>NC_091064.1:134428159-134739484 GCF_000393655.2 Nicotiana sylvestris | reverse complement strand
ATTTTCTTCTACCATGTTCTATTATGTTCTGCCTACTATATTTTTCTACTGTATTCTTAAGTGTTTTTACTATTTTTTCTTAGCCCTATTTAAGCTTCTTCTAGAAAACCTCTTAAGCATGCTTCTTTTACTGTTCTTATCATTATTTTCCATTATGTTCTTTGAATCCTTCTACTGTGTTTGCATGTTACTTTGCTATCATGTTTTCTCATGAGTTTCTGTTGATGAAAGAAGCATGCAAGAGGTTTCCGTTCTGAAACCTCTGAGACTGTTTCGACTATTTGCCTTCTAATCTCTCCACTTGATTTAAGGTGGAAACCTTAGAATTTGGGGGTTTCGCCAAGTTTGATTTTACGATTTTGCCTGAACTAGGGGTCTTATTTCAAAAAACCCAACTCTTTCAGACCAATTCCTTGTTTTCATATGATTCTGACCTTTTTACAAAACCCTTCTACTCTGGATTTTTCTACTAATGTTACAGTGACATGACAATCTTTTCTTTCACGCTTAACATGTCCGTATGCTCCTTATATACGGTAGACTTCCCTTTAAAGTGGCTTCTAAATTTGTGACTAGTTCATACTTCCCTCTGAATATGGTCTGATTGATTCCCTTTCCATTGTTTACTGATTTTTCCTTAAGTTAAAAAACCTTTCCTATCTTTTTGACTCGGTTCATTCATACAAAATCTCTGACCCTTTTGATTTACTGGTTGTTAATTGATCTTCTTACATCATTTGCACAAACCGTGTACTGTTAAAACCCTATCCTTAAATAACCTTTATGTATTTGCCCCTAATTGCCTACTTTGCACAAAGTGTTTGATTAATTTCTTTCCTTAATTGGTTTGTACCCATTTGAATTTGAATCCCTTAACTAAAGGGAGTCTTGTGTAATTGATTGACAATCAACTCTTCAATTATTTCTTACCTTATTTCTACTTGGTTTTTACACTATAAAAGGCATAACCCTTTTTACAAACACAGACTACAGCCTACACAATTCACAATCTCTTCTGAACTCTTACTCACATAATAGAACTCTCTCTTCTTGTCTGCACTGAGGTTTTTACCAGACTACTGCATTTTTCTCTACTTGTTTCTTTGAAACTGGTATGTTCTAATTTCAAATTTCAACATCCCCACAATATGTTTACTTACAGCTCTCTGCATCTATGTCTACTTTACTACTTCTGCAGAGTTAAATACTTCATGTTGATTCCCTTTTGCTTGTTTCTACTATGCATCCCTATTCCCTATTTCCCTTAATGTGCTTTGAGTTACAGTTTAAAACATGGCCATATACAAGTTATTGTCTATGGATTGAACTTGATCTCTTAGGGGATCCTAACCTCTAAACAATGTGTTCTAGTAGGCTTATGGGTGTGCCAGTATCTCCCATTGATGGGTTATGCCCACTAGCCTGCTTTTTACCTCTTGCAACTCCCCATTCCCTATATCCCTATGTGTGTTGTTTCCCTTTCTCTTTCCCCCTTTCAGAATTCTGCACTTGCACTCTCTCTTAGTTCCTAAGTTCTGCCCCTCTCTTGTGAGTCTTGCCTTGGGACCTTGAGTTCCATCTGAACTTGGACACCTGAGGGCTGGCCCTTCCACACTGCACTTTGGCTTAATATGGTAATACATTTAGGTGTAAGCACTACCCGGAGTTCTTATGAAACTCTTAGGTAACTTTGACACACCCAAGTGGGAGAAAGGCTTTGAAACATGATCTTTGGAGTTGGTTTACTTCATACATCAGACAGGAAGTCTGAATCAGGCTCTCCTTGGTTGTAATTTTCAATTTCTAATGTACTTTTCTTTACTTTATTTGGACTGTAATAACTTGTAATAACTTTTGGGGATGGTTAGTGAAAAGGGAAGGGTAACCATGTATGTAAAAGGGGTAGATATCACGCTTAAAGGGAATTTCTGATCTTTGCATATCACATAGATATCCTGCCTATAGGAATTCTGCACTTTCATATGTAGATACTATGCCTATAAGGAATTCTATACCTATGTATATATCCTGCCTATAGGTTTCTGAATTTCTGTATTCATATGGATATCCTGCCTATAGTTAAATTTCTGCATCTCTCATATAGATACCATGCTCATAGTTAACTGGAAATTCGAATCCTGCATATGCATCTGTCACTAGGCAAACCTGTTTATAGGGCTTAAATAACTAACTGCATTTAGATATCATGTTCATAGGATTAAACAAAGTACAACATTTAGATGTCATGCCAATTGGATTTCTGCACTCTTGCTATGTCTGTAAAGGTGTTTAAAATCAACATTGCCTAGAAAGCATGTGTATAGGAATTAATAACCAAGTCTGAAACGTCTCACTCGCGTACAAATCTAAAATCATTGTCTAACATCTACAGAATTTATGATCTTTTGTCAAAACACGTCTTTTGATGAATAACTGACAACCTTTTCTAAAATTAGTATATTTTACCTTTTCTAGAATCAGTAGATATCATGCCTATAGGGGTCTTCGTCTAACACTCAGGCAAGCCATAGGACAATTTATAAACTAAATCAGATTTTATTAACTACAACCAGCAGGCAGGCCTGATTCGGGCTTTTTATCTCAACTATGTAATAAATCAGTATGCCCCAACTTTTATTAATCAGACCCTAATCAGTACGTGTAAGACATGCTAAACTATATGCTTTTCTTTGATTTAAGGTGGTCTGTTTGAGCCTTATTTGCTTATGTGCTTCCCATACTTGCTATATTTATTTTTGTTTGTCGCCTAAGTATTTTTACCTTTTAAACCACAAATAATCTCAATTCTCCTCCCTTTTACCGATAGTAGTCCCAAGTACCTCCGGGACTGATAGGATTGGGGCGGGTAATAGCATGCAATAAGTAAACGAGACTGATCTGCGCTTTAATACCTTAACGGGGTGGGAAGGGTAGATGTGGATATGATGACCACGCGATAACATCACGTGTAGCTCCTCACTGAGGAGTGATTACCGGATGTTGTGTGGGGTGATCCATATTATTAATAAACCTACGACCCCCTTCCCTTTGTTTTCTTTGTTTCTTTTAAATCTTTTTTTATTACCATTTGTTTTAAGAAAATCAACTCTTTTAGTTCCTTTTTCATACTTTTGTTTATTTGTAACCATTACGTGAAAATCCCCTATTATTTGAAAGCCTTACTTGCCTACATGTTATTTGTACTTAAAGACCATAGCCTGGCCGGGAACCACACTAGTGGATCCTGAGGGGTGCCTAACACCTTCCCCTCGGGATAATTTCAAGCCCTTACCCAAATCTCGTATTTTCTAAATCAAACCCTTCTTAGTGTCGTAATGCACTTTAATCATTAGGTGGCAACTCTTCAATTCAAACCCAATTCCCAAAAGGGAACGAGTTGTCCTCCCAAATGTCACAAACCCGATTTCACGAGAAAAAGGGGTCACGACAGCGTGGCGACTCTGCTGGGGGTATCTTTTAGGCTTCTACCATTTAAAGCTATTACTGTGACTTTACATTTCTTATGTGCCTTATTTTTTTAATACCTTTAAGCATTTAATTCCCACTTCTACTGCAAAAACTAACTTGTCTCTTGTTTCTTTCACTGCTTTCCTTTACTGCACTCCTTTATTACTGTTTTAAATTATTGTAATTATTACTTTATGAATGTGCAAATACGTGACAACTTGTTTTAATTATTGCATATGTATGTTTCCAATATCATATTCCACTTGTGCCAAATAAATACCATAGCAACGCTTATAATGAGTGGTTGTGCTCTTCCAATATTATCACCCTTTAAATACGACAAAGGCGTATTTGCGGTAAAACCAGTCGATCAATGGTGTAGTCGACGGTTTCGTGCTTTTCCCTTTTGAGTTTTCCGCTCAAGGGTACCAGTCTAAAACCCCATAGAAACCTTACTCTGTTTAAATTGTGCATGCATCATGACACTTAAAGATAGCCTTGTCTAAAGTCCAATGTGTTTCCCAAAAATCCAAACAGACACTATCACATTTTGTGCATTTAGTTGGAAAACTAGATTCTTTTATGCCAATTATTGGTATTTAATAGTCGAGTCTGGTGGAGGTAAGGGCCTAACCCGTTTGCCTTGCAGAAGCATGAGGCACGAAGTCCCCAGATTCGGCATGATCACAAACATCCACCCAAGGTTGCTAAGTTGGTGGGAGGATCTTCATTCCAGTGATCAGACTCTTGTCCGGAAATACCTAAGAAATCTACCTTCCCTCTTGGAGGTCCAACCCAACAACAAAATCATAGAAGCTCTTACTCTGTTCTGGGATTGTGATAGGTCTGTGTTTCACTTCGGAGAGATTAAGATGACACCCTTGCTAGAGGAAATAGGAGGATTTTCTCGTATACCATAGGAGACCCCGGGTTTGTTAATGCCGGAAAATCGCAAGGGTAGAGGTTTTCTCAAAATGATGGGCCAAAAAAAGAATCCAGACTTGACATGTTTGAAGGAGTCCTACAATCCCTTTGATTATTTGTACAAGAGGTACAGTCACAACAAATCCTACCGTACATATCCGGATGAGTTCGCCCTTACATCGTTGGGGCATATTCACCGAAGGGTCTTTGTCTTCATGTTCTGCTTCTTGGGGATGATAGTGTTTCCAATGAAGAAAGCAAGGATCCACACCAGGCTAGCCATGGTTACCAAAACATTGATGGAGGGAATTGGTGGACAACCATTTAGCATAGTACCCATGATCATCGCAAAGATATACCGAGCCTTGGAAAAGTGTCAACAAGGAGCCCCACACTTTGAAGGCTGCAACTTGCTACTCCAGCTCTGGCTCATGGAGCATCTTCAAAGGGGTGAATATCGATAAGAGATTCAGCATAGAGACTAGGATGATTATATAGCCTTCTATAAACCAAGGCGAATGAACTACATGCCCAACATGTTTGCTCAGCCAGAAGATGCCAAGGGGTGGTTGGAGCTGTTTGAAAATCTAACTAAGGATCAAACACAATGGATGTTCGAGTGGTTCCCTACTGAAGAGTTCATCGCCCGATCCAGGGACGCACCATTTTTGATACTGATCGGTTTGACAAGAACCTACCCTTATGTCCCTCTCCGAGTTATGAGACAGGCACGTAGGAAGTAGGTTATACCAAGGGTCGACAAGATGAGTCACTTCCGGGCTGACTTCCAAGCTGATGACAGTCCTTATAAGTGCCAAGATCAGTATATGTGGCATTGCAAGATCATCATGGGAAGAGATGCTATCGAACCAGACAGATACCATGCTGGCTGCACCCCACACTATTCAAGCTGGCTGGAGGATAATCACAACGGTCTAGGCCAACCCAAGTTTGTTCGAGGTCACAGAATCATCGATGAAAGGGCTGAAGCACAGGCCAAATGCAACCAACTGCGCAAGAGGATTTGGGAATATGAAAGCGAGCACCGTGAGATTCAAGAAGCCCACCAAAAACTAATTGAATAGTGGAAAGACATGGCTGTCAGTGCCAACAAGTGATTAGGATACCTGGAATGAGGTTTAGTGGAGCTGGAAAGGAAGTTTCTCAAGAGGATCGAGGACTGCCAGAATGCTAAAGGAAACGAGGGTGGACACCTGGCCAGAGCCTACCTGCTGCTGGGACTTCGCGAGCTGGTGGAGCTGTTTGATAGAGCCAAAGATGTCGAGTCTGAGGAAGGTCCTTCTGGGACCAAATAGATAGGAGTTTTCTTTTACTTTATGAAATGTAATAAGGTCAATGGCCACTAGTGACATTTTATTCCTTGTTATTTAGTGTCGTTTTGGGATTCGTCTACTTTTTAACAATAAAATGAGGCATTTAGCATTCCAAGTTCTCCAAATCAATTTGTCGCTAGGCCTACCTCGGGCACAACGAGGCTCCCAAATTAGGACGCGGTTTACATTCTTGCACTATGCGTTTAAATATCGCAACACTTTGTTATAATCCCCACTGACTTGTTACCTTTTTGTTTTTACTTTTTGTTTATTTACTCCCCTCCTCAAAGGTTAGTTCGTGCACTCTGGCATCGTCATCATATTCCATAAGATCAAAGGGCCCTCCACTCACTCCTCTTCCTAGTCCTATCTGAAGCAGGAACAAAGGAAAGATGGAAGTTTGGAACAACACCATAAAGGAAAACTCAACTGAACGGGTAGAGGTCACTCATGGTGCTTAGGTCTGCAAAGAAAGTGCGTCCCAACTCGAGCAAAAACTGGTGAAATTTCAGGAGGAACCTGATCAAGTTCAGAATATGGCAAACTTGTTATTTTCCCTCACCACTCCAGATATCAATTTTACAAATGCTCAGAACCCCACGGCTCCACAAAGCATCCCAAAACCACAAAACTATCCCGCTCCTTACCACCACTGCAATAATGCCACACATCAAGCAATACTCCACTGCTCATCCCAGAACCTCCGAATTCCACAATTGACCATTTCCACCATAACACCCCCATTTATGTGGAAACCATGCCGCACTCCACCAAACCTGTCTCAAGGACGCCCAAGTCTGATAATAAAGACTCACTCATTAGGAACCTGGCGCGGAACTTAAAAGATTGACTAGTCGAATTCAGGGTGTCGAAGGAAGTAAGGGGATTGAAGGGTTGAACTACGAAGATCTTTGCGTAAAACCGGATGTCGAACTGCCCAAGGGGTACAAACCTCCTAAGTTCAAGATGTTTGATGGTACAGGGGATCCGAGAGTTCACTTGAGAACGTACTGCGACAAGCTGGTCGAAGTAGGGAAAGAGGAAAGGATTCACATGAAGCTTTTCATGAGGAGTCTGATGGGAGATGCTCTATCTTGGTACATTAGCCAAGACCCGAAGAAATGGCCGAACTGGGTGAGTATGGCATCCGACTTTATGGACAGGTTCAGGTTTAATACAGAAAATGCACCAGATGTGTTCTATATCCAAAACATAAAGAAGAAGCCCACGGAAACATTCCGCGAGTATGCCACTCGCTGGAGATCAGAAGCTACTAAGGTCAGACCTGCTTTAGAAAAAGAACAAATGACCAAGTTTTTCGTCCGAGCTCAAGACCTGTAGTACTATAAAAGGCTGATGTTGATTGAGAGCCAGAAATTTTCCGACATCATCAAGCTGGGCGAAAGGATTGAGGAAGGCATCAAAAGTGGTACGGTTACGAACTTTGAAGCTTTGCAAGCTACCAATAAGGCTTTACAGTCTGGTGGTACGTCCAAGAAAAAGGACGTAGGTGCCGTAATGGTTGCACAAAGAGCCAAATCCCCTATCAAATACCAAGCATATCCGATACCTCCACTCACATATCAGCCTACCCAAAATTACCAAGCACCCTCACACTCTTACCAAGCTCCATCACCTACTTACCAATCACCCCCACCTCCTACATATCAACTTACTTCACCCATATATTCCCAACCCGTACATGTTTACCAAGCCTACAATGCTCAACCATCCCACTATCAATCACCTCCCACACGTCAAAATTTTCCTAAACCTCGACCAGATTTCCACCGCTGACCCCCCTAAATAGTATACCGCCATTACTGAACCGATTGACAAATTATATGAAAGGCTCAAAGCTGCTGGTTATGTCACCCCTATCCCTTCTATAACCCCTGAAAACCCTTCTTAGTGGGTCAATCCAAACAAATCCTGTGCATCCCATTCCGGCATGAAGGGACATACCATTGATGAATGCCGCTCTATGAAAGATATGATCCAGACTCTAATTGATAACAATATCATTGTAGCAAAGGAGCCTACTCTAAATGTTCGCAACAACCTTCTGTCGGACCATAAGGGTGGAGGTGTTCACATGATTGAAATAGAGGATGATTGGGATCCCAAAAGATCGATCGGTTTAATCACAAAAGGTGACGAACCAAAGAAGCCAATAGTCACCCTCAATCCGATCGTAGTCTAGACTCAGCCTTCTGGGGATGCCGAGGTAAACATGTATGTACCACTTGAATTTGAAGCACCACCCCCTACAAAGATGCCAACACCAATTGAAGTCGAGTTTGGGTCTCCAGCAAACACACACGCACTGTTTGAAGTTGTGGTTTTACCCTCCAAAATACATGCTCCGTTCGAAGTAAAGGTGCCCATCCCAGTAGCAATATCAGTCATAACACCGTTCCATACAAATACCATACCTTGGGATTACACAGCCGGGGCGAGAAGGAAAGGGAAAGATAAATTTGGGGAAACAGTTGCGGCACAGGGTATGACAAGAATCAGCAGGGTTTATACTCTAGAGCATTTAGTTGAGTCGAGTAAGCAGGCCTCTGATCGGCCGACCATCACTGAAATCGGGCCCGATGATCTCTGGAGAAAGATACAAGCCAAGGAATACTCAGACATTGATCAACTGAACAAAGCACTGACACATATTTCTATCCTAGCTTTGCTGCAAAGTTCCGACATACTTAAGAATGCCTTGTTGAAAGTGCTGAGTAAGGCATATGTACCAAGCAACATCACCGGAGGAGAAATGTCAAACATGGTAGGGTAGGTATTGTAAATTCACAAGATCACTTTTCATGAAGATGAGCTGTCACCAGAAGGGTTGAATCACAACAAAGCGTTGCACATCACCATGCAATGCGAAGATTATTTTATCACTAGGGTCCTGATTGATGGAGGGTCCAGCCTCAATATTTTTCCGTTGGTAACACTCAGAACATTGGGAAAGGGGATGCATGAGATCAAGGACGGGGCCATCAACGTCAAAGCTTTCGACGGTTCCCAAAGATCCACCATTGGTGAAATTAACCAGTGTTTGCAAATGAGGCCTACTTGGTTCGATGTTGATTTTCAGGTTGTAGATGTGCCGATATCTTACAACTTGCTATTAGGACGGCCGTGGATTCATGCCGTTGGGGCCATAGCATCAACACTGCATCAGGTAGTGAAATTTGAGTGGAACCACCAAGAGGTGATCATTCACGGCGACGGTAGCAATCCCATATACAGTCGCCAAACCATCCCAGCGATTGGAGGAAGGAGAAGGATAGGCGGGGAAACCTATCACCATATCAAGCGAGTCAACGCAGTTGACAAAGACAAATGGTGGGACAACAAAATCGAAAGCATATTGAACTGGAGCGGATATGAGCCTGGCAAGGGACTTGGTAAGAACCTCCAAGGAATGACCAAGCCGATCAAACTGAAGAGACATGGTACCACTTTCGGTCTGGGATACGAGTATACTTGGGAGGAATTCAACAACTGGTCGCCACCATGGCGTAGCCCATACTACCCACTGGAGCAGCTAATACCATATTTGGAGCAGACTTTCCAGCCGGCCGATGTTATCTATGGGTCGGTAGAAGAGGAAGCACTGGCAGCAGTGAGTAATTTGTTCCTAGAAGAAGATGACATAGATTGTTGTGTCATTTTCGAGGAGGAGGGGAGGAAGGCCCTTCCATAAAGACCGTAAGCAGAGGAGCATTCCTCATTAATTGGACCATCAGAACCACTAGAGCTCGGAAAGCCTCGGGGTAGCAAGGCTGAACAAAGCATCATGCACTATCTTTTATTTTTACTAGTTGATTTTCCTTTCGCATTTTTGAATTTTCGCAATAAGATCTTCCAATGTTCAAAAATAGTTATGAAATTTATCAAAGCATTTCGATTTCCTTACAAATCTTACTCTTATTATTTTCTCTCATTACTTTACTTATACAGCATTACTAATACCTATCTTGATGAACCAATGGCTGTGACATGCAACGAGACAACGCCACAAACGGACATAGATTCAGAGGAAGATGATATACCGGAAGATATTGTTAAAGAGGTTGAAAATTTTGAGAACAAACCTAAGTCCAACCTGGACGAGACCGAGATTGTTAACCTGGGAGATGCATAAACTATCAAAGAAACTCGGATCAGCGTTAATTTGTCACCGTCAGAAAAGGAAGAATACACAGAATTTCTGAAGGAATATAAGGACATATTCTCCTGGTCATATGATGACATGACTAGTTTGAGCACATCTATTGTGGACCACAAATTTCCAACTGATCCGACATGTCCACCGGTAAAACAGAAGCTCAGAAAGTTTAAACCCGACACGAGTCTGAAAATCAAGGAAGAAGTCACTAAGCAGGTCAAAGCTAAGGTCCTCAAGGTAGT
The DNA here is from genome assembly GCF_000393655.2 of Nicotiana sylvestris. Taxonomy (NCBI): domain Eukaryota; kingdom Viridiplantae; phylum Streptophyta; class Magnoliopsida; order Solanales; family Solanaceae; genus Nicotiana; species Nicotiana sylvestris. The sequence goes on along the minus strand of NC_091064.1, from coordinate 134,729,339 downwards.
AAAATATCCGACATGGTTAGCCAATATTGTGTCGGTGCCAAAGAAGGATGGGAAGGTCAGAGTCTCTGTCGACTACCGGGATCACAATCGGGCCAGTCCAAAGGATAACTTCCCCTTGCCGAACATACACATCCTGATTGACCATTGCGCCAAGCACAAGTTGCAATCATTTGTAGATTGTTTTGCTGGTTATCATCAGAACTGGACGGATGAAGAGGATGTTGAGAAAACGGCTTTCATTATGCCGTGGGGAATGTACTGCTACAAAATGATGCCGTTTGGGTTAAAAAAAGTAGGAGCTACCTACATAAGGGCCATGACCACCATTTTCCACAATATGATACACAAGGAGATCGAAGTATATGTACATTGAAGAGGGGATACGTAGGCAGCCCTATGGGTTCTGTCACAATCCAATAAAATTTCCATTTCCCCCGCTATTGGAAACTGGGCCAGAATTTTGATGAGGACCCTCAAAATTTCGAAGTCGATTCCAGCCATTTATCATTAACAGCCGTCAGGAGTAGTAGCCCAGTAAAATGGGGCAGAATTTTGAGGAGGACCCTCAAAATTCCGGAGCAAGCGAAGTAGCAATTTCTTGAACCACGTCGCAGTCGTCGGTTCATCTAAAGAAAATTATTCTTAATTATGCACTTATGTTATGCTTTTACTAAATCATGCATGTTTATTACTAAAATTTCCTTGTTTGGCAATGCTACCCCAATGATATGTACAGTACCACCAGATCAAAACCGAGCAGGTCAAGCAAAGCCAGCGGGGATACGAACTAACCTTTCCCCCTTTACAAACTCACGATTTTTCTTTGGATGCAGACAATTGAGTTGCAAAATCATAAAATATACTATCCGCTCACTCACAAAGTTTAGGAATACAACTCTTTGAACCGTTGCACTTGCTCGCAACTGCTATCCGCGCAATAGTGTCCCTAGCAGGCACAATATCCCTAACAATCACGATACCGCAATCCGCTATCAGCTAAGAAAACTTTATTGTCATTTGCCATTTTTACCTCCTGCATAACGCTACCATTCTGTCTTCCGAGGTTAAGCTCTACCTCCATCTGCATTCTCTGCATTGCATAAGGCCACCATTCTGCCTTCCGAGACTAAGCTTTGTCTCCATCTGCATTTTTTGCATTGCATAAGGCTACCATTTTGCCTTCTGAGGTTAAGTTCTACCTCCATCTGTATTTCTCTGCATTGCATAAGGCTACCATTCTGCCTTCCGAGGTTAAGCTCTACCTCATCTGCATTCTCTGCATTGCATAAGGCTGCCATTCTACCTTCTGAGGTTAAGCTCTACCTCCATCTTGCATGGATAAAAGATCGCCACTTCATTTACATCTTGCATCGGCTGAAAGATCGCCACTTCATTTATACCTTGTATCGGCTGAAAGATCGCCACTTTATATACATCTTGCATTGGTTGAAAGATCTCCACCTACTGGATCTCATAGGCTGAAAGATCGCCAAATCATCTGAAGGCATCATTGTTCGGAGGCACCATTTCATAGCCCAAGAACGCCATGCCATGGCCTAAGGACCCCTTTTATCATTTGCATATCATTATTCAAAGGCGTCATAGTTCAGAGGCATCATTCTCACAGCCCGAGAGCACCATTTCATGGCCTACGAATCCTTATTATACGCTTCATGGCCCAGGATGTCATGGTCTGAGGACGTCATCCTAACTGTCCAAAGACAACATTTCATGGTCCGACGGGAAATTGCATCATGTTTAAATTTTCGCACAACATATTGTTTATTTGAAGGTAAACTGGCGAGAAACGGTCGTCTCAGCAGGAGCGATCCCGCTCCAGTTCCCGTAGCCCCATTAGGCCTTAACCATCCAGCACAACCTAAACATTGCGTCCGTTCTTGGAAAATCTCCATCGGCATATTCCTCATACGAATCCTGGACTACATATGACCTGATTCCAGTAAGACTAGGAATATGTAGGCAGCTCAAGAGCCAGGGCTCGGTCAAATTCTTCAAACCATTCCGTTCGGTCAAAATTTGCCATCATATTTTTACCCGATAACTCTTTCATCCTTCCGGGGTAAAGACGGGCAGCTGTTGATATCCAATTTTCCTTATATATTTTTCATATGCAAAATACTTTTAAAATAGCATATGTATGCATATATAAGCATGTCCAAGTATTTTATTATTTTTCCAATTTTTAAAAAAGATTTAAAATCAATTTATCGCCTTATTTTATCAGAAAAACCAATAATTTTTTCCCAAATTATCATTTTTGGTAACTCCTTTATTGAATTCTCATATTTATACCAAAATATAGCTAAGGTAAATTTTGCAAATTTTTTACAAATTTATTGAGTAATTTTAAAATTAAATTGCACGTAATTGCAGTTTTAGCCTATTTTAAGATTTAATTGCGTTTAGAATTACAAAATTGATCACAGTATTTTTAATTTATTATTTGTGTATTATTAATTAATTTAGTACCTTTAATTTGTTTTCAGAAATCATTTTACTATTCTTATAAAATAAAAAGGGAAAAAGTGGCTATTTAAATACTAGCCCTAACTATTTCGATTTCAGCCTAAATCAACACTCTAATTAACCCCAATTTCAATTTCAAATGGACCGGCCCAATTCCTAAACTACCCGCCCCTTATCCAATTAGGTTAACCCGTCCGACCCCCCATTAAATCCAGGCCGTTGATCAAAATGATCAACGACCACAAACCCTCCTTTCCTTTTTTAATCTACCAACACCCTTTAACCCTAAATCAGTTCACCTAACCAGCCGCCTCAGAACTCTCAAACTCTCTCAAACATTCCCAAACCGTAACTGCCTCTTATCAACACTTCTACCTTGAATCCCACCGGAATCCATGGCTTCTCAGGCTATGGGAGTTTCATACCCACCTCCTCTTGCTCCCACGCGCCTGATCTCTGAAGATTCAAGTCCTAGCCTCGAAGTTTTGCACCCAGACCTCTGTTGATTCAAGGTTCCACGGCCATCTCCTGCGTACCATGGTAGTTTGAGCCTGATTCCGACCTCTCCCACTCAGATCGTTGACCTTTCAAAGCCTATCTCACTTCTAGGGTTCTTTTGAAACCATAACCCTTCGAGGTTTTCTTCGATTTCCTTAGATCTATTCTGTGTCTGTGCTCTCCTTGAGTTTTCAAATGATTTCCCTAACTTTTCTTTCAAAAATTACTTTCAAACCCGTTTCGTTTCCGATCTAGGGTTTTCTAAAAATGTTTAAGTGTTTCTTTGACTTTCTCTACTTTTTCTTTTGTGTGTATTTCTCTCTGCTGTGTTCTTATGTTTTCCTTCTACTACATATGTTATTCTACTATGTTTTCTATACCCCGTTCTTGTATGTTCTTCTACTGTGTTTTCTATACTATGTTCTCGTATGCTCTTCTACTATGTTCTAGTATTTTCTTCTACCATGTTCTATTATGTCCTGCCTACTATATTTTTCTACTGTATTCTTAAGTTTTTTTACTATTTTTTCTTCTATTGATCCATGTTTAATCTTCTTTTAGAAAACCTCTTAAGTATGCTTATTTTACTATTCTTATCAGTATTTTCCATTATGTTCTATGAATCCTTCTACTGTGTTTGCATGTTACTTTGCTATCATGTTTTCTCATGAGTTTATGTTGATGAAAGAAGAATGCAAGAGGTTTCTATTCTAAAACCTCTAAGCCTGTTTCGACTACTTGCCTTCTCATCTTTGTACTTGATTCAAGGTGGAAACCCTAGAATTTAGGGGTTCCGCCAAGTTTGATTTTACGATATGCCTGAACTAGGGGTCTTATTTCAAAACCCCCAACTCTTTCAAACCAATTCCTTGTTTTCATATGATTCTGACATTTTTACTAAACCCTTCCACTCTGGATTTTTCTACTAATGTGACAGTGACATGACAATCTTTTCTTTCATGCTTAACATGTCCGTATGCTCCTTATATATGATAGACTTCCCTTTAAAGTGGCTTTTAAATTTGTGACTAGTTCATACTTCCCTCTGAATATGGCCTGATTGATTCCCTTTCCATTGTTTGCTGATTTTCTTTAAGTTAAAAACCCTTTCCTATCTTTTTGGCCCGGTTCATTCATACAAAATCTAAGACCCTTTTGATTTACTGGTTGTTAATTGATCTTATTACCTTTTTGCACAAACCGTGTACTGTCAAAACCCTGTCCTTAAATAACCTTTATGTATTTGCCCCTAATTGTCTACTTTGCACAAAGTGTTTGATTAATTTCTTTCCTTAATTGGTTTGTACCCGTTTAAATCTGAATCCCTTAACTTAAGGGAGTCTTGTGTAATTGATTGACAATCAGCTCTTCGATTAATTCTTACCTTATTTTTACTTGGTTTTTACACTATAAAAGGCACGACCCTTTTCACAAACACAGACTACAAACTACACAATTCATAATTTCTTTTGAACTCTTACTCACATAATAGAACTCTCTCTTCTTGTCTGCACTGAGGTTTTTACCAGACTACTGCATTTTTCTCTACTTGTTTCTTTGAATCTGGTATGTCCTAATTTCAAATTTCAGCATACCCACAATGTGTTTACTTACAGCTTTCTGCATTTATGTCTACTTTACTACTTCTGTAGAGTTAAATACTTAAACTAGCATGTTGATTCCCTTTTACTTGTTTCTGCTATCAATCCCTATTCCCTATTTCCCTTTATGTGCTTTGAGTTACAGTTTAAAACATGGAAATATACAAGTTATTGTCTATGGATTGAACTTGATCTCTTAGGGGATCCTAACCTCTAAACAATGTGTTCTAGTAGGCTTATGGGTGTTCCAGCATCTCCCATTGATGGGTTATGCCCACTAGCCTGCTTTTTACCTCTTGCAACTCCCCATTCCCTATATCCCTATGTGTGTTGTTTACCTTTCTCTTTCCCCTTTTCAGAATTCTGCACTTGCACTCTCTCTTAGTTCCTAAGTTCTGCCCCTCTCTTGTGAGTCTTGCCTTGGGACCTTGAGTTCCCTCTGAACTTGGACACCTGAGGGTTGGCCCTTCCACACTGCACTTTGGTTTAATATGGTGATACATTTGGGTGTAAGCACTGCCCGGAGTTCTTATGAAACACTTAGGGAACTCTGACACACCCAAGTGGGAGAAAGGCTTTGAAACATGATCTTTAGAGTTGGTTTACATCACACTTCAGACAGGAAGTCTGAATCAGGCTCTCCTTGGTTGTAATTTTCAATTTCTGATGTACTTTTCTTTATTTTATTTGGACTGTAATAACTTGTAATAACTTTTGGGGATGGTTAGTGAAAAGGAAAGGGTAACCATGTATGTAAAAGGGGTAAATATCATGCTCAAAGGGAATTTCTGATCTTTGCATATCACATAGATATCCTGCCTATAGGAATTCTGCACTTTCATATGTAGATATTATGCCTATAAGGAATTCTATACCTATGTATATATCCTGCCTATAGGTTTCTGAATTTCTGTATTCATATGGATATCCTGCCTATAGTTAAATTTCTGCATCTCTCATATAGATACCATGCTCATAGTTAACTGGAAATTCGAATCCTGCATATGCATCTGTCACTAGGCAAACCTGTTTATAGGGCTTAAATAACTAACTGCATTTAGATATCATGTTCATAGGATTAAACAAAGTACAACATTTAGATGTCATGCCAATTGGATTTCTGCACTCTTGCTATGTCTGTAAATGTGTTTTAAATCAACAACGCCTAGAAAGCATGTCAATAGGAATTAATAACCAAGTCTGAAACATCTCACTCGCCAACAAATCTAAAATCATTGTCTAACGTCTACAGAATTTATGATCTTTTATCAAAACTCGTCTTTCTTGAAAAACTGACAACCTTTTCTAAAATTAGTATATTTTACCTTTTCTGGAATCAGTATATATCATGCCTATAGGGGTCTTCGTCTAACACTCAAGCAAGCCATAGGACAGTTTATAAACTAAATCAGATTTTATTAACTACAACCAGCAGGCAGGCCTGATTCGGGCATCTTATCTGAACTATGTAATAAATCAGTATACCCCAACTTTTATTAATCATACCCTAATCAGTACGTGTAAGACATGATAAACTATTTGCTTTTCTTTAATTTAAGGAGGTCTGTTTGAGCCTTATTTGCTTATGTGCTTCACATACTTGCTATATATATTTTTGTTTGTCGCCTTACTATTTTTACCTTTGAAACCACAAATAAGCCCAACTTCTCCTCCCTTTTAGGAATAGTAGTCCCAAGTACCTCCGGGGATGATAGGATTGGGGCAGGTAATAGCATGCAATAAGTAAACGAAACTGATATGCGCTTTAATACCTTAACGGGGTGGGAAGGGTTGATATGGATATGATGACCACGCGATAACATCACGTGTAGCCCCTCACTGAGGAGTGATTACCGAATGTTGTGTGGGGTGATCCATATTATTAATAAACCTAGGACCCACTTCCCTTTGTTTTCTTTGTTTCTTTTAATTTTTTTTTTTACCATTTCTTTTAAGAAAATCAACTCTTTTAGTTCTTTTTTCTTACTTTTGTTTATTTTTAACCATTACGTGAAAATCCCCTCTTATTTGAAAGCCTTACTTGCCTACATGTTATTTGTACTTAAAGTCATAACCATAGCCTGGCCGGGAACCACACTAGTTGATCCTGAGGGGTGCCTAACAGCTTCCCCTCGGGATAATTTCAAGCCCTTACCCAAATCTCGTGTTTTCTTAATCAAACCCTTCTTAGTGTCCTAATGCACTTTAATCATTAGGTGGTGACTCTTCAATTCAAACCCAATTCCAAAAAGGGAACGAGTTGTCCTCCCAAATGTCACAAACCCGATTTCACGAGAAATAGGGGGTGCGACAGGTTGATTTGTACGGAATGGCATTTCTAGAATGTTTTTTGGCTTATCGTATTAGATTTGGCTTATTTGAGGTAAATAACATATCTGAACTTTTATTTGAGGTTATTTAACCTTGAGAACTATGTTATATGAGATGTATTTGGGTGACGCACATGCTAGGTGACACGCGTTAGTGCGTTCACCGAGGTATTCATTATGCGGGTAGTTCCTAGACTATTACATTCCTTTTTTGCTATCATTCTTCTTTGACATCATGTTTTCTTCGTTTATGTGAATACGTGGGATATTGTTCATGTTAGAAATCATATCTAGGCTACTTATTCAATTGTTTGAGACATTATAGGGATATTTTTGCCATGTTGAGATATGTGCCTTGGCTGTAGTCATATTGTACAGTCATGATAGTTGTATTCGCATGTTATATCTCATTCGCAGTGAATTGTAGATATGTTATCTCACATGTTATTGGTGTCCATGTATGTGACACAAGTTTGAATTGTATTTGAGACATATTGTGTTATCTCGTGTTATATAATTAGATGTTGTTGCTGTGAGATGTCTGCTAACGAGACTTGAGCAGATTGATGACTAAGGTATGCCATAGAGCCACATTAATTTTGATATTTGGATCGGGTTATACGTTGCAATGCTTAAATTGATATTAAGGTCACATGTATGCCAGGCCACACCTCGGTCTAAGCGGTACTGATTTGAGGCTATGTTTGCATCAGGCCCTACTATTGGGATAAGTGATTATGATTAGAGTTTGGGTAGGATCCGTCCCTTCTAAGTCTGACATGCCAGCAGTTGGAGTAGGCACAACATTTCATATACATGCTTTGGTGATGGGAAGTTATGACAGACACCTGTACAGTGCTAAGTGTGAGTATTTAATGGACCCATGGTAATGTTTTAGGGTATTTGAGTCACACACCTGGAGTGTACGAAGATTGTGTGTGCGTTAATGAGTTCATTGCGACACTGAGTTCTTGAAATATTTATTTGACATGTAGGCATATAGATGTACCTTCCTCATGCTAGACAGTGACATGACATTTGACTACTTGACATGTATGCCTAACACATAGGCAAAGAAATGCATTTTCCTTATGCTAGGCGATAACGTGACATTTATGATTTGACATGTTTATTTGACATGTAGGATAGAGATGTATATTCCTCATGCTAGACGGTATCTGATTATTAGTGACTTGACGTGTATATTGACTTGTAGGCATAGAGATTTACATTTCTCATGCTAACCGGTAAATGAAAACTCTTATTTGGTGTTGTGAATTGACAATACGAATCTTTTGATAATCTCATGATTAGTTGTTTCTTGTGGTGAGATTTGGAATTGATTTTTTTACTTGAAAAATATGCCTACGTTCCCATAACTGTGATCTGGCTGAGCATATATTTCCTAATTTATATACCCTTACTGCTTCTCTATACTGTTATGAATTGTTATTGGCTATTGATGTTGTCCACTGACCTGCATCCAAGTTTGTCACTACTTTCAACCAAAGATTGGGTTTGTTACTGATTGAGTACAAGGGGTCTGTTTTACTCATACTACACTTCTGCACCTTCATTGCAGTTTTTGGAGTTGATCTTGTTGTGTATGGCGGGAGCTGGTATTGGAGATGTAACTGCATTCTTGTTATAGCTGCCACTTGTCCTTGGTAGCTTTAGAATTATAAATATGTTCTTTATATTTCGAACAGATGAGTATTTATTTCATACTAGCTTTGAAAACTCTATGTCATAGAAGATCATAATTTGTACTACCAATCCTTGGGTTGTTGTGTAAAAGTTCATTTATTTCATCATTTATTTCTCAGTAAATCACATTTGAATTGGATTATTAGTAATTGGGTTACCTAGCGGGTTGGGTTAGGTGTCATCACAACTAATTAATTTTTTGGTCGTGATACTAGTGACCTTTGAATTCGATTGGGCATACGCCCAAGTCCAAAATAAAGATAGGAACCTATCGGAGCCATCAAAATACCATTCCAATATCGTTTTCACAAAAGTTAAACTTTGTTCAATATTTTGAACTTGGGCTTTTAAACCAAGAACCAAAGGGCCCAAATCAACCAATGAACTTTTCTGCAAAGAAAATAACCAACCCCGTAAGTCATATAACCACAAATACACGTGTAAAACATGAAAAAGGGGAAAACGTGGCTCAAATACACAAACGATCGGCTGCATTGTTACAATTTGAAAGAAATTCAAATTCATATATGCATTTCTTCATTATATAATCAAATTCTTGTATGATATATTCCTTTAATATCGATTGATTCACTTACCAAGTTTTGTATCCTATCGATGAATACTTCTCAAAACATTTTAATATATATTGTATAAAAAAGTTCAATCTAATGGATAAATCTTATCAAAGAAACGAAAACGGTATGTAAGCATAAACGGCAAACACAAAAATTTACTTTTGGCTTTGATTACAGTTTGTTTGTATTTTCATAACGTATTAATCATATTTTAGATTTATCTTTGAGCAATATTTTCTTCGAAGGCCCTTTCTTTTCGTCCTTTCCTTCTTTCTCTTTTGACTTCGCGTAAGCACACCGATCATTTTTCAAATATTTCTGAAATTTCTCTCAATTGATCCAATTTTCCAGTCACCGTAACTTAGTATTTTATTTCAATTTCCTCTATATCTATTGACTTAATTACATTTCATAATAAAATGAAAAAATGCTTCCTCTTCTATTTTAACTTTAAAAACTAATCATTATTGTCATGCTTTGACGACTTCTTTTAATAATTTGTAGATCTTTTTTACTGCATTTTCAAAAATTATCCCATGCTCTCAAGTCTCACACGTAAATCATCATTGTGAGTTCTGTTAGTCAAGTCGCAGTTTATCTGAAATTTAAAGATGCTGCATTTGATAATATCTAGTAGGATAGGCTAAAGGAATAATCACAACAACAACAACCTAGTAAAATCCCATTAGTAGGATCTGGGGAGGGTAGTGTGTACGCAAATCTTACCCCCACCCCGAAGGAGTGGAAAGGTTGTTTCCGAAAGACCCTCGGCTCAAGAAAACAAAAAGGCAAAAGGAGACAATATTAGTATCACCACAAAAATTATATGAAAAATAGACAACATGAAATTCAGAAGAATGATGCAAAGCAAAAGCGATAGCTAGTAAATAGGTCATGCACTAAAAAGCAAAATTGTAAGACATAATATTGCCACTAGCAATCTTAGAAAACAAATCCTACCAGACTAGTCTCATAAAGGTACAAAGTAAGGCTAGACTTAACTACCTCCTAACCAACAACACTAATACTCGACCTCCACATCTTCCTATCAAGTGTCATGTCCTCGGAAATATGAAGCCTCACCATATCCTGCCTGATCACCTCTCCCCAATACTTCTTAGGCTGCCCTCTATCTCTTCTCGTACCCTCCACAACCAGCCGCTCACACCTCCTTACCAGAGCATCTGGGCTTCTCCTCTGAACATGCCCGAATCATCTGAGCCTCGTTTCCCGCATCTTGTCATCAATGGGAGCCACTGCACCTTCTTCCAAATATTATCATTCCTAATCTTATCCATCCTGGTGTGCCCGCACATCCACCTCAACATCCTCATTTCTGCTACTTTTATCTTCGGGATATCTGAGTTATTAACAAGCCAACACTCAGCCTCATACATCGTGGTCGGTCTAACCACCACTTTATAGAACTTATCTTTGAGTATCGGTGGCACTCTCTTGTCACACAGGACTCCAGATTCTAACATCCACTTCATCCATCCTATCCCAAAACGGTGTGTGACATCTTCGTTGATCTCCCCCCTCCTCCCTAGATAATCGTCCCAAGGTACTTGAAGCTGCCTCTACTTGGGATCACCTTTGATTCAGGCCGTACATCCACGCGCACTTTCCCCGGCTTAACGCTAAACTTACACTGCAGGTATTTCTTCGTCCTGCTCAGCTTGAAATCTATAGACTCAAGAGCCGGTCTCCAAACCTCTAGCCTCTCGTTAACACCGACTCGCGAGTCATCTATTGTTAAATGAACTCTTCTATCGTGAGTACCTCTTATTTTAAACTAATTAGATAGGATTTCAATCTAAAATACTAAAATTCAAATTTAACAATTTGTTTACCTTTAAAATGGATAACAATTGAATTTATTGTCACGACCAAAAAATCCAACTAGTCATGATGGCACCTAACTCAACTGCTAGGTAAGCCAATTAACAACTATCCGATTCTAATGAAATCTAATAAGACAATTAAGTAATAGAAAATATATGAATCCTATACATTTTCCTAAGATTAGTAGTACAAATCATGAGCCTATAGGATTAGAATTTACAACACCGGTGTGAAATAAAAATACGGACATAAAACATAAACCGATTTTTCATAAGTCTAGAGCTACCATGAACAAGAGGAAGCTATAATTGGAACACAGGTACATCTTAAAATCCAACTTCTGTCGATCACATCAACGTCAGCAGGCAACATCTACACGGAAGGTGCAGAAATGGTGTATAAGTACAACCGACCCCATGTACTCCTTAAGTAATAAACTTAACCTTAGGTTGAAAGTAGTGGCAAACTGAAACATATGTCGGAGTCCAACACCAAATGACAACAACAGTTTATAACAACATAAAGAAAGTAATAAAAGAAATAACTCAAAGATAAAATGCTCAGCTCGTTCACAGTTCTAGAAAAATTGGGCTGCTTTCCAAGTATATTAGTGAAACCCAAATCCTCACCGAAATCCCCAAAAATATGACTGAGTTTTAATACTAAACTTTTTGCAAAAAGCTCTCAATAGGTAAATGTTTCATTTTCAAATAGAATGAGGAAAATGGCATCTTTATGACTATATGTCAATATGTGTGAGAAGTGGCGAATGACGTGATACTATACAACATAAGGAAAATGCATCTCTATACATGTATGCCAAGTGTGCATTCCAAATGCAATGTATCTCAGAGATGAACTCTTGTGCTTACACTCTCAGAGTACTCAATATCACTATCCCACACCTTCCACTCATCATGCTCAATCACTCAACACGCTCAGTCACTCAGTAGTGTATATGGCCAATTCAACCCAAGGAATATCTATCATATATATATATATATATATTAAAACTGACAGTGAGTCACTACATACTATATAAGGCCAATCCAGTCCGGAATAGACCCATCCCCAAATATATATGATTCAGGAAAGATCCATGCCTAGGGAAGATCCATCCTTCAATATAATTTCACTGGGGTGGGTACAGACTCCGGAGGTGCTCCTTTATCCCAACCTCTATAATAAGCTAGATCTAGGCATAAATAAATTAGAACATGCTTCGGCATGCAGCCCGATCCCATAATATCACTCACAATCAGGCCCTCGGGCTTACTCAGTCATCAATCCCTCTAGTCTTTCGGGCTCACAATGCCATAAAACCAGCCCAAAAATGATGATATGATGTGTCAATAAATAGCAAAAAGACTAAGATATGACATGAAATGAATAAACATGACTAAGTATGAAATTGCAATATAAGCAAATAACTAAACAACAGAAATGACCTTAGCGGGTTCCAATAGAATAACAATGAAGCCTAGACATAGTTTTTAACATGGATCACAGTTCAATAACTCTAGTACGTAGAGATTTCATGGGTACAGATAAGATCAAGTAACGACACAGTACCACATAAAAAATTAAGTCACAATTCATGCGGTACATGCCCACACGCCCGTCACCTGGCATGTGTGTCACCTCAACACCAAACACATAATACGTAATTCGGGGTTTTATAACCTTAACACCAAGTTAAGAAGTGTTACTTACCTCGAAGAAGACAAATCCATTACCCAACAAGCCAAACGATATTCCAAAAATGCCACGCTGCTTATACTGACCTCTGAACGACTCAAAAATAGCCAAAAGCAACTCATATACATAAAATAATGCCAAATGAAACAAACCTAATCAATAAAGGTCGAATCTTTAATCAAAATCCCAAAATCGACCAAAATGTAAGACACAGGCCCGTTCCTTGAAACCCGACAAGCTTAGAAAATCCGATAACTCACTAAATTAAGAGTCCAACCATACTAGTTTCACTCAAATCTGACTCTGAATCGATGTTCAAAACTCAAAAATTTACTTTATGAAATATTAGACAAAACCCCCAATTTCACTTTGAAGTCATCAATCAAATACCAAAAATAAAGATGGATTCATGAAATATTACAAAAATCGTGGATAGAACATTTACCCTGTGAAAATCACCTCCAAAAATTATCGAAATCCGAGCTCCCCAACTCAAAATATGACCAAATGAACAAACCTTCGATATTAAATATTTTTGCCCAGTTGTTCTGTCTCGTTTTGTGTGTCAAATGATCTTGAAACTCGTTTTTGATTCCTTCAATTGATTCTTTGTGAAATTTCAGTCAAATTAGGCTTTTGAATCACTTCATTTGACCTTATAATGAAGGAGATATGTTGGTTTCAATATTTGAAAATAGTGTAGATTTTTAAAGACGAAGTCAGTGGCAATTTCGTAATTAATCTGAAAATCTAGTAACTCAATTCTTAGTAAACTAACCATAAAATCCTTATATGATTTCCAAATTTGACGATTCTTTTTGTTATGACTCAGTAATTACGACACAGATCTAATGCTTCAATCGAAACAGAAATTGGAGTTCATTTGTTTAATGTGGTACCATTTATATTTGAAGACACTACGTCGAAACATAAGAAATACGAGCCCAATACAGCCCAAACCTATCTGAAAATCACCTGAGCCCCTCGGGACCCGTATGAACATACCAAAAATTCTCATAACATAACACGGACCTACTCGAGGCCTCAAATCACGCATAACAACATCGAAACGACAAAACGCACCTCATGTCAAACTTAATGAACTTTCAAACATTTAACTTTCAAAAACTCGCGCCGAAATATATTAAATCAACTCAGAGTGAACTAAAATTTTGCACACAAGTTCTAATACATCATACGACTACTCATGCCCCAAAACCACCGAGCGAAGTGCAAATGCTCAAAATGACCGGTCGGGCCGTTACATTCTCCACCACTTAAATATATTTTCGTCCTTGAACGTGCTAAAAGTTGTTCCTAAGCCATCAAACTGCCGTGTAACCTTAGCATGAACATACCTAGGGGTGATCCCACATCACCCTATTCCATATAGGCCTGGCAACATAACATAATTGAAGATCCTTACTTCAACCTTAGTATGTAATTTACTACAAGACCCGAACTTCACATCTACACATTGCATGTCTGAACAAACTTTATCAAGCCATAACCGTAACCCAAGATGTAATCACCCGACATACCACACGACTCGCATACTCATAGCAAAATTTTCGATCATAGTAGCTGCTCAAAACAACCCAATACCGGTACTAAAATTCATGTCATAAAAACCTCGTTCTAAAGCCTTTGTGTACTGCATATGATGAAAGAAACACACATAAACTCATAACCATTCATCCGATCAACATGTCATGGAGCTCCCTCTTCTTTTGACAAGAATTATAGCCAATTTCTAAGACAATCAATGACATTATACTTTCAAATATACCGTAATCAAATCCGATAGCACCCATTCTAGGTCCGACGACCTCATCTTATCAAATACAAGCTACTCTACTGACATTCCACACAAATACTACCTAGAGCCACAAATCGTGCAATTTGTGCACCAATACGCAACAATTCAAACGTACTCAAACATAAAAAATGACTCCAATGTGAGAACTGTCCCGCAAGATCAACAAGTACCACAACAACGCAATTATAAGAAACCATCACACACCGTATAACCAAAATGCACGAATCTAACACAAAGGATCATATCCCAACATAACTTCGTTACAATGTGTGACCCCATCCAAATACTGGTCCATATGAAATACCTCAAGTCACAATGCTCAAAATCAACAACCATGCGCAATTTGACGCCTACTACCAAAAGTGCATGACCATAACCACTAATATACAAATAACTCAATACCATATTCCGGAATGAGCATAATCGATGCACAATCAGTCATTCAACACCCTAATACCCATCTCGCTCAAATTCCGCCATAAGGCCTAAATAGAACCACACTATGTGCGTTTATAACCAACAACCCCTTGTAGTATGGAAGGGTGACTCATAGAGCATCTTATAACATGAATAAGCTCAACTATAACCGAATGGCACAAACCTCAAAATTAACAGTACGGAGTCAACCAATATGACCCGGTGTAGAGCACACATCCTCATCGGGCCTACCAATGGACCCCAAATCAACTCTAGTCACCAACAAATAGATACATAACCCTCCGAAAGTCCATAATGACTGAACCATATAGCATACTATCATTTGTCTAGGTTTGGCCACATCTTCACAGTCCACAACTATGAAACAACCTATTTCTGAGAACTCTCGGTCTCTAAATTCATAGAACACATGAATCACCATATCTGATCCCAACTCCACCGCTCGAATGTTTAACACCTATATCACACGTGACCATACCACGAGGAATACTTCAATAATTTTCTTCCGTGCAACATAGCAAAAACTGAATATCAACAGTCGATCAACCAGGTAAGTGTCGCAATACTAATGAAGCATCCGAAGTCAAAACACAATGTACCTTCTAAAATGCACACTCTCCTTATGCAATACCCAATAGTTATAGCATTCATCTAAACATCGAAAACCCTCAATGATGTCTAAGAATTCAAGACCTTCCTTTAAAACTGAAACCTGACTTGTAAATGCAAATCTCAATCATACACAACACATTACATCTATCATTCCATCATATGAAAATCACGATAATCTCATGATCAACTCTGAGTTGATAGTAGAATACATACCCAATTAGTCAAAAACCGTCTATTTGATCTCGTCCAAGAGAAAATCACAACACGCAACATGCTCTTCACGCTAGTAGGAAATATCCATATGAAATCATGGTAGACACCATCGATAACTCTTTCAAACCCATTTACACATAATAAGCCATCCGAACTGAATCTCTCTAACTCAACCAACCCACGCGGGTCGTAAAACCCAAGAGTGTTGCCATAAAGCACCTGTAGAAACCCACTACATCACAAGAACCCAAGAACCGATCACACCCATTGCCATGCTACTCCAACCTTCTACTAAGTTGTCCTATTTCTTCGAGTTCTTTCTGAATTACCCTTAAGTTGACATTTCTCCTTATCAGAACACCACGATCCTTAACCAAAACTTACCCCACGAGATCATAGTATAAAACCACACCACCCTAAGGCTATCCGTTGAATTCCTTCTTAAGCACCCTAAAGCACCACAATCGATACACCCACTCTGAAGAGACCTTATGTGAACCTGAAGATATATCCTTCACCTTGTTTATACTAAAGTGTATAATCCACAATGACATAGAAATACCGCGAGTCCCAATACCATCCAATGTAAATCGCAGGTTATAACCATATACATATCTGAAAAACACTCAATTGCTACATATAAATCCTGAACCTTATTTACCCTAAAATTTGTGTATTATTAAACTTATATTATGGTTTTAAGGATATGTTATTTAATTCAATACCATTTGATAAATAAGGAAATGAATAGATAAATTAAAATATAAGATAGATCAAACCAATGTGCAAGCTAAATCTCGAGCTCGAACTGTGATAATCTCGAGGTATGTTAATGGGAATAACAAATGATAAAATAACTCTGATTAACAGTAAGTGAAATAGCAAGAGAAATAACAAGCGTATATTTTCTTATCAATGAGCAATGATCAATGTGTTACAAATGGATGGGATCTCCCCTTTATATAATAGGGGAGTCCAAAATAAGGTACACTTCTAATTATAGTAGGAAATTATATTTGACAGCTATTTAACCGTTGAAGACCAATCCATTCTAAAATTTACGCCGTGATCTCCATCCCGTAACGTAACATAAGAATTCGAGGTAAGAATGATATTATCCCCGTAACGTAAGAATTCGTGGTGATCGAAATATCCTGTCGGTCCGGTTCCCCAAAACATTAAATGCTTGCAGTGAAGGTCGGCCACGAGCGCCACCGAACTGTCGCCGTGAACCTATAAATACATGTTTCCCATTTGAATTAAAGCTTTACTTTCATCTTCACTAATTTCTCTAAGTCTCTTCCTCTCTCTATCTCTTCTCTTCCACCACCCGTTGATTCGATTTTTTAGGACAAAAAATACCAAACCCCACCTCTTTCCTCTTCTTCTCGTTTGAATCAATGCAAAAAACCTCTAAAACCGTCGCTCAAAAAGAGAAAGCCTCTCCTTCTTCTTCCCAGCCGGTCGGTGAAAAAATGCCGATAGAGCCGCTCCTTCACGATATTGTTCCCGGCGCGTGTGTCCTAAAAAAGTCGAGAACCCTGCGTCGGTCCCTGGTTGATTTGAACACGTATCGAGGTATATTTGCTCGATAACAGCAAAACAACTCGATGCTGTGAAGACAAACTGCAACTGGGGGTCCGAGGTCGTGCCACAGGACCCCGCCCCTGAAGAAAGTATCACCACTCATGTGGAGGAATTTCTAAGTGTTTACACTTACCCCTTCTCATTGGGTCCTCTTGACTCAGTAATCGTTGATATTTGCAAGCTGTACCAGGTTACCCTCGGCCAGGTGCATCCCTTATTCTAGCACATTTTTATTATGCTCCGCTTCATCTCCAGTAAGTCCAATGGGTTGGAATTCACTCTCAGCATCCTTATACGGATGTATCGACCAAAGCTTTATCGAGGATTAATCAAGCTTCAAGACCAGTCATCGAAGTCCTTCTTTGCAAGTATGGATAAAGATAAGGACCGAGGTTGGATGAGCCGGTTCATGCCGGTAAGGACCTGTGACCTCATCCCCAAGGAGAAAGTACCATTCCCTAGGAAGTGGAACCCCGATCGTCAGTGTATCAATTAATCTTCATACTTTATTGTTTGCTTTGTGTAACACTATTATCTGTTATGCAGCAGTTGCCTGGATGCCTCATGCGGTCCTTGACCTTGACGACTGGGTTCAGAAGCTGGAAGCAACTTCTTCTTATGTCGAGCACTGCTAGCGTGATTTGGCAAGGGGAAGATGGGAGGCTAAAAATCATGGTAAGTTTATCATGTGTGCTGACGACGTCCTTTGCTGAAACACTTCCTTTCTCACATACTTGACATCCTTTTTACGCATGCCTCGGGGATGTTGCTATATTGAGATCGGCCCCACCTGGGGAGGAGGTAGTTCCCAAACTGGCAATGGACAAGAAAATGAGAAAGGCCTCGCCTTCTGATAGCCCGGAGCCTAAGAAGAGTAGGGCCTGTAAGGTGAGGGGGGAATCTGCCGCTCTTTCTGTTGGCGTATCCCAAAAGCTACGAGATGAAGAGGAGGATGGGGAGGACGCGAGTTGCAAGCTGGTTCCTCAAAAGAGGGGGAGCATCAAAGCTTCAATGGCGGCTAGGCCAGTGATGGCCGAGGAGATTTACCCTAGGGGCAAAGAGATCTCGGAAGGTATTCCAAGCAAAGTCCCCTAGTATATGGGGGTAAAAGATACTTCCTGCCGTGACCAACAAATGGCGAGTGTGTGTTTACCGTGAAAATGGTAATAACAATTAAATTTTATTATGAGGTCCTAAAAATATGTGATCTATTTCTATGATATTTGTAAGGCAAAGGATGCTAAAGTAAGAGACTAGAAAGCAATATTATATCTAGAAAACGATATAATAGTAAAACCAAACGGCTGAAGATCGGGCCTCGAGCTTGCTTATTCAGGGCCTCGGGGTCGAGTCTGATGTCCCGCCGAGGGTGATAGAGGGACGATTAATAGTTATGAGAGCTAAAATGATGACTCTTTATGGTCAAAGATAAGCAATAAATGATGAACAATAAATAGATCAAAATGAATGTAAGCAATAAATAGAAGCAATGAGATCAAGAGAATATGTTAGAGAGTATAGAGAATGTTCTTGTGTATTTAGTACTGAGCAACAAATGTCTACAAAATGACAAGGATCCCCTTTATATATGAGGGGAAATCATAACATAGTACAAATGAATTAATTACAAAGATACGGGGCTGGTACAACAATTTAATGCCTTGATTCGCTATTTGGCTAGCCCACTGGACTTGGCTAGCTATATTTATGTGCCTTGGGAACTTCACCTTGATCCACTAAGACCAATAATTTACATTGCCTCGAGGCCGGTCATTACTTACACTACCTTAAAGTCGATCACTGAAAATCCTCGAGATGCCTTGATGATCGTAAAATCGATCCGTTGATTTCTACCATATACATAGTCCCCGCATTTCCTAGAGCAAAGTGATATGAAACGATTTTGAACTCCTACTCCATAAGCATCATTATTATGATGTCAGCCCATCAGAGCATTAAATGCCATAACTCAAAAGTCGCACAAGGGTCGCTGTCAAACACGACTATCGAGAAGCCCACGAACCGCTATTGGTTTGTCCTTTCCGCTGCCCATATGGCTTCTATAAATGCATCAGTTGTTTGATAATTTACACTTTTACAACATCTTCAATTTTTCAAAGCCAAATCCATCACCTTTCACATTCTTTATTCTTCCGTTCTTGATTCTTTGCCTACTTTCTCCGAAAGCCCTTTCCACCACCATGGCTAGAACTTCCAAGACATTTCCTCGGAAGGATGAGGCTACCTCTTCATCTCGAGCATCCAAAGGAAATCCCAAAGTAATACCTACCGTTGAACAGTGTACCCCTACTGAATTCAACACTGTGAAGGATTTTTCCATCGACTGACCCTCGTCTACACTGGGCCAATGTGAACACGTGTCCTAGTATATTAGTGTCATGACTGATATAGGGAAAGTAAAGGAAGACTGTCAATGGGGGGAGGTAGTGCTGGTTCAGATCCCTCGTTCTAACCAGAGCATAACAGACCATAAGGCTGGCTTCCTTCATGTATATACATACCCATTCAATTTGGGTCTGGTCGATTCTTCGAACCCTTCTTCCCCAGCAATAAATCTGGTTATTCTCGGCTTCTTCAACAAGTACCAAGTGACTCTTGGCCAAATCTATCCATCTTCCTGGAGGATGGTCTACATGCTCCGCTACTTCTCCAACAAGGTCGATGGTACGACCTTTACCCTCGACCAGTTGATTAGATTGTATATCCCTTAATTTTATCAAGGTTTGATTAAGATTCACACTCGGTCCAAGAACCATTTTTCTCGAGCATTGATCAGTACAAGGATTGAGGGTAGATGAGCAAGTTTGTCCGAGTGAGGACCTCGGACTTCATCTCTGTCGAAAGGATGCCCTTCCTGGATAAGTGGAACACACAGCGTAAGTACCTCTCCTTCAAACATGCTTTATGGCCTTCTTACTTTTCTTTTGAAAAATGATCTCCCCTTGGTTTTTGCATCTACCGTTAGGTATCATGAAGGTGTTCAGGATCTATCGGGATGGATTACGCAATTGAATACTTCGTTCCCATATCTCAGGCGGTCTTGGCCCCACCTGGCTAAAACGCGGTGGGTGGCCAATAATCATGTTAGAATCCTTCTTGCCACCTATGTTAAATCATGTAGGCCTCGAGCTGCTGCCAGGACCTCTTCTTCAGCTTTCGGAGCAAGTCCCAGTAGTGGGGATGAAGATGATGATGAGAATGAGTATCGTTTGGTACAAAGGACGAGGTCAGGTGCGGATGTCCCACAGGTGTCCCGACTAGAGGTTGTTGAATCGGGAACAGTCGATTCAGATCGATCCCGTTTGGTGGAGACCCTCGAGGAGGGTGCGAACGCGGTCTATGAGCCCATGATTGGATGTGGTTCAATGCCCGCTGAGGAGACCGTTGGTGCTTGTTCCAAAAGGTCCGGTCTCGGAGCTTTTCGGGGGCAGGATTTGCCCCTTGGTGACATCGAAGCCCTATGTGGCCTTAATTTGGGTGCTTGGTTCTTGTCTGGGGAGTTAAAGGACGCTTAGGACCCAAATGCTACCAACGTGGGGCATCCTCTCAAGTGGGGAGATGAGCTTGGAAACTTCTTTGATGATGTAGATGATGTTAGCAAGGACATTGATCTCGATGCTCCCAACGCTATCGAGGAAGCGGAGAAGTTCCAGCAGAAGGTAATAGCTGTTCATATATACTTTTCTAATCTCAAGTAATTTTCCTCGTTTTTCTGACTCTTCTATTTCGTTTTAGTCTAAGGAGATGTATGATCATGCCTTCTCTAGGCTCCAAGATGAGCTTTCATGCCGTGTAAAGGAGCTCAAGAAGCTCACCTCAGAACTGTAGGAGTCGGAGGCCTCATCTGCCTGAAAGGAGAAGGAGTTAAGTGAGCTTCAGGCGAAATTGGAGGGATTGCTCCGAGAAAAGGCTAACCTTGCTCAGCAGGTAACTTGTTATTTGTAAATTCATTCATCGTTCTCATAATTTGATGTTTACTGACTTATATTTTCCTTTGCAGATCGGGTAGAAGAATGTGGAGATCCTCGAGTTTAGGAGGCAAAATGAGGTCGTGACCTCGGAATCGGCATCGACCCAGGGTCTTCTCCGAAATGCTTGAGAGGAGGTTGTTGCGCTATCCGCAGCCAAGTCCGAGGTCGAAGAAAATGGTGCTACATATCTGAGAGATGCTCCTACTACGAATCGGCTAGCCCGAGAGATATCAAAGGAGGCCGAGCAAAAGCTGAATCGGATTGTCGCTTACGTTCGCGCAAACGCAAGGAGGCAAGCCTTGGAGGAAGCTAATGTTGAAGGTGTCGATCTCTCAAGTAAGATCGAAGAGGCCCAAGATTTGGAGGAAGAGTTGGCACTCTTAGTCGCTTTGGATAAAGATTCCGGAGATGGTTCAGAGGGAAGTGGCGATGAAGTGTAGGCCTGCATTGCATTTCTTTTTCTTTTTGAGTATGTGGAAACGGGTCTTGTAAAGGTACCCCTTAGAAACATATTTTTGGTAATGTAAAAAAGAATTTGATTCCAGCCTTGCATTCTTTATTTTGAAGTTATCATGCGGAATTTAGTCTTCAAACTTTGATGTCGACTCTTAGGAGTACGTATTTGGGTGAAATCGGGACCGTCGAGATCGGGCACCATCTCGAGATTAGGTCGATAGCTCCTTTGGGGCTAATGCTTATAATAGCAGGAAACCTCGAGGTCTTAATACTTCCCGATCACCACGTGATAGCATCATTCATGCGACCTGGTAGTGAGGCCCCTAGGGTGGTCTTGCCAGTACATTTCCCAAAAAGTGGTGTTGTCATGGCCAGACTTAATTGGTCTTCTGGATAGGCGAACAGTCGCTACTTGCCTCTATATATGCACTCGCTCATTTCCTAACTGGAGATTCTGCTACTCTGGGTAAATATCCCTTTCACAGAACATTCGTTCTTTGTGCTAGTTATCTCATCATTTCAACTCAAAGCCTTCACCCAAATTTCCATCCTCCTCTTCCTATTTTACCCTATCCATGGCTGCTGCATCCAAATCCATCCATCAAGGAGAGGGGAGTTCTGCCTCTATTTCGTATTCAGTCGGTGGTAAGCCGGTATCCAGTGAGCGAGACTTGAGATGCTTTGTCTCGAGGAGAGACTTCACGTAAAAGAGACCTCCCAACGTCCATGGACATCAGGAGCATGCATTGATGTTTATCTCCTCAATAGGGGAGGAACATCTTGAAATATTTAGGAAAGACTTCAGATAGGGAGAAGAAGTGGTACTGCAGGTACCTTCCACGGAGGAGAGCATCATGACCCATGTTGAGTGGTTTTTGAACGTGTATACGTATCCCTTTAAGCTGGGCTCCCCTGATAGGGTGGTGCTTGAGTTCTGCAGAAGGTATCAGGTTACCCTGGCGCAGGCTCACCCATCCCTTTGAAGGATAGTGCTGATGATAAGATACTTTGCGGACAAGTTCGGGCTCAAATACACCCTTAGCCACCTCGTTATGGTATATAGACCTTTGTATTACTGGGGCATGATTACTCTGCGATGTTGATCCACCCAGTCCCATGCCTTTAACAACAAAGAGGACGAAGACCGAGGGTGGATGAGCTGGTTTGTTCGAGCAAGGACAGTTGATATTCTCCTTAGGGAGTTTTTACCATTTCCTGAGAAATGGTATCTTACACGTAAGTGATATACTTGTATTTTTATCGATTTTGTCCATAGTGGAGGTGGGCTCCGTAAAATTTTTTTTTTTTCATTACATTTTCTTTAGCGATTCCTTGGCTACCAGACGAGGTTCTTGACCTGGCTGAATGGTCCTGTAAGCTGGCAGCTTGCTCGACTTATGATAAGCGCAAATGGCAAGACATGTCCTAGGGGAGATGGGAAGCAAAGCATCATGGTAGGTATTCAGTGGCTGGTTTCCTCAGAAAAGGTACCTTCTTATTAGTGCACTAACTCTGCCACCGCAGGTATATGAGGTTTTTCCGAGATGAGGGCATGTCCCCTAGGGGAGGAGATGAGATCGCCAGCCTCGGGGTTGAGGATCGATCATAAACGGAAAGAATCTTTGAGATGTGAGGATGCTCGTAGCGGGGCGAGTTCTCCTTTGAGGTTCAAAAGAGATGAGTCGACCGAGCTTCCGTCTTTAGAGGCTTCTGTTTTTGAAAAAACATTTCCTGTTCCCGTCGAAGGTACTTTGAGGGACAAGGGTCATACGACACCTTCCTCTTCTCCTACCGAAGGCACTTCGGCGGAAACTAAGCCATCAGACATAGGCTCGACCTTTGGTGAGGCTCAACGGCTTAGCTTTATGGTAAGCTTCGGTAGCCGATATAGGCTTTTTTTGGTTTTGTGCCCTCCCTTTCTTATTGAGTTTTTTTTGCAGGCATTTGAAAAGCTTAAGTTCGAGATGCTTTGTCGTGAGGCCAGGCTACAGAAAGCTTTGGATGGGGAGAAATCCCTTGGGCTCCTTTGTATGAAAATGGAAGATGAGCTGGTATACCTGCGGTGCGTGGCAGATCGAAGTTGGAACTACGAAAGCCATCTAGAAAAATAGGTAACCTACATTTCGTGCCAGTGTATACTCCCCCTTCCACTTTCAGAGATTAATATTTTGATATTTTAGTTGGAGAGCTAAACGGAGGAGCTGGAATGACTTTGGGGAAAAGATGGCTGTGTCAAACGCGAGTCTAAAGAGTTGAAGGCTCAGGCAAATGCCAAAGTTGCGACCAAGGAGGATGCTTTGGCTAAGCCTTTTGCCCTTGAGGTGTAACTCCGCAACGCTCGTGCAAACTATTCTGTCCGAGCAAATATGATTACAAGGCTCGAGTATGAGCTTTTGAAGGCGAAGGCCAAGGTTGTGGATGCCCGGGCCGAGTCTGTGATGAGCCGCACTAAGGCTGACTAGAAAGTGGCGGTCTATTTGAATGGCACTGCTGATGCTAGAGCTGAGCTAAGAAGGTCTCTTGACCGTGAGAGCAGGAATAAAGAGTACCTGAGGTGTAAATCTCGAAGGGAAATCCTCGAGGAAATCCATTCCAGCGGCTTCGACCTCTCGGAAGAGATAAAACAGGCGAAGACGGAAGAATATGATGCTAAATTCCTTCTATCCAATGCCGAGGATAGTGAGGATGAGGCCGACGGGCCATAGTCCCCAAGGGAGACGTAGATTTCCTTTTCAGTTTCTGTGCATAGTACTTTCAAAGTACGTCATAAATGGAGCTTGTATTTTCTCGCATGTATGTATAAAAGGAAACCTCGTGGTTTAATTTCTCCTACATTTATTTTTGCCTTGATTTTATCCAGATCAACTGGTATTTGAGTATAAAGGAATCCTTAGATTAGTGGTATGGCCCTGGGCTCATTAGGCTGGCCCATAGGCTCTTACGCACTTTGGTTGGTACGACCTTTTAGCATGAGCCGGTGTTTGAGCTCTTATGGTTTTGCTATTAGGCATATTTAGTAAACTATTTTGGGTTCAGTCTTCGAGTCGGGTTTCGACTCGAGCTTATTTGACCTTCAAGATTTTGAATTTAAAGTTGGACCTTAGGCTCTTACGCGTTGGGTTGATACGACCTCTAGTATGGGCTGGCGATTGTGGCTCTTATGCTTTAGGTCGGTATGACCTTTTATGTGAGCTGGCGTCAATGGTTCTTACACTTTAGGTCGATACGACATTTTATATGAGCGGGCATCAGTTGTTCTTTCGCTTTGGGTCGATGCGACCTCTAATATAGGCTTTATTTTTCCCTCGATAAGGATATTTTGAAATAATATTTGCCTGACTCTTCGATGGTTCGATGAAAACCTCTATTGTGAGTCGTTATATGGCGATGATCGAGCACCTCAGAAGGTTTGGCTCGGTTGATGAGTATCTCGAAGCCTGTATTTAGGAGCTGACATGGTTGAAGGTCTTTTACCTATGTCGAGGGTAGCCTATTTAACCGATTCTTTTCGAAGTAAATTCAAAATAATTAAAGGCCTGTGATTTTATAGCAACGGTCAGGTGTCCTCGAGTCACGTTAGTTTGCCTGGTACAGCCTTGTGACCTTAGTCATTTGTGTTTGGCCGGAGCCTTTCAGTCCCGAGTGAAGTAGTTCCGACATCTATATTGAGGGTATGCCTTTTTAGGGGTCTTACAAGTTCGATATATAGCCTTAACTTTGAGATCGGGTTGATGCCTTTAGTAAGGTCTTACAAGTTTTACATGCCTTTGAGGTCTTACAATTTTGGATACTTGGTACAAATATGGTTCATGCTTTGCTTGAGGTCTTACAGATATTGTCACTTGGTACAAGTGTGGTTCATGCCTTGCTTGAGGTCTTACAGATATTGTTGTTGCCTTATATAGGTCTTATGAGACCGAGGCTTCCTGCATGTGGTCTTATGGCCTCGGGTTTTGATAAGTCGATGGGGGTGGCGATTGGCGGCAACCCCCGATTCATCGAGGGTTTCGTGGCTCTGGAGCCATTACTTGTAAACTTGGTATTGCTTTATTGAGGTCTTGCAATTTTTGAGTTTCTGACCCGGAGGTCATGTGGCCTTGAGTTTTCGATACCAGTCCCCGAGTGTTTGGGACGTTTGGCTCTGGAGCTATTTTGTGACCTTGATGTTGCCTCATTGAGGGCTTATGAGTTAGGAGCTCCGACCGGGGGGTTGTATTAGATTGAGTTGTTGATGCTAGTCCCCGAGTGTTCGGGACGTTTTTGACAAAGGATCCGTTTTTGGAAAAACACCAAGTTTCTTTAATTAATTGGTACAAGTATAGACATTTTTGCTGTTACAAGATCAGTTGTTCTATGCGGACACGGTCCATTCGACCGTTTGGCCCGGTACATTATTTTCCTATTGAGACCTCACTTAGCGCATCTTGGCTTCTCCGAGTAGATGATCTTCCGGGGGGATGCCCCCTAGTATTTGAGGTTGATTGCAAAAGAAGCCTTGAATACTTGTTAGGTCTTCCTTAGGTAGCATATAGATATTTCCTCATTAAAAACCTTGCCGGTAAAACCCTTCTTGGGATAAAAACCCGATCGAAGGAAAATAGTACAACACATGCTTTTGAAACCTAAGGCCTTCGAGTTGGGAAGCGCTTCGGCTGTTTTGATTGGGTACCTGCATTTAGGTTAGTATAAAATGTAATTGGAAAAAGGGGGAAGGCCATACCTTAGTGCTGATGGTTCTTCAGATCTCGATGTGATTCAATTGCTTATTACGAGGACTCATTATAGTCCTTTCTTTTGTTTAGTTAGGCTTAGCCGAATACATTGTTTTCTATCGCTATTTTACTATTTGATTACCCTTTGGCTCCTTTGAGGGTGAAGGTACTGGTGTAGGAGTCACATCATGCACTGCGAACATTTCTCTTGTCGCATGCTGTTCCCTATAGATGGTTTTAATCCCATCCTTTGTCGGGAATTTCATCATTTGATGGCGGGTGGATGGTATTGCTCTCATGCAGTGTATCCATGACCTTCTAAGCAAGGCGTTATATCTCATGTCTCCTTAGATGACATGGAATTTGGCATTTTGGGTTGTGCCGATCACATTGACTGGGAGGGTGATTTCCCCTTTCGTTGTTTCATGCACCATATTGAATCCGTTGAGGACTCGAGAGGCGGGCACGATTTGGTCAAGCAGTCTGAGTTGCTCTACCACCCGCGACTTGATAATGTTGGCCGAGCTACCTGGATCTACAAGTACACGTTTAATTTGAAATGTATTTACAAGGAAAGATATTACCAATGCATCGTTGTGAGGCTGAGAAAAGGTCTCGGTGTCCTCATCGCTGAATGTGAGCACATCCTCGAGTATGTAACCCCAAGTTCTCTTTTCTCTTCCCGATGGATATTTTTGTTCTTCTCATCATAGGCTCTCGTGGGGCATTGACGCCTCCCAAGATCATGTGGATGACATGTTGTTGCTTATTTGTTTTGGTTTTCTTGGTTGCCTCTCTTTCCCAGAACTAATTTTTGGGTCGATCGCTGAGGAATTCTCGGAGGTGGACTTTACTGAGTAGTCGGGCTACTTCTTCTCGGAGCTGGTT
The DNA here is from genome assembly GCF_000393655.2 of Nicotiana sylvestris. Classification (NCBI taxonomy): domain Eukaryota; kingdom Viridiplantae; phylum Streptophyta; class Magnoliopsida; order Solanales; family Solanaceae; genus Nicotiana; species Nicotiana sylvestris. The sequence goes on along the minus strand of NC_091064.1, from coordinate 134,701,881 downwards.
GCAATCCTCGGTCCTGTGGTCGTGCGCGTTGTGAAATTCATACACTAAGTTATGATTTCTTTGCGAAGGATTTGATTCCATAGGCCTGGGCCACCTAGCGTCTTTGATTTTACTGATGGCGAACACAATGTCTGATACATCGACATTGAAATTGTATTCCAACAAGCGAGGTGCCTCTGTTGGCCCTATGTGCCTATCGAATCCAGCTCTGTTGATGAGTCCCCGAGGATTCTGGCCTCCGTCCATCCTTCGATCATTGCGGGGTATGTTGCGCCTTGGGGAATTTATCCTGTCTTTGGTGCATGGTAGTACCTTTATTTGTTTGGCTTTGGCTCCTTTGCTAGAAGCCTTCTTGGGTATACCGAGCCTGAGGGGGTTCTTGAAATTTCATCACATTATTTTTGACTGATATCAGTTGTGAACATCCAGCCAAGTCACGGTAGGATATTCAACCAAATTCTATTTCAGTTGTTTCGAAGCCACCGAGCTTCTTTCATTCAAATCTTGAGTGAAGGCCTGCGCCGCCCAGTCTTTGGAAATCGGTGGTAGTTCCATTCGTTCCATTTGAAAGAGAGATACGAACTCTCGCAGCATCTCATTCTCCCTCTGCTTGATCTTGAAGATGTCGGATTTCCTTGTAGCTACTTTGATGGCACCAACATGTACCTTAATGAAAGAATATGCCAGCATGGCAAATGAATCTATCGAGTTTGGGGCTAGGTTGTGATACCACATCATTTTTACTTTAAAAAGTATTTCTCTGAACTTCTTCAGTAAGACGGACTCGATCTCGTCATCCTTTAGATCGTTGCCCTTCATTACACAAGTGTAAGCGTTAATGTGCTCATTAGGGTCTAAGGTTCCGTTGTACTTCAAAAGGTCTGGCATTCTGAACTTCTTTGGAATGGGTTTTTGGGCCGCTTCCTATGGGAAAGGCTTCTTTACAAACTTCTTTGAATCCACACTTTTCAGGATCGAGGTGCACCCGGAATTTTGTCTACCCGGGAGTTGTAGGTCTCAACCGTCTTGTCGTTGGCTTCTATATTCTTCTCGACCGATTCGATCATCCTCGTGAGGTCCTCAAGCATCTTTACGATGGCGGGGTTGGCTGCTGACCCATTTGTTCTTGATCTCTGCGATACCTGCTCGGCTGGGGTAGCCATCCCCGGTGCTACCACGCTGGGAGTTTTCTGGTGACTTTGCAGCTGAGCAATCGCCAGCTGTTGTGCCTGCAACATTTTAAAAATAACGTGAAGGCTAACCTCCCGTTCTTCCCTAGCCAGGGTTTTCTGAACTTCTTGTTGGTCTCCCTGGTGCATGCTCATGTTACTATGGGAGCTTATATCGATGTGTTGGGCATCACGTGAGACCACGTCCATGGGAACCGGTTCTAGTGCATTGTCAGAGTTTCGTGGTGGTACATCAACACCTGGAACATCCACACCATTCTCTCCATTGTCCTCAAGATTGTTGTTTTCACCTCCATTTACTGAGTTAGACATTTTGACCTGAAATCGAAGATCTTTGACAAGAAAAAGCGTGAAAGGTAACTTGCGTTATGTAGTTAAACCAGCAAGAAAATAGTCACTATTATTTTTAGCACCACGGTGGGCGCCAAAGTGTTTGCCTTGAAAATGGTAACAACAATTAAATTTGATTATGTGGTCCTAAAAATACGTGATCTATTTTTATGCTAGTTGTAAGGCAAAGAATGCTAAAGTAAGAGACTAGAAAGCAAGATTATAGCTAGAAAACGATATAATATTGAAACGAAACGGCTGAAGATCGGGCCTCGAGCTTTCTTATTCAGAGCCTTGGGGTCGAGTCTGATGTCCCGCCGAGGGTGATCGAGGGACGACTAACAGTTATGAGAGCTAAAATGATGGCTCTTTATGATCAATGATTAGCAATAAATGATGAAAAATAAATAGAACACAATGAATGTAAGCAACAAATGGAAACAATGAGATTAAGAGAATATGTTAGAGAGCAGAGAGAATGTTCTTGTGTATTTAGTATTGAGCAACAGATGTCTACAAAATGACATGGATCCCCTTTATATATGAAGGGGAATCCTAACATAGTACAAATGCATTAATTGCAAAGATACGGGGCTGGTACAACCATTTAATGCCTTGATTCGTTTTTTGACTAGCCCACTAGACTTGGCCAGCTATATTACGCGCCTTGGGAACTTCACCTTGAACCACCGAGACCACTAATTGACATTGCCTCGAGGCCGGTCGTTACTTACACTACCTTGAAGTCGATCACCGAGAACCCTCGGAGTCGATCACTGAAAATCCTCGAGATGCCTTGATAATCATAAAATCGAACCGTTGATTTCTACCGTATATAGTATGCCCGAAAGGTCCTGTTCTAGGGCTCTTCGGAAGGGAGAGAGTGACCCAAGTGACTTTCTTGGGGAAAGTAATATTGATGATTCGCCACCCGACCCTCAATTCTCTGAAGGGCAGTTTTGGGAGGCTCGATCTTTGGAGACCCCCCACGTGGGAACGACCTACGATTGCGGGGGTCGACGATATCTCTGATCTAGATGCGTCGATGGTTTTTGACGAGGCCCATCGTCTCCTGAACTAGGTAAACTTCACTCCCCATTATTACATTTGTTTTTATCTCCTCCCTACTGATTTCTTTCCTTTCTCCATAGGCTGTGGTGCTTAATCGGGAGGCGTTCAATAAGTCCCAAGACGAGCTGAGTTGGTGTGAGGCCGATCTCAAAAAGCTCACCTAGGAGAGAGACTCCCTGAAATGCCTCTACGTACAGAAAGAAGAGGAGCTTAAAGACCTCCGAGCTATCTCAGCTGCAGCAAAAGATGGAAAGGATTAAGATTCTTCGAGGGGAGGTTGATCAAGTCAAAGCTGACTGTGATTGGTGGAAGGAGAACACGGACTTCCTTGCTATGGAGAAAGAGGCTGTTTTGGCCAAACTAGCATCGACCAAGGTCAAACTTCAGGGTGCTAAAGAGAAAGGTTCAGCCCAGGCCAAAAGGATCGAGGAGATCGAAGCCAAGCTTGTTGAGGCCAAGGCAGAGGTCGGAGAGACGAAGATTGCGGATGACTAATCCATAGTCATGTAATTGGCCGATGCCGAGGCTGCTTAAAAGCAGCTAAGGGAGACTTCCAATCGAGAGAAATGAAGCAATGACTTAGCGAAGTGCTAATCCTTGAGGGAAAACCTTGAGGAAATCCATGCTTGAGGTTTTGATATCTCCAAAGAGATACCTCAGGCTAAGGCACTTAAAGTTGATACCAGGTTCCTTATCTCTTCCGACGTCGATGATGATGACGAAAGCAGCCAGGGCAGGTCCGATAACGATGAGGGGCTTGAAGGAGAAGCTTCCCCCGAGGGAGAAACTAGCCCCTGACATAGTTATGATTTTATTTTTCCCCTTTGTTTTGTAATACCTCTGTCGGTCTCTTGTACATATCTTTCTTCATCAATATATAAGAGATAATTTATTTTGAATGCCATTTCTCTTGAATTCCTTTACAATTTTTTCAAACATGTTTTTTGACTTGTAAAATTTTCAATACAACCTTTTGTTTTGAATGGTGAGTCCTCGAGCCATAGTCAAGTTATTCTTTGGGATCGGTATAGTCGAACCATCGTGTCACGACCCAAACCTATGGGCCAAAACGAGCACTCGGTACCTTACTTAACCGAGTACTAAGATAAGATATCTTTCTTATTGTACTGTCAATGGCAAATGGGCCAAATAGGCCATCATGGGCTAAACAGAATAAACACATAGGAATGTTCAATATAGGATAAGCCAACATAATATAAAGCTTATACATGTGATATACGGGTCTATAAGGCCAACATGATCATTTGTAAACTCAAAACATAGGCCGACAAGGCCATACAAGAATTCGTATACATGACATCTGCCTACAAGCCTCTAAGAGTACACACTTAACATAAAGGTCAGGACAGTGCCTCGGTATATCAAACAATACGCATCAAAATCATACTGACCAAACAAGAAACTCTAGAGCAAATGAAGCGCACCAACATCTTTCCCTGAGTTGATAGCTTACTTGGAGGACTCGCGACCTATCTATCGGGACATGCAGGCATGAAACACAGCGTCTCCGGGAAAAAGGGACATCAGTACGTATAATGTACCGAGTATGTAAGGCATATAAATAAATACTTAAAAGACATGGAATAAATATATAGGAAATGACTAAACCTGTAAGTCTGGATAACTTGTAAATCATGAAATACTTATAGTGTCATACATATGCATATGAATGTTATGTCGTGCATAGGTACATGTGTTTGTAAGATCATCAAGACTCTGAGGTCCATCTCGGCCACTATGGGCAAATTCATCAACGTATACCAATTGATCATGTGGTGCTGCGTATATAACACCGTAACCTTTTCCCATATCCCGTATACATATATATACATATATACGCCTATATAACGCCATCTAGTCATGAGTCATTGTAAATGAATGCAAGGCATGAGAAGCACGTCAATAAAATCTTTCGGAGTGTCATAAGACCATTATGCCTTTGAATAATATCATGATATAAACTTTATCAACTTGCATATTTTCTGAGACCCATGAACAGATGATAGAATAATATGACACTTGGGAAAGAAAGAATATAAGAATCTCTAGTATTTCTATGGATAGAGTCATTTATAGAAATTGTGCATTTGCTCGTTTCGTTTGTATCGTACGGATCATGCCAAAAGAAATAAGGGATAGCCTTAACATACCTAAGCCGATTCTTTTGACAATCCCACTAACACACTTTAATTGCGATAACACGCAACAACGGATCAAAGTAGGGAAAAATCCGTATGATATATTTGAAAAAGATTGCACTGTACTCCCTTAGCATCACAAAATCCCGTTGCTATTACGCAGTATAATTTCGTATGAATTTTTTTTTTAATCAAGAACTCCCGGTGCTAATATAATATATAGTCTCGTTGAATTTTCAAATCCCATCCAAATGTGTTTTTGATACCAATTGAAGATAACTATAAGGATGTCTAATATGAACTTTCCTTCTACATGTTTGATGGCTATGGCTGGATCTAGTCTAATGTTATCTTTAACTTTTTCATGCTTTGTTTTTTTTTTTTTTTTTTTTTTTTGCAGAAAGAAAGGGAAGCCTATGAAGTAATTGTGGAGGATGGCAAGTTGGTGTATAACCAAAGTACTATGTCTTGAATACAATAGGATAATCAAAGTGGATTTTTGTTCTTAGAACTTCAAGAACTTTTTACGTGGGAAGGAAATGTGTCTTCCTAATCTAGTTGCCTCAAGTCAAGAGTCATAAGACCTTTTGCCACTTGCTGCCATGTGAGGGGCTTTGTCCCCACCTATTAATTATCCACAAATCCTTAATTACATGATTAATTTCACATTAAATTAATAATTAACCAATTACCCACATAATTAAGAATTTTCTCAAATTACTTAAAATACTACTTATTTTTAACACACTTTATACATCATACCTTCATAATCATATGGTACCTTGTATGACACTAGTCCATATATATCGGGTATTATAGCTCGGATCATTTTTTTATTCCAAATTATCAAACTTCGACGAAACTTATTTTCTTTGATTCGCTTACCCTCTCACTTTCACGAATTAACTTATCACTTTTTTGAAATAGCATAATGCTTATTGTTTCCCGTGAAAATTGTAATAACAATTAAATTTGTTGATGGGACTCTAAAAATACGTGATTTATTTTTATGCTAGTTGTTAGAGCAGTTGATGCTAGATATGTAAAAATAAAAGGTGAAATGCGAGCTAAAACAATATTACAATCAAACTGATGAGTTAGCTGTCCAGGCCTCGGGCTAACTGATGAAGGGCCTTAAGGTCGATGCCTGGGCACGGGCTCGAGCTATCGGGGGGTAATCAAGAAGGTACTAACAGTTAGAATATAATTAAAGGAGGCTCTTTATGGCCGATATCAAGCAATAAATGAAGAACAAATGTGTAAGTAATAAGCAATAATGGTAGTGTCGTGAGAATATGTTAGAGAGAAAAAGAATGAGTTCTTGTATATTTCGTATAGAATAGTTGGAGCAACAGGGTTTACAAAGTGCTAAGGATCCCCCTTATATAGGAGGGGATATCCAAACACGGTACAAGAGTGCATTAATTATAAAGGTATGGAGATGGGACGGCCAGACGTGATACCAGGCTTTGCCAGTGGTATCTGCTCATCTTGGGAACCCCCCACTCCCATACTATATCTGTTAGTATGCAATGCCCCTCGGGGCCAGTACACCACGACTCTCGAGGGTAGGTCTCGAACCCAGTTTTGATCCTTGAAAAGCATTCTTACGAGGCGACCTAATGACGGGGAAATCGAGCCCCAGGTTTTACTGCATACAGATAGTCTCCGCATTTCTTAGAGTGAAAGCGGTAAGAAACGACCTTGAATTTCTTCCTCATTTGATGTTTTTGCAACTGGCAACGGCCACGAGGTGCCAAGATGCAACACACACGCTGCTTCTATAGGTTACCGCATTGACTATGGTAGTTGGCTGCCTCTTGGCCTCATTCAATGCACACATGGTGCTTTAATAAATACTCCCTTCTTCTTTTCTATAACCCATTGCATTCCCAAACCCCTAAAAGGGTTCACTCTTCCTTTGCTCTCATTCTCTCTCAGGAACGCAACTCTTTTTCTTCCTTCAAAATCTTTTAGGGATGGAGAAAACTTCCACCTCTACTTCCCAGGAGGTTGCGAGCTCATCCTCTTCGCTTCTTTCTCATGGCGAAGTTGACACACCTTCTCGTGCTGAGGAATGTGTCCTAGGATCTTTTGCGATGAACACCGATTTCAAGGTCGAGAGACCTTCCTTTAAGCCAGAGCGTCGTGAACCCGTGACTCGGTATATCAGCTAGGTAACAGACGTCGGGAGAGGGAGGGCTGATTGCCGCTAAAGGGAAACCGTGCTTGTGGAAATTCCTACTCGGGAAGAAGATATTACGGCTCATAAAGCCGGCTTTCTGAGTGTGTACACCAATCCATTAACCTTGGGGCCAGTGGGGCCATCCTCACCCTCGATCGACCCCGTGATTCTCAAATTCTGTCGTCGTTATCAGGTAACTCTGGGTCAAGTTTATCCTTTATCATGCCGCGTGGTTTATATGATTAGGCATTACTCAAATATGATAGAGGAGATGTCCTTCACCCTCAACCTTCTAATCCGGATGTATGGTCCTCCTCTTCGTCCCTGGGGGCTTAATCAAGATTCGTTGTCGAGCCCCTCGATCCCTTTTTAGAGGAGCTTGGGAACGAAGGAGGGGTAAGCCAATTCGTCCAAGTGAGGACTTTTGACCTGATTCCGGCGGAAAAGATGTCATTCCACGAGAAGTGGAACGTTGGGCGTAAGTAAACATGTTGTCGTGTCTTCCTTCGTTTCTTTTTGACAATATTTCTCCAAGCATCTAACTCTATTTCTCTTGCTCTTTTAGCCGTAGCAACCTACACTGGTGCGGTTTTGGACCTCCAGGACTTGGTCGGCCACTTATACTCGATTTGCCCATATGCCAAGCGGGTGTGGCGAGATTTATCCCGAACTCGGTGGGAAGCCAAAGATCATAGTAAGCTCGGAACCCTGTTGCATCCGCATACTTTGATGCAAATCACTATTAGTAGCGTTCTTCATTCTTGGTGTTCAACTTTTGCATTATTGTATGTCTGGGGAAGTCCCTTTGACGAAGGAGGCACCACCCGTTGATAGGGACGCCCTAGTGCCTAGCAAGAAGAAGAGAAGGTAGAGGGGTCTGCTGGTTGGGCCGCCACCGTTCAAGAGTGTTAAGGTGGAAGAATCCAAGGTTGACCTGGCAGCTCTGACCTTGGAGATGGCTGGAAACCATCGAGCTGAAGGTAAGGGGGAAAACAGCTTCCCAACGTCCCCCAAGAAGTATGTAGCCTGGGCCGATCCTCGGGCCGTGGGGATGGAGGCTTCCGAACAGGAGCCTGATGCCGTTGTGGACCATCTTTGTAGTGAGAAGGCAATGGATGAAGTATCGAGCATTGACCTCAAGTTGGCTAGTGGCCAGAATTCTCCCCGAGTTAAGGCACCCTTGGTGGGTAGTTCGGAGGGACCCGACTCTAGGGTCCAAGGTGAATAAGGGATGGAGGCTTTGACTGATCCTGTCAACCCTGTGATCATTGTTGATTACCCTAAGGGAGTGATCCTACGATCATATGGAGTTCAAGATGCCCCACGTGAAGGGCCTTCTAATGCAGGGGCACTAGTCAAAGTTAGAGATGCGCTCGAGAGGTCACTGACCGTTCTTGAGGGAAGTCCCGAGGTTGATGCTTCATTTGTTTTCGGTGAGATAGGAAGACTTTGTGAGCGGGTAATTTTTACTAACCCCATCTACTGCTCTAGCTGCTCCGATCTTTGTTTTTCTAACTTGTCCTTTTACGTGGCTTCAGGATAAAGCGCTTTACAGCCAGGCTTTCATCCAGTACCAAGATGAGGTGAACTGTGGCGAGCATGAGAAAGCCTGTCATACCGAGCAAGTTACTCATCCCTCGTTTACTATTATTTTGATCTTTGTGAGAATCTATTGCTTTTAACATCTCAGACCTGATTTGTGCAGTTTAAGAAGGAAAACGGCCTGCTGAGAGGGGAGCTCCGGACTAGAGATGCTAAAATTTACGAGCTCAGTCGGTACATAAGGGAAATGACTTCCGAGAGGGACACCCTCAAGGGGAAGGTAGCCTTAGTTGAGCGTCATCTACAGGATGCGAAGGAGGATAGTGACAAGTATAGAGGTCTCCATTCCGAGCTGGTGGCTGCATTATCTCTGATCAAAGCCGAAGTCGAGGCACCTGTATCCTCGCACAGGGAGGAAGCTATTGTCGCAATTGCTTGCGTTGAGAGGGCGTCTGAAGAGGCTAGCCCAAATTTATCTCGAGCTGCGGATCGTGCCTGGCCGGTTTCCCAAAAGCAAACTGCTATAAGTGTGTCGGATGGCAGCTCAGGTGGTGCTAAACAGGAGGGTGGATCCACGAAAAGGGACGATGCCACTGAGAAGGGGTCATCGGGGGACTCGTAGCTATCAGGGTGCAACCCTTGGGGAGCCATTCAGAATGTAGGCTCGGAAATGGATAGGATCCTGTTGATTTTCCTGTTTGTATATAGTACTTTCATAGTCATATATATAAAGAAAACCCTGCATCTTTGTTTCTTCCACTCCTCTTTTTTTTCCTGACTTCGGCCGGGTGCTCCTGTTTTTAGAGTTGTAAAGAATCTTTAGATTCGTGATATGGCCCTGGGGCTCGTTAGGCAGGCTCATGGGCTTTTATGCGTGTTGTCGATGTGACCTTTACTATAAGCTGGTGTTAGAGCTCTTATGCTTCTCTCGACTGTTTTGGGTTTATTATCTGAGTCGGGTTTCGACCCATGCTTCTGTGTTTGCATGGGCAGGCGACAATGGCTCTTGCATTTTGCCCTTGGGCATTTGTTCCTTAACTATTTTGGGTTCAGTCTCTGAGTCGGGTTTCGACTCGAGCACAATTGACCCTCAAGTTTGTATTTGCGTGGCCTAGCAATGATGGCTCTTATGCCTTGCCCTTAGGCATGTATAGTTAACTATTTTGGGTCTGGTCTCCGAATTGGGTTACGACTCAAGCTCATTTTGACCCTCAAATTTTCAAATTTCAAGCTGGTGACAGTGGCTCTTATGCTTTTGGTCGTTGCAACCTTTTAGTCTGTGGCCCTGAGGCTCGTTAGGTTGGCGACAATGGCTCTTACGCTCTGCCCTTAGGCATATTTAGGCTTTATTTTCCTCTCGTTAAGGACTTTTTGAACTGATTTTGCCTGACCTGTCATCGGTTCTAGAAGAACCTCGATTTCAAGTCATTTGCGCCAACATTCGAGCACCTCGGAAGGTTTAGCTCGTAGGTTGAGTAGCTCAAAGCCTTGTGATTTGGAGCTGATATGGTGGAAGCTCTTTTGTTTATCGAGGGTAGCCTGTTTAACCAGTTTTTTTCAAAGTATATTCGAAGTAGTGGCCTATGATTTTGTAGCAACAGTCGGGCATCCCCGAGACGCGTTAATTTAACTGGTACAGCCATATAAACGTAGTCATTTGTGTTTGGACGGAGCCATTTTTGATCCTGAGTGTAGTAGTTTGGGCGTTGATATCGAGGGTATGCCCTTTCGGGTGTCTTACAAATGCGATTTATAACCTAAACTTCGGGATTGAGTTTATGCCTGCAGTAAGGTCTTACAAAATTTTCACGCCTTTTGAGGTCTTACAATTTTGTTGATACTTGGTACATGTATGACTCATGCCTTGCTTGAGGTCTTACAGTTTTGTCGATACTTGATACAATTATTATTCATGTCTTGCTTGAGGTCTTAAAGTTTTGTTGATACTCGATACAAGTATGACTCATGCCTTGCTTGAGGTCTTACAGTTTCCGTCGTTGCCTTAAATAGGACTTACTAGACCGAGTCTGCCCTCTCGGGGTCTTATGGCCTTTGGTTTTTTTACATGAATGGCTATTGGTGACAGTCTCCGAGTCATTAGGTTTGCTTAGGCTCGGAGGCCGTTACTCGTGAGCTCGGAGTTGCCTCATTGAGGGCTTATGATTTTGGAGATTCCGACCCTTGGTTCATGTGCTTTCTGAGTTTGTAATGCCAGTCTCCGAGTGTTCGGGATAATTTTCTTTTTTGGAGATGTTTCGTAAGTTCTGTGTTGCCTCGTTGAGGGCTTACGAGTTGGCGTCTTGACCCTGAGGCCATGCAGGCGCTGAATTATTGACGCTAGTCGTCGAGTGATTCGAGGCTTTCTAGATGGAGGAATCCTTGCTATGAAAATGCTGATTTTACTTTGGAGTACGAAATGCTTTTGGCGAAAGATATTCTTTGATTTGTTGGCATAAGTACTTGTTGTTTTGTTTCTGTAAGCTCGGCTTATGCGGACACTATTTGTTTGACCGTTTGGCCTGGTACATCATTTCCTGTTGGAACCTTGTTTGTCGTTTACTGGTTCTTCCGAGTGGATGGCCTCTCGAAGGGGTGACCTCCAGTGTTCGGGGTTGATTGCAAAAGAAAAAATGTAAGCTTGTTGGATTCCCCTTAGGTAGAGCCTATACGTTGCCTCGTAAAAAACCTTGCCGGTAGAACCCTCTTCGGGACAAAAGCTCAGTCGAAGGAAAAGAGTGCATCATTTGCTCGAGGATATTTGCGAAAATTTTATATTGGGCGCCCTAGCAGTAATACCGTTTTAGCATCGATATATTCCAGTCGCTCGAAAGTTGTTCGCCCTCTATGGTGCTAAGCTTATAGGATCCCTTGCCGACTATTTTGAGGACACGGTACGGTCCTTCCCATTTCTGGCCCAGCTTCCCTTCATTAGGGTTTCAGGTGTTGAGTAACCTTCCTTAAGAATAAGTCCCCAATCCCGAAATACTAGAGATTTTTTCTCCTGTTATAGTATCTTTCGATTCTCTGCTTCTGGGCGACCATCCGGATCAGCGAGGCTTTTTCATCGAGTAGTTCGAGAGACATTGTTGTGGCCTCGTTATTTGAGCCCTCATTAGTGTGCTAGATTCTGGCGCTCGGCTCCCCAACTTCCACTGGTATCAAATCCTCGGCACCGTATACTAGAAAAAAGGGTGTTTCCCCGGTGCTTGATTTTGAAGTCGTTCGATATGACCATAGCACCTCGAGCAGCGTTTCTTTATATTTTCCTTTGGCGCTCTCCAGTTTCATCTTTTAATTCTTAATGATGGTCTTATTCGTGGATTTGGCCTGGCCGTTTGCACATGGATGGTAAGGCGTCGACAGGATTCTCTTGATTTTGTTATCTTCAAGTAACTGTGTTACCTTGCTCCCGATGAACTACCACCCGTTGTCGCACGTTATTTCAGATTGGATTCTGAATCGGCATATGATGTGATCCTATATGAAATTGATGACTTCCTTTTCTCTTATTTTTTCGAAGGCTTGCTATTCCACCCATTTTGAAAAGTAGTCAGTCATAAATAAAATGAATCTAGCCTTACCTGGTGCCGTCAGCAAGGGGCCAACGACATCCATTCCCCATATCATGAATGGCCATGGTGATAAAATGGAATGCAGCTGCTCGCTGGGTTGGTGGATTGTGGGAGAGAATCTCTAGCATTTGTTGCATTTTTGGACGAATTCTCCGGTGTCTTTTTCCATGCTGTCCCAACAGTAGCCTGCTCTGATTACCTTCTAGATCAAGGAGTCGGTTCCAGAATGATTTCCACAAGTACCCTCATGGATCTCTCAAAGTACGTAATCTGTGTCACCTGGCCCTAGGCATACCACCAGGGGGCCATCAAAAGTTCTCCTGTACAGAGTCTCATTTTCGTCGAGCGAGAACCGGGCTGCTTTGGTTCGCAGGGCTCTCGATTTTTTTGGGTCTGCAGGAAGCTTCCCATTTTTTTAATAATCAATATACTTACTTCTCCAATCCCTTGTTGTACTAGTGGAATTAATCTCTGCGTGACCTTCCTCGACCACTGATATAAATCATTGGACAACATCTCCGGGGAGTAGGTCCTCTTCTTCAGCAAAAGATCCCAGATTTGCGAGGGCATCGGCCTCGCCGTTCTGCTCTCGTGGCTCATGGACTAAGGTCCATTCTTTGAAGCGACGCAGTGCGATTTGGATTTTGTCCAAGTACCTCTGCATCCTGTCTTCTTGAGCTTCGTAGCTCCCATTCACCTGGCTTACTACGAGGAGCGAACCGCATTTTGCCTCGTACTCGGCTTTAATGTTAGTTAATTTTGCGGTTTTTAGGGATTGTCGGATTATGCTGCCAACAGGTGTCTTTAGGACTATACTGAGCCCAGATCCTCTTATGTTCATGGCACCGTTTGTGAACATGGTCCATACCCCAGAAAACATGCCTGATTTTAATAAAAGTTCCCTCTCTACCTCGGATACGAGGGATGGCGATAAATCGGCCATGAAGTCCGCCAGAATTTAGGACTTGATGGTCCATTTGGCCAATCGCCCCGATAGCTCGGGTTTATGCAGTATACTCCGGAGGGGGTACGTCGATAGAATGCAGATACAAGGACATTGAAAAATAGGGCATCAGCTTACGCAAGACGCATATCAGTATGAGAGCCAATTTTTCTAGATGGGGATACCGGGTTTCGGCATCCCCCAAGGTCCAACTTACATAATAAATAGGAAATTGTGTGCCTTGCTCCTCTCGAACCAGTACGCCGCTTACAACTATTTTAGGCACAGCCAGGCAGAGGTATAGTGTTTCATCCTCCTTTGGAGTGTGCAGCAAAGGTGGGCTTGTCAGGTATCGTTTTAGTTCTTCTAGGGCGTGTTGGCATTCTGGAGTCCATTTGAAGTTGCTCTTTCTTTTTAGTAAAGAGAATAAATGATTGCTTTTGTCTGATGACCTTGATATGAATCTGCCCAGGGCCGCTATCCGCCCTATTAGCTATTGGACGACCTTTACATAGTTCACCACCGTGATTTCTTCGATGGCCTTTATTTTGTCGGGATTGATCTCGATCCCCCTGTTTGAAACCATGAAGCCCAGGAATTTGCCCGAAGCCACTTCGAAGGCACACTTCTCGAGGTTAAGCTTCATGTTTTAACTTCTGAGGATGTTAAAAGTTTCCTGCAAATGAGTCAAATGGTCCTCTGCGCGTAGGGACTTAACTAGCATATCATCAATATATACCTCCATTGATTTACCTACTTGATGTTCGAACATTTTATTAACTAGGTGCTGGTAGATTGCCTCTGCATTTTTTAGCCCTAAGGGCATTATGTTGTAGTAGTAGGTATCATACTTTGTGATGAACAAGGTTTTTTTCCTGTCCTCGAGGTTCATCTGGATTTGATTATACCACGAGTAGGCATCGAGAAAGGTGGGCGTCTAGTGGTCGGCCGTAGCATCGATCAGACGATCGATATTAGGCAATGGGAAGGAATCCTTGGGGCACGCCTTATTCAAGTCTTTATAATCTATGGACATTCTTAGCTTGTTTCCCTTTTTAGGCTCTACTACTACGTTGGCTAGCCATTCGGGGTATTTTACCTCTCTAATGGATCAAAATTTAAGAAGTTTCGTTACCTCTTCTTTGATGAAGGCATGTTTTACCTCAGACTGTGGTCTTCTCTTCTGCTTTACTGGTTTAAATTTGGGATCGACGATTAGCCTGTGGGAGGTTATTTCTGGCGGAATTAATGTCATATCTTAGTGGTACCAAGCAAAACAATCGATATTGTTACTAAGAAACTGAATGAACCCTTTCCTGAGTTCGGGGGTTAACCTCGTTCCCATGTATACCTTACGATCTGAGAGGTGCTCGATTAAAATGGTCTTCTCCAGCTCTTCGACTATCGATTTAGTCGCGTCCGATTCTTCGGGGGTGACGAAGGTTCGAGGAGCGAAGAAATCTTTTTCAGCGTCTTCAGAGGTCTGTGTGTTCCTAAACTCGTCCGAGATTGGGCACGTGGGGATCGACACCTTGTAGTGGACTGCGAATATTTCTTTCGCTGCCCATTGTTCTGCATGTATGGTCGTGATACCGTCCTTCATGGGAAACTTTATCATATGGTGTAAGGTTTAAGGTACTGCTCTCATGTTGTGTATCCAAGGCCTGCCAAGTAGTGCATTGTACCTTATGTCGCCATCGATGACTTGGAAAGCTGTGTTCCGAATCACGCCGGACGTGTCGATTGGTATGGTGATCTCTCCTTTCGTTACTTTGCCAGTCATGTTGAAGCCGTGGAGGACTCAAGGGATAGGGGCGACTCGATTGAGCTTTCCCCAATTGTCGTACTACCTCTGATATAATTATATTGGCTGAGCTACCTGGATCCACGAGTACGCGATTTATCATGGTAATGTTTAAAAGAAACGAGATCACCAGTGCATCGTTGTGCGGTTCTATCATGGCCTCGAGGTCCTTGTCACTAAATGCGAGGGTGTCTTCGGGCACGCGGTTTCGGGTCGGTTCCTCTTCCGTGGTGGACGTTCTGGTCTGTTTGAACATGGGTCCTTGGGGAACGTCAGTTCCTCCAATAATCATGTGCACATCATATTGGAGAGTCTCCCCTTCCGCCCGGGTTGAGTTCGGTAGTGTACCGACATCTAGAGTAGTCATGTCCTTCTCTTTGCTGTTTTCGAGGTTATTGTACAATCTCTCCTGGACCTGTTCAGTTGAGGGAATAGTTTTTGGTGCTACTATGCTGGGAGTGTTCGGGTGGCTTTGCAGCTGAGGGATAGCCAGCTGTTGTGCCTACAATATTTCGAAAATAATATGAAGACTAACTTCTTGTTCTTCCCGAGATGGGTTTTTTTGGGCTTCCCATTGGTCACCATGTTGTACGCTCTTATCATTGTGCAAGGTTTGGTCGACCTTTTGTGCGTCTTGCAAACCAATGTCCGCTGGAATCGGTCCAGGTGCGTTATCGTGGTTCTGTGGTTTTAGTCCCCACTCATTAGCCATGGTAGGTGCAACTTTCTTTTGGAGTGCATGCAATTTTTTAGTTAGACTGTTGTTACACAACAATTTTCTCTTTAGGTCCACGTGTTTTGGTTGAAGCCTTCTTCCTTATTTCCTCAACTAGTCTTTCATTATAAAACTTAGGGGGGACCTCTGACTCTTGTAAAGCTGCGAGCGTATCACATCGCATGCCTTATAGAATTTTTGATGTTCTTCCTCGCCTATAATTACCCGTAGTTACTAATATCCATGCCCTTGTGCTTGTAGGGTTTCTACTTAACTAATATTTTGACTGTCTTCATAGTGGCACTCTCTTTTATTTCTGTAACACACATAAGATGCCTTTTTAACTTCCCCAACTCCTATATGGATATATCTCAAGGATTACGATGTCATAACTGCGAGGCTGAATTCCCCATATCAGGGTTCCTTATGTTTATCTTCCATGATCTATTTATTTGTTTGTATCCTCTTGTCTAGCCATATCTAGGCTCTTCCTGAATCAACTACTAACTACTTGTTGGCCCATTCCGTAACAATATTTCGCGTAATCTTTCTTGGGTTATTTCCTTTGTCTTAACTTACCTCTCGCACTGGCTCCTTATTAATCAATAACATCTCGGGAAGGAACCTTTACATCCTCTCCTTGACATCGTGTTTGCATAATGCTCTGGTATCGTAGCATATCTGTAGGCTTTGAATAAGTGCAATCTCATCCCTTTTTCATTTTATCGCATTCTTCCTTTACTATTCCATAAATACTAGAACCACTTAATTCTGACTTAATGCCACCTCACTCTGCATTCCCCTCTTTAGGGAAGTACTATTATTTTGCGCTACGACGATCTACCTATAGATGTTTTAACTCTTAATCATTGGCGTCTTCTCACATTATCGATGACCCTTACTCGCCTTGCGGTAATCCTTCTATTCCAAGGATAACGAAATTCCTTACTCGCGAGGGTGGCACTTAGTGTAACTGGGACACATAGTCCCTTAAGGTTAACTTTTCTCACATTGCTTACTTAGGGAAGCGTCTTCCTGAATGACCATTCTCTAAATTTCTCATGAATCTTCTTTTGTTGTCGATTTTATTATCGCCAGAACGAAATCTGAAACTCTCATGATGCCGAGTATTATCCAATCACTCAGTCCGTAATTCATGTTTAGTTTATCTTGTTCACCAGCCCATACTGATTTATATTATTATGGGGTTTAACTTTTCCTTCCGGTAGTTGCGTTAGGGTCACGAACTTATTTTTCGAAGTGAGGATATGACTTTATGGCCTATACTCTTTTGTTGTCTCAAGGCCTGTCACCGCTTGCCTTTTCCTTCACTTGTCTATAGACTCTGTAATACTGTCATCTTTTTGACCTACCGTTGTCATCCATGTATCACATCTTACTCTTAATGCTTCATTTTCTCTTTTCTTATTTCATGGTAACATTTCTATCTATCACTTTTCTGAAAATTTCAACAAGATATTCCTTTGCTTTTAGCTCCCCTTTGCGCCATCCACTGGCTCTTCGGGTTGCCTAGCATTATTTTTCTACTAGGGACATCAGTTATACTAAGATAATATTTATCCTTTCCAGGCTTCCAGTTCCTATCTTTGTAGCACTCATATCTAGCTGTACTATTTTAGAGTGCACCATCTATGTGTCTTACAAGGAGTTCCATTACCACGTTTGCCCTATCCTTCGAAAATGTCAACTAACTCTACCAATCCATCCCCTATTTTGGGTTACTCTAACCCTAGCTAGATCCCGATAACCCATCCTTCTCTTAAACTATATCTGTTAGCTCACATAGGGCATAACTGAGATCGGCATGGCTGATTGTACGTACATTTGTCACTGTTGAAAGTAACTCAAAATGCTTATATCTCCCTTCCTGAATGGTAAGTAATGATAATCTTTATTAACTATGTACCGCGTACCTTTTTCACCTTGCTTCTTTTACTTGTTGAAACTTGTGTCTTCCATCCAATTCTGTTATTCTTTTTTACTGTAAGAGTGGATAATTATTCTTACCTTAAAACTCTTATCAAGAACCTTGCACCTTTTAGTACACGCATGGTCTGCTTAAGATCTCACATTTACTCATCATAAGCATGATGCAAAATCAAGTTCCTCCGACTCAACACTTCCACAGCTATATCTCTTACTGACCATCTTTTTGAATGTAGGCATTGTTGTATTACAAATAAGATAGAGTTTAGGAAATTGAGCTCTTACAACTGAGCTCTACCACAATATCTAGAGTAAGAAGAAAGAGTGACCTTCCTAAATGCCTGTAGCCTCCTGCTCATAAGTGTGGTGCACGACACGCCCATAAACAAGACTCTACTAGACACGACTTATAGGCTCCCTAGGACAGAACTGCTCTGATACCACTTTTGTCATGATCCAAACCTATGGGCCGCAACAAGCACCCAGTACATTACATAACCGAGTACCAACATCACATATATTTCTTATTGTACTTTTACTGGAAAATGGGCCAAACAGGCCATCATGGGCTAACCAGAATAAACATAGAGGAATACTCAATATTGGACGAGCCAACCTAATATAAAAGTTTATACATGTGATATACGGGCCTATAAGGCCGACATGATCAGTTGTAAAATCAAAACATAGGCCGTCAAGGCCATACAAGAATTCATATACATGACATCTGTCTACAAGCCTCTAAGAGTACACACTTAACATAAAGGTTGGGCCAGCACCTCGCTATACCAAACAATACGCGTCTAAATCATACTGACCAAACAAGCAACTTCGGAGCAAATGGAGTGCACCAACATCTTTCGCTGAGCTGATAGCCTACTCGGAGGACTCTCGAACTATCTATCGGGACCTGCGGGCATGAAAAGCAGTGTCCCCAGGCAAAAAGGATGTCAGTACGAATAATGTATCGGGTATGAGAGCAGTGCTATCCACCCTTCACCAGATGATATAATTTCAAACAAAGAATGGAATAAAAACCGTCTATGGGGAACATCACGCGGCGAGGGAAATGTTCGCAATACACGATGTGGTACCAACTTTCGTGCCTCCACCCCCGAATAAACCAAAGGGCGAATCATGCCTCACCCTCGATCAAACTTTGCAAAACGAAGTAAAGAACCATACTGCATATTCGCCTCAGGAAATTGAAACAAATCAGCCCTTACGATTGTAACAAATCAATCCCGAGGCATCGCCAACATATCTCACTTCAAGGTACGACCATCTCCCTTTTTATTTCGAATTTACGACTAACCCTTATGCAGGCACTCGACCGGACCAGTTAGAACACTAACACTGCTCGAAGATCTTGAGGCTCTAAAAACGCACCCGTTGCACTCTTTTCCTTCGACCGAGTTTTTCACCCAAAATAAGGGTTTTACCGGCAAGGTTTTTAACGAGGCAAACGCAAATGCTCAAAACTTCTTTTGCAGACAGCTTTGAACGATGAGGGGCATTTCCCTAGAAAGCTTCCCACTTGAAAAGGTCTTGAAATTCCAAATGAGGTTCCTATAGGAAAGTAATGTACCGGGCCAAACGGTCGAACGAGCTGGGTCCATATAGCCAGGCTCCCATGAGCAAATACATGTACTATTGTACCGGGCAATCAAAGAATACCTTTTGTCAAATACACCTTCTCAAAGTAAGGTAGCAATTCCTTCGCCGAAAATGTCCCGAACACTCGAGGACTGACACCAGCAAGTCAACACTCAGACGGCCTCTATGTCGGAACTCCGAAATCACAAAACCTTTAGGTAAGGCAACGTGGAAATTGCCAAGCATCACCAACATCAAAGGTACCTTAAGTACTCAAAGACTGTCGGCAATCGCCACGCACTTAAAAACCTGAGGCCGTAACTACCCGAGCGGGCAAACTAGGTCTAACAAAGAACTATTCAACACAACAACATGTATTTACATCAAGAAATCAAAGAGTATCTTTCACCAGAAGCATCTCGTACTCTAAAAGAAAGTTCAGCATTGTCACGGCAGGGATCCCTCCACCAAGTTCGTCCCGAAATACCCGGAGACTTAGCATCAACAATTTGGCACCCGCACGACCTCAGAGTCGATACTTCAAACTCATAAGGCTCCAACAAGGCAATTCTGAGCTCACGAATAACGGCCTTCGAGCCTAAGCAAACTCAATGACTCGGAGATTTCCATCAATCGCCATACACTGGAAAACCCGAGGCCATAAGACCCCGAGCGGGCAAACTCGGTCTAGCCAAATCTATTTTAAATAGCAACAAAAATTGCGAGACCTCAAAAGGCATGACAAACTGTAAGACCTTAATAGGCATGACAAACTGTAAGACCTCGATAGGCATGACAAACTGTAAGACCTCAATAGGAATGAAAATCTGTAAGACCTCATCAGGCATGAAAATTTTGTAAGACCTTACTACAGCCATAAAACTTAATCACGAAGTTTAGGCAATATGTCGCATTTGTAAGACTTCCTAAAGGGCATACCCTCGATGTAGATGCCTAAACTATCACTCCGGATCAAAAATGGCTCCGGTAAAACACATATGACTACGGTCAAAATGGATGCACTAGCCAAATTAACGCGACTCACGGATGCCTGACTGTCGCTAACAAAAATCACAAGCCATTACTTCGAATCTACTTCTAAAAGAACCTGTTAAAATAGGCTACCCTCAATAGGTAAATGAGCTTCGACTATGTCAGCTCCAAATCACAAGGCTTCGAGCTACTCAGCCTACGAGCTAAACATTCCGAGGTGCTCGAACATCGCCGCTAACGACTTGAAATCGAGGTTTTTCGCAAACCGACGACGGGTCAGGCAAAATTATTTCAAAAGACCTTAACGAGAGTAAAACAAAGCCTACAATATGCCCACGGGCAAAAGCGTAAGAGCAATTGTCGCTAGCCAAACGATCCTCAGGGCCGCACACTAAAAGGTTGCAACGACCAACAGCGTAAGAGCCACTGTCCCCAGCTTGAAAATTGAAAACTTGAGGATTAAAATAAGCTCGAGTCGTAACCCGATTCGGAGACCGGATCCAAAATAGTTAACTACACATGCCTAAGGGCACAACATAAGTGCCATTGTTGCCAGCCAAACGAGCCGTAGGGCCACATACTTAAAAGGTTGCTTTGACCCAAGGCGTAAGAGCCATCATCATCTGCCCATGCAGGCACAAAAAATTTTGAGGGTTAAGCACGAGTCGCAACCATACTCGGAGACTAAACCCAAAGTAGTTAAAATGCAAATGCCCAAGGGCAAGGCGTAAGAGCCGTTGTCGCCCGCCCATGCAAGCATAGGAGATTAAAGGTCAAGTCGGCTCGAGTCAAAAACTTAACTTGGAGACTCAACCCAAAACAGCTGGGCAAATTCCGAATCTAGCCCACCTGCTCAAAAGCAATGCGGAAATAGATACAAAGGAGATAAAACTTCAAGTTTTCTTTTTTTACAAGTGCAAAGGTGCATTCTCCATCTACAAACATGCTCTGCGAATAGCAAATACAAAATGGCAAAATTTACGCTCCGCTTCAGAAGTCTACGGCCTACCAGCTCCAGCTTCGCTCCCCGTGACGTAAGTAACCAAGCATCGCGCTCGTTCGCCCTCGCTCGAGCCAAGTCTTCCAGGAGAAAAAAACCCTTGGCGCTGATCTCTTCAAGTACCTCTCTTCGGGATCTACAGCGAACGTATTCCTCGATCCTCTTCTCACGATCGAGGGCCCACTCCAACTCGGCTCGGGCATCAGTAACATCCTTCAAATGAATCACCATCTCCACATCAGCCTTGGTCCAACTCAATGCTGCTTTAGCCGAGCATTGATTATTTCGACCCTAACCTTCTAGAGATCAAACTCAAGCCTCGTGATCATATCCACTTGAACTGAAGCTTGAGTCTGCACCTGAGCCTAGAGTTCACCACAAGCATTCCTAACTCGGTCGGTTTCGCCCCTAAGGTACTCCAGAGCCTCCGTCTTTTTCTGCAACTAAGATAAGCAAAAAGCCTAACCTTAAGGGTTAAAAAAGAGAAACTCTTACTACGAGAGGTCACATGCCCCATCAAATAGCTCTCTTAATTCGAGCTCTGGTGCACCCCATATCGCAGTGCATCAACTCAACCTCCTTCTCCTCGCTAGGGAGCCTAAAGGACTTACCCTCATCCAGAGATCTTCGAAGCCTATCCCCATGACGAAGCAGCTCAGACCTGAGCCTATCAAAGTCCTGCAGAAGGAAAACATAATAAGAAAGGAAGACACAAAATGCGGAAGAACTGTGCCGAAGCTCACCACGCAGTGAAGCCGGCGAACTTCCTCGAAGGCCGAGCACATCCCTATTGTCCTAGCACCCTCGGCCTTGGAAGAACCAACCTTAGTTGAAGCATGATCACTGGGAGGAACCACCACTCTGGAACAAAAAACTTCAGGAACAACAGGTTCAGGCGATGTTCTTTAGCCAGAGACACGGACCCGTTTAGGCCCGCTAAAAGCTCCATTGTACTGCGAGTGCATATCATTTATCTCCATTGTCCCATGGCTCGGAAGCCGACAACTCCTCACCCTCTCCAAAGGAGCACAACCTCACCCCTAGGGAATCGTCTTATACCTACAATGCCCGTTTAACCACTACAGTAGAAGGAAGGAAGACACAACTACTAAATTTGTTCTCGCCATAGCCAGAACTGGCAAAACATTGGGTGCGCCGCCTAAGAGTATTGATCCATTTTCCAACAAATAATACGGGTTCCTAAGGTATAATAACAGAAGTCAGCGCCCGGGTAAAGCGACTTGTCCATGCCCGATTCTGCCGTCCTCGGCAACAGTGATTAAGGGCGTGATCGACCGGCACCATGGAGTCAGCAGACCCCGATGATCCCAAAAATCGGGGGGCGCTTCCCCCCCCCCCCCCCCGGTCAGATTAATCCCGACATTGCCTCCATAGCAGTCGCAAAGTTGAATGACTAAAAGGCGAAATGATGTATAGGCGTGTTAATACGGGAAATATGGCATGGGATATGGCAACTGCGTGAGACAGGGTTACCCCTAAGAAGGCGGAAACAGCCTCATGTTATATGTGGGAAGAGTGACGACGATTCGAAGATCTCCGTCTAAGTAAGGCGGCGCTCCGGAGAGCCAACAACACCTTCATCAACATAAGGGTGGCACGTGACTTCGAAGATCTCCATCAAAGGGAACTAGTCTATGAAGAGATAAGAGTTTTTTGAACGTTGCCCGTACGAACTGGGCTCTTCGTGCTATCCAGAATGGTACAAGTGCGAGAGAGACTTTGCTCAGGGATTGCTTTCAGGAAATCATAAGCATCCCATGTCCACGGGTCAACAAGCAAATTTCTTCTCAAAGGTTATTATGAGGCCCAAAAACATTATCCTCATTTTCACGCAAAGTCAGAGTCACGGCGGCCCGAGGTTATTGGCCTTATTCGGGTTCAGTTCGAGGAACACCAAAGGGCCCTACGCAAAGCCGTTTCAATCAAACGAAGGCCGGAAGGAGTACTCGCATCCGGGTTCAGTGTTAGCAATGACAAACAGGATCGTGCATTCGAAGTCGCCGCAATCATAAAGAAATACAGCAAGTATCAAAGGCAGGAGTCAAGAAAATATCTTTGTATTCATAAATGTTCGCTTGCAACGGCCCTTGGGTGGTCGTTACATCTGATTACAAAAGCCCACAAGGGGATCCTTACACAGGAACAAAGAAGTTCAAGGGCATGCATGCAACAAAAGTTCCTATTCCTAAAGTACGACATCTTTGTCATCATCTCCTCAGGCGTGTGACCTCAAAGAAAATATCTTCCAAGTCCAATCCCCTCGAGGACATGTCGCGTCCCTTTTTTCTTTCCTAAGTGAAAATCGGGTTTATGACATTTGGAGAGACAACTCAGTCCTTTTGGGAACTGGGTTTGAATTTGGAGAGTTGCCACCTAATGATTAGGGTGCATTGGACACCAAAAGAGTTCGATTTGAATAACTGGAGATAGGGTAAGGGCTTGAAATTATTCTAAGGGGAAGGTTTTAGGCACCCCTCAGAATCCACTAGTGTGGTTCCGGCCAGACAATTATTGTGAATTAAGGTGCAATTAACGTATAAGCAAATAAGACTCAAATAATAAGGGATTTCAACACATAATGGTTTGAAAGTAAACAAGTTTTGAAAGAACAATTAGAAAAGCTGATATTTTTAGAATAAGGAGTTAAATTGATAAAGAATAAAGAATAAAGGAAAGGGGGTCCTAGGTTTATTAAAAAATATGGATCACCCCACACAATGTCCGGTAATCACTCCTCAATGAGGGGCTACACATGACATTATCGTGTGGTCATCATATCCATATCTACCCTTCCCAACCCGTTAAGGTATTAAAGCATGGATTGGTCTCGATTACTTATTGCATGCTATTACCCATCCCATTCCTATCAATCCCAGAGGCACTTAGGACTACTAAACCTAAAAGGGAGGGATGCTAGGCTTATTGGAATTTCAAAGCTAAAAATTTTAAGGCGACATACAAAAACACATATTGCATATGAAAGGGGAAACACATAAGCATATAGGCTCAAGTATACCTCCTCGAACAAATACATAAAGTAGCACGTCTTACACATACTGCTTAGGTATGATTGAATAGCATTAAAGACGAGAGAGATTAGTTTGTTAAGGAAGTTTTAGTTTATTGCGTAACTCAGATAAGAAGTCTGAATCAGGCCTGCCTGCTCGTTGTAGTGATTAACAGATTCAGTTTTATAGTTATTATTCTAAGGTTTGCCTAAGTGTTTAGACGGGGTCCTATAGGCATGATATCTACTGAATTTAAAAGGTGATGAGATAGTAGAAGCTTGAAATAAATTATTCGAAATCCTATAAGAATGCTTGTTAAACCTTGTTATGAGAGGGAATTATGTTATTAAGAGAAGCAGGAAAAAAAAATTGAACTGGTTACAGGTTCTGCTGGTGGTAGTATCTACTATTACTGACTTTAATTCCTAGGAGCATGTTATCTAACATTGACTGCGAATGACAGCGAATCAGATTGATTTAAGAAACCCATATAGGCATGATTTCTATGCATTACTCGATTTAAACCTTATAGGCATGGAATCTAAATGAAGTTTGAATATGTAGATTTAAAGTACCCTATAGGCAGGTTTTCTACATGAAGTTGAATATGCAGCATTAAAAGTACCCTATAGGCATGTTTTCTATGTGAAGTTCGAATATGCAGAAGTTAAAACACCTTATAGGCATGTTTTCTACTCTTGCATGCATAGTTACCCAACCCTTTTCACTAGCCAGCCCCAAATATTTATTATAACTTATTACAAACAAGAATAACAAATTACATCAGAACAGGAAAAATTACAAAGAAAGTACAACTAGAGGTGGCCTGATTCTTGACTTCCTCTTTGAATTACGAGATAAACCAAATCAAAGACCATTGATCCAAATCCTTTCTCCAATTTGAGTGTGTCAGAGTTCCCTAAGAGACTCAATGGGACTCCGGGCAGTGCTCACACCCAAATTATATTAACAGAATAGGGACAAGTGTAGTGTGGAAGTGCCAGCCTTCAAGTGTCCAAGTTTAGAGGGAGCTAATGGGTCTCAAGGAAAGGCTCACAAGGGGGGGGCAGAACTTAAGTCTAAGAGAGAGTGCAGGTGAAGAAACAGAGTAAAGAAGAGGGAGAGAGGTGTTGGGAAACAGTTACAGAGTTAAGGACTTCACACAAAAGGGATTCAGGGATTTGGGATTGCAAAGAGCCTATGCACTTAGGCATTAGTTAATTCTGGGCATGAACATCAATAGCGAGCGCTGTTATGCTTGCAAAATCAACAAGAATACACAATCACATAATGGTAACATAGAGGTTATGACCCCAGGGGAATCACGTTTGAGTCATAGACAACAATACTTATTATTGTCACGCCTCAAACAAACCATCAGTATCAACACATGAGGGTAGGGGTTTAGGACACATAATAGATTCAAAATAGGTAGAAGGAAATTACAACATGCTAAATTAAGTACTGGACTAAACACAAGTAGTAGGTAGACAAGAAGGCAAAAGTATTAAGTAAACATATTGTTGTGATACTTAAATCTTAATCAGAACATACCAGTTCAAAGAAGCAAAATATAGTAAAAGCAGGTAGAGGGACTTTGAAGACAGGCCACAGTACAAGTAGCAAGAGAGAATATTTTGAGTGTAAGTGATTTCTGAACTAAGTGTGTTCATGTGTCTGTGTTAATGAAAGAGAAGGTATTTATAGTTTGAAGACATGTAGAAAATAATGCAAGGATCACAGTTTAGCAGTAATTATGGAACTATGTACCAATTAAAATCAAATCAGTATAAAGACTTCCTTTAATTAAGGAGTTAAAATCAAACGGTAATGGGCAGAAAACATTTAAGGAAAGAAATCAAGTAAGCATCATGTGCAGAGTAGACAATTAGGGGTATGTTCATAGTGATTTAATTAAGGGAAGAATCTTTGAAATACTCGGTTAGCCAAATAAAGTAAGAAAACAAAGTAAAGTTGCAGCATATGGAGACAATCGACAGTTGGTACATAGCAAATCAGGGAGTCAAGGATTCCAAAATCACCGATTTAAGGAGAGTGACATGGGTTCCCAAGAATAAACAAGTAAACCAAGTTAAAGACAAGAGAATCGAAAGTCTAAGGGGAAGTTTTCATACCAATTCAAAAAACAGGGAAATTAGTAAAACAAGGAAAGAATCAATTACATAAGTGCAATCAGAATCACATGGGAGGTTTGAAATCAGTCCAAAATTGAAGGCCATTTTAGAGGGGATTTTAGCATATAAAAGAGTGCATAAACATTAGGCATGCGAGGCTGAACTTGTGACAAAGAGAATAACAATCACAAAATCAGTAGATAGTGAATTATCGCAACATGGTAGTCACATAGGTCAACTTAGTAATAGGGAAAAAGGGTATCAGAAGCATGCAAAAGTCTGGGTAAAATATAGTCTAGTTTCAATGCTTGCGAGAAACCAAATCATATAGAGAAACAGAAGTTGAGACAAAAAAGACTTTTGAATCCAGTTGAGCTAATTCAAACAGATGAAGCCGTTTTCAGAAGATCGAATAGGTCCAGAGAAATTAGGTTTTTGAAATTAATCAAATTCAGAGCATGACAAACAAGTAAATCACATAGCAAGTAGTCTTAGGATTCAAATGAACCTAAAATTTTAGGTTTTTCACCATCAATCATGTTCTAGAGATGAAAAGCAAGTAAATCGAACAAATACTAACAAAATATATTCAGAAATCTCAAAAGGTTAGAACCCTTAACAAGCAAACTCAAGTAAAAGAATAACATAAGGAAACACAATAGAACATGTTAGAAAATTAGAGAAAGCTTTGAATTAACTTAATAGAAACTCAAATCGGAAAAGATAAGGGTTCTTGAAGGTAGAGTTTTGGAAGAAACCTTGAGAAAACGTTTAAAAGTTTAGAGTAAATGCAGATTTAAAACAGATCTAAAGAAATCAGAAGAACCTCAAAGGTTAGGGTTTCAGAAGAACCCAAGATGGTGAGAAAGGCTTGGAAACCATCGATCTAAGCATGAGAATTCAAGAGTCATGCTTGAATAGCCATGGCTGGCCGGAGCAAAGTCAAAGATGACCGGAGACAGCCATAAGAACTGAAATCGACCAAGGTCTAGACCGAGCTTTCCCGATCTAGCCTTGAAACCATAGTACTCGAACGCATAGAAGCCAAGGAAGTGGATACAGGCCTCCAATGGCTTTTGGATGCCATGGATTTGGGAGATTTTCAGGTGGTAATTGGGGGTGGCGTCTAGAGTTTGAGAGGGGATTGAGAGAGAATTAAGATAGGAGGGGGGTTTGATGGCAGCTGCAGGTGAAAAATGACTAGGGTTTGGGGTAGGTCGGGATTATAAAAAGGAAAGTGCAGATGTGAGCCGTTGATCTAGGCGATCAACGGTTGGGATTAAAAGGAAATCCGAGCGGGTTATTTAAAAAGGGTCATGGGTCGGGTAGATTAGTGTTTGGGCTGGGTATTTGAGTTTAAAATTGGGGTTTAATTCAGGCTACAAATTGAAACACAATTGGGCTATATTTTAAATAGCCACTCTTCCTTTATTTATTTTATAAAAAATAGTAGAATAATTTTTGAAAATAAATTAAAGGCACTAAAATAAATAATATTACATAATTATCAAATTAAACATATTGGACCTAATTTTTATAGACATAAACGTAATTAAATCTAAAAGAGGCTAATATTGCAATTATATGCAATTTAGCTTTAAAAATACTAACTAAATTTGTAAAATGTGCAAAAATTATATTAGCTATATTTTAGTATAAATATAAGAGTCCAATAAATGAATCACCAAAAATGAAAATTTTGGGAATAATTATTGGGGGTTTTCTTGATAAGATAGGGCAATAAATTGACATACTTATATATGCATACATACGCTATTTTGAAAGTATTTTTCATATTAAAAATATATAGGGAAAAATTGGGTATCAACAGTTGCCCCTCTTTACCCGGGAAAAATGAAAGTGTTGTCGGGGAAAGACGTGATGGCTAATTTTGACCGAACGAAATGGTTTGAGGAGACTTAGGTCGTACTCTGGCTTTTGAGCTGCCTACATATCCCTGGTCTTACGGGAATCAGGCCATATGTAATTTAGGATCCGTCGGCGGAGTATGCCAATGGAGACTTTTCAAGAACAGACGCAATATTAATGACAGGGTAAATGGTTGAAGTCTGATAGGGCTGAGGGAACCGGAGCGGGACCGCTCCTACCGAGACGGCTGTTGCTCGCCGGATTTCCTATAAATAAGCAATACAAGCATATATGGTGCGTAATTTAAACATGATGCACATTCCCATCGGACCACGAATGTTGTCTTTGGACAGTTAGGATGACGTCCTTAGACCATGATGTCCTGGGCCATGAACCATATAATAAAGGATTAGCGGGACATGAAATGACACTCTCGGGCTATGAGAATGATGCCTCCGAACCATGATGCTTTTGAATAATTATATGCAAAAGATTAAAAGGGGTCCTCAGGCCACGGCATGGTGTTCTCGGTCCATAAAAATGGTGCCTCCGAACAATGACGCCTTCGGATAATTTGGCGATCTTTTAGCCCATGAGATGCAGTATTTGATGATGTTTCAGCCTATGCAATGCAGGAGATGGAGATCTTTCAGCCGTGCAAAATGTAGAGGTGGCGATCTTTCAACCATGAAAATATAGAGGCGCCAATCTTTCAGCCATGCAAATGTAGAGGTGGCAATCATTCAACCATGCAAATGTAAATAAAGTGGTGATCTTTTAGCCATGCAAATGTAAATAAAGTGGTGATCTTTCAGCCATCCAAATACAGATAGAGGTAGAGCTTAACCTCAAAAGGCAGAATGGTAGCCTTATGCAATGCAGAAATGCAGATGGAGACAATGCTTAGTC
Source organism: Nicotiana sylvestris (assembly GCF_000393655.2). Classification (NCBI taxonomy): domain Eukaryota; kingdom Viridiplantae; phylum Streptophyta; class Magnoliopsida; order Solanales; family Solanaceae; genus Nicotiana; species Nicotiana sylvestris. The sequence continues at coordinate 134,672,892 of NC_091064.1, read as the reverse complement.
TCAGAAGGCAGAATGGTAGCCTTATGCAATGCAAGATTGCAGATGGAGACAGTGCTTAGTCTCAGAAGGCAGAATGGAAGCCTTATGCAATGCAGAAATGTAGATGGAGACAGAGCTTAGTCTCAGAAGGCAGAATGGTAGCCTTATTCAATGCAAGAATGCAGATGGAGGTAGAGCTTAACCTCGGAAGGCAGAATGATAGCCGTATGCAATGCAGAAATGCAAATGGAGACAGTTCTTAGTATTGGAAGGTAGAATAGTAGCCTTATGCAATGCAAAAATGTAGATGGAGACTGTGCTTAGTCTCGGAAGGCGGAATAGTAGCCTTATGAAATGCAGAAATGTAGATGGAGATAGTGCTTTGTCTCGAAAAGTAGAATAGTAGCCTTATGCAAAAATAAGATAGGAAATGGTAATAGAGCTTTCTTAGCTGATAGCATATTGCGATATTGTGACTGCTGGGGATATTGTGCCTACTAGGGACACTGCTATGTGCGGATAGCAACTATGAGTAAGTGCAATGGTTCTGAGAGTTGTATTCCTAAACAGTGTTTGTCTCGTGAGTGTATAGTATATTTGAAGATTTTGCAATTCAAGTGCCTGCATCCAAAGAAAAATCGTGAGTTTTGTAAAAAAGGGGGCGGTTAGTTCGTATCCCCCGCTGGCTCTGCTTGACCTGTTCGGCTTTGAACTAGTGATACTATGTGTATCATTGGGGTAGCGTTGATAAACAAGAATATTTCAGTAATAGACATGCATGATTTAGTAAAATATGATATAATAATAATAATTTTTAGATGAACTGATAACTGTGACGTGGTTCAAGACATTGCAATCTATCTTGATATGGAATTTGGAGGGTCCTCTACAAAATTCTGCCCCAGTTTAATATATTGATGTTTTGATTGTTGCTTGCGATGATTGGCTGAAATCAACTTCGGAATTTTGAGGGTCCTCCTGAAAATTCTGCACTAGTTTCCAATTGCGGGGGAAAATGGAAATTTTATTGAATTGTGACCGAACCCATAGGGATGCCTACGTATCCCCTCTTAAGCGGGAATCAGGTCAGGCATATTTCTATTTACATCACATAAAGGAAGCATAAGATTACACATAGTAACACTTGGCTGCATCTGTGTTGAGAAGCTTCGGCCAGACTTCTCCATCCATTTCTGCAAGTATGAGGGCTCCTCCTATCAGGACCCGGTGAACCATGTATGGACCCTAGCAGTTGGGAGAGAACTTCCTTTTGGCTTCCTCTTGATGCGGGAAAATCTTCTTTAACACTAGTTGCCCTAGTGTGAACTGCCTCGGCTTGACTCTTTTGTTGAAGGCTTTGGACATTCTGTTCTGATAAAGTTGACCATGACAGACTGCATTTATTCTTTTCCCATCTATAAGGGCTAGTTGCTCATAACGACTTTCCACCCACTCTGCGTCGTTGAGCTCAGCTTCTTGTATGATCCTTAGGAAGGAATTTCTACTTCAGCGGGAATGACGGCATGTACCATAAACCAGCATATAGGGTCCCTAGTTGATGTGCAGTCTGTGGTGCGATACCCTAATAGAGAAAATGACAACTTCTTGTGCCACTGTTAATGCTTATCTATCGTTTTCCTCAATATCTTCTTGACATTTTTGTTGGAAGCCTCTACGGCTCCGTTCATTTAAGGTTTGTAGGCTGTAAAATTCTTATGCCTGATCTTAAAAGTTTCACACATGGCTTTCATCAAGTCACTATTGAGGTTGGAGCAATTATCGGTAATGATTGATTCTGGAATCTCAAATCGACAAATGATGCGGTCGCGGACAAAGTCTGCCATGACTTTCTTAGTCACTGCTCTGTAAGATGCTGCTTCGATCCATTTGGTAAAATAGTCGATTGCTACTAGGATAAACATGTGCCCGTTGGAGGCGGCAAGCTCGATTGGTCCAATGACATCCATTCCCCAAGCGGCGAACGACCATGGTGAGCTTGTTGCATTAAGCTCGTTTGGAGGTACTTTTATCATGTCTGCATGTATCTGGCAGTAGTGGCATTTCTGGACAAACTGGATGCAGTCCATTTCCATAGTCATCCAAAAGTAACCAGCTCGGAGTATCTTCTTTGCTAAGACAAAGCCATTCATATGTGGACCACAGGTCCCAACATGAATTTCCTCTAGTAGCCTGGATGCTTCCCTTGTGTCAACACACCTTAGCAATCCCAAATCATGAGTCCTCCTATATAGGATTCCTCCGTTGTGGAAGAAATTGTTGGACAACCTCTGAAGGGTGCGTTTCTGAGTAGGATTTGCAAATTATGGGTATTCGCCCCACGCCAAATATTTCTTGATGTCATAAAACCAAGGGTTTCCGTCTACTTCTCCTTCAACATGGGCACAATAAGCTGGCTGATCATGGATCTTTACTGGAATGGGATCAATGAAGTTATTCTCTGGATGTTGTATCATGGATGACAAGGTAGACAATGCAACGGCGGAGTCATTCTAGATTCTATGAACATGCTGGAATTCCGTCTTTATAAACCTCTTTCTCAATTCCTGTACATGGCACAAATACAGGAGTATCTTGGGGCTCTTGGTTGCCCATGCTTCTCGTAGCTGATGTATAAGCAAGACTGAATCTACAATCACTAGCAATTCTTGAATGTTTATGTCGATGTCCATCTTCAGCCCTAAGATGCAACCTTCGTATTCGACCATGTTGTTAGTGCAAGGGAATCTGAGTTTGGCAGACACCGGGTAATGTTGATCGGTTTTCGATACTAGGACTACTCCTATGCCAACTCCTTTGAATCTTGCTGCTCCATCGAAAAACATTCTCTAACCATCAAAGGATCCTGCAATGTCTTCTCCTATGAACGATACCTCTTCGTCGGGAAAATACATTTTCAGGGGTTCGTATTCTCCGTCCACGGGATTTTCAGCAAGGTGATCTTCTAGTGCTTGTCCCTTGATTGCTTTCTGAGTCACGTAGACAATGTCAAATTCACTCAATAGAATTTGACACTTGGCTAGCTTGCCAGTGGGAATGGGACTCTGAAAGATGTAATTCAAAGGATCCATCCTTGATATGAGATATGTAGTGTAAGCACAGAAGTAGTGTCTCAGCTTCTGAGCTACCCAAGTCAAAGCACAGCAGTTGCGTTCTAATAGAGAATACCGAGCCTCATATGGGGTGGACTTCTTACTGAGATAATAAATGGCCTGCTCCTTCCTCCCTATTTCATCATGCTGCCCCAAAACACAACCAACGGCTCCATCCAATACTGCAAGGTAGAATAACAGAGGTATACCTGGCTCGTGCGGGGCCAAGATGGGTGGTGCCCACAAGTATTCCTTGATTCTGTCGAAAGCTTTTTGTTATGAACCGGCTGATGTAAATGAGTCTCCCCAAGAAACTCATCACATCCTTCTTATTTTTCGTCGGTGGCAATTCTTGAATAGCTTTGACCTTTGATGGATCTAGTTCTATTCTTCAGCGACTCACAATAATCCCAAGTAGTTTTATGGCAGGAACCCCAAATGCATATTTTGCGGGATTCAGTTTCAGGTTGTACCTTCATAATCTATTGAAAAACTTCCTCAAATCTTCCATGTGATCAGTGGCTTTCTTGGACTTGATAATAACATCACCTACATACACCTATATCTATTTGTGTATCATATCATGGAAAATGGTAGTCATGGACCTCATGTAGGTGGCCCCTGGATTTTTTAACCCAAACGACATCATCTTGTAACAGTACATTCCCCACGGCGTAACGAAAGCCGTTTTCTCAGCATCTTCTTCATCCATCTAGATCTGATGATACCCAGCGAAATAATCTACAAATGATTGCAACTCATGCTTGCCGTAATTGTCAATTACGATGTGTATATTTAGCAAAGGGAAGTCATCTTTCGGACTGGCCCGGTTGAGATCCCGGTAGTCGACACAGACTCTGACCTTCTCATCCTTCTTTGGCACTAGCACGATGTTGGCTAACCATGTCAGATATTCTACTACCATGAGAACCTTAGCTTTGACCTACTTAATGACCTCTTCCTTGATTTTCAGACTTATATTAGGCTTAAATTTCCTGAGCTTTTGCTTTACCGACGGACATGTTGGATCAGTTGGCAGTTTGTGAGCCACAATAGACATACTTAGACCAGTCATGTCATCATACGACCAGGCGAATATGTCCTCATATTTCCTTAGAAATTCCATGAATTCCTTCTTTTCTGACGGTGATAAGTGGACGCTGATTCGTGTTTCTTTGACATTTTCTGCATCTCCCAGGCTGACAACTTTTATTTCGTCCAGGTTGGACTTTGGTCTGTTCTCGAAATTCTCTACTTTTTTAACAATCTCTTTTGGTATGTCATCTTCCTCTGTATCTATGTCCATTTGTTGCGTTGTCTCATTGCATGTCACAGTCATCGGTTCATTAAGATAAGCAATAGTAATATTGTATAAGAAAAGTAATGAAAGAAAATGATTGTAATAAGTGTTGATTCATAAGAAACGTCAAAATGCTTTGATAAATTGCCTAATTATTTTGAACATTGAAGATCTTATTGCGGGAATTAAAATGCGAGAAGAAAATCATTTAGTAAATAAAACAATGCATGATGCTTGTTTTAGCCTTGCTACCCCGAGGCTCGTCAGGCTCTGGTTGTCCTGATGGTCTAGTTATTGAGGGGTGCTCCTCTGCTTACAGCCTGTATGGAAGGGCCTTCCCCCCCCTCCTCCTCGAGAACAACACAATAGTCCATGTTACAGTCTTCTAGGAATAAATTCTTTAGTACTGGCAGTGTTTCCTCTTCTTCTGACCCATAGATAATATTGGCTGGTTGGACGGTCTGCTCCAGATGTGGTATCGGCTGCTCCAACGGATAGTAAGGACCGCTCCATGGTGGCGACCAGTTGTTGAATTCCTCCTAGGTGTACTCATATCCCAGATCGAAATTAGTGCCATGCTTTTTGAGCTTTATAGGCTTAGCGATTTCTTGGAGGTTCTTGCCGAGCCCTTTGCTAGGTTCGTACCCACTCCAATTCGGTATACTCTCGATCTTGTTATCCCACCATTTGTCTTTGTCAATAGCATTTACTCGTTCGATGTAATGGTAAGAAACCTCCTCCCAGCCTCTTTCTCCCCTTGATTGATGGAATGGTCTGGCGACATTATATAGGATTGCTACCATCACCATGAATGATCACTTCTTGGTGATTCCATTCAAACTTTACTTCCTGATGCAGTGTTGATGCTACGGCTCTGGCAGTGTGAATCCATGGCCATCCCAATAGTAGATTGTAAGATGCCGACACGTCTATCACCTGGAAATCAACATCGAACCAAGTTGGCCCCATTTGCAGACACAGACTAATATCCCCAATGGTAAACCTTTGGGAACCGTCGAAAGCTTTCACATTGATGGATTCATCCTTTATCTCGTGCAGTCCCTTACCCAACTTCCTTAGTGTTACCAATGGACAAATGTTGAGACTGGAACCCCCGTCGATCAAGATCCTAGTGATGAAGTAGTCCTCGCATTGCACAGTGATATGCAGTGCTTTGTTGTGTCCCAACCCTTCAGGCGGTAGCCCATCTTCATGAAAAGTAATTTTATGACTTTCCAATACATGTCCGACTATATTGGCCATTTCCCCACCAGTGATGTTGCTTGGCACGTATGCTTCACTCAGCACCTTTAATAGAGCATTCTTGTATGCTTCAAAATTTTGTAGCAAAGCAATTATGGAGATTTGCGCTGGTGTTTTGTTCAACTGCTCAATGAACGAGTATTCCTTGGCCTGTATTTTTCTCCAAAAATTGTCTGGACCCGTAGCAATGATGGGCGATCGATTGGAGGCCTGCTTTCTTGACTCAGCTAGGTGTTCCGGGTATAGATCCTACCAGTTCTCGTCATACCCTGTGTGGCAACAGTTTCCTCGAACCTAACCTTGCCTTTCCACCTTGCCTCAGCTATATAGTCCCATGGTATAGCCTTTCAGTGGAATGGTGTCATGGTCGACATTGCCACTGGGAATGGTGTGGCTATCTATACTCCGAATGGAGCATGGGACTTGGGTGAAAAAATTGCAACTTTGAATGGCATAGGTGCATTTGCTGGAGACACGAATTCGACCTCAATTTGAACTGGTGTCTTTGCAGATGACGTTGTTTCAAACTCAAGTGGCATGGACATATTTACCTCGGTGTTCCCCGAGGGTTGGATCTGGACCACAATCGGATTAAGAGTAACTATTGGCTTCTTTGGGTCATCACCTTCTTCGATCAACCTGATACACCCCTCGGGATCCCAATCATCCTCTATTTCAATTATGTGAATGCCTCGACCCTTATGATCTAGCAGAGGGCTTTTGCAGACATTCGGAGCGGGTTCCTTTGCCACAATAATTTTGTTGTCAATCAGAGCCTGGATCTTGTCTTTTAGAGAACGACATTCGTCGATGGTATGTCCTTTCATGCCGAAATGGTGCGCACAGGATTTTTTTGGATTAACCCACTGTGAAGGGTTCTCAAGAGTTATAGCAGGGATAGGGGTGACATAACCAGCAGCCTTGAGTCTCTCATATAACTGATCAATGGGTTCGGCAATGGCTGTATACTATTTAGGAGGTCTGCGGTCAAGATTTGGTCGAGGTCGTTTTGGTGTGTAGGAGGTGATTGATAGTGGGATGGCTAAGCATTGTAGGCTTGGTAAACATGTGCATGTAGAGAATATCTGGGTGAAGTAGGCTGATATATGTGTGGTGGAGATGATTGATAAGTGGGTGGTGGAGTTTGGTAAGAGGGTGAGGGTGCTTGGTAGTTTGGAGTAGGCTGATATGTGAGTGGAGGCATTGAATAGGTTTAGTATTTGATAGGAGATTTGGTTCTATGTGCCACCATTACGGCTCCTACGTCCCTTTTCTTAGACACACCACCGGACTGTAAGGCCTTATTTGTAGCTTGCAAGGCCTCAAAGTTCGTAACCATACCGCTTTTTATGCCCTCTTTGATCCTTTTGCCCAGCTTGATAATGTCAGAAAATTTGTGGGTCTCAATCATCATCATCCTTTCATAATACTACGGATCCTGAGCCCGGACAAAGAATTTGTTCATCTGTTCCTCTTCTAAAGCAGGTCTGACCATAGCAGCTTCGGACCTCCAGCGAGTAGCATACTCGCAAAATGTTTCTGTAGGTTTCTTCTTTAGATTCTGAATGTAGAACACATCCGGCGCATTCTCTGTGTTGAACCTGAACCTATCCATAAAATCGGACGCCATGCCTACCCAACTTGACCACTTCTTCGTATCTTGGCTAATGTACCAAGATAGAGTATCTCCTTTCAGACTCCTCATGAAAAGATTCATGCGGATTCTCTCGTCTTTCCCTACTCCAACCAGCTTTTTATAGTATGTTCTCAAATGTACTCTTGGATCCCCTGTACCATCAAACATCTCGAACTTAGGAGGTTTGTACCCCTCGGGCAGTTCGACATCGGGCTGTATGCAAAGATCCTCATAGTTCAGCCCCTTAATTCCCTTGCTTCATTAAACGCCTTGAATCCGGATAGTCAATTACGTAAGTTCCTCAACCAGGTTCCTGATGAGCGAGTCATTATCATCAGACTCTGGTGTGCTTGAGATGGGTTGGGTGTAGTGTGGCATGGTCTCCACGTAGATGGGGGTGTTATGATGGGTGTGAAAGTGGTCACTTGTGGTGTTTTGGGGTTCCGGGATGAGCAGTGGAGTATTGTTGGAAGAATGGCAGGTGTTGCAGTGGTGGTGAGGATCGGGATGGTTTTGTGGCTTCGGGATATTTTGTGGAGGTGTGGGGTTCTGAGCATTTGGGAAATTGACGTCTAGAGCGGTGAGGGAAAATGACAGATTTGCCAGATTCCGAACCTGATCAACTTCTTCTTGGAATTTCAGCAGCTTTTGTTCGAGTTGGGATGCATTTTCTTTGGAAACCTAAGTACCATGACCATGAGTGACCTCTACCCGTTCAGTTGAGTTCTCCTTTATAGTGTTGTTCAAATCTTCCATCTTCCCTTTGTTCTTGTTTTTGACAGGACTGAGAGGAGGAGTGGCTGGAGGGCCCCTGGATCTCGTGGAATAAGATGATGTTGCTAGAGTGCACGAACTAACCTTTGGGGAGGGGAATAATAAAATAAAAGTATAAACAAAAAGGTAACAAGTTAGCGAGGATTATAAGAAAATGTTGTGATATTTAAACACATAGCGCAAGAATGTAAATCGTGTCCTAATTTGGGGGACCTCTTTGTGCCCGAGGTAGGCCTATCGACAAGTTGATTTGGAGAACTTAAAATACTAAATGCCTCATTTTATTGATAAAAGTAGACGGATCCCAAATCGACACTAAATAACAAGAAATAAAATGTCATTAATGGCCATTGGCCTTATTACATTTCATAAAGCAAAAGAAAACTCCAATCTATTTGGTCCCAGAAGGACCTTCCGCAGATTCGGCATCCTTGGCTCCGTTAAACAGCTTTCCCAACTCGCGAAATCCCAGCAATAGATAGGCTTTGGCTAGGTGTCTGCCCTTGTTTCCTTCAGCATTTTGGCAATTCTCAATTCTATTAAGGAATTCCCTTTCCAGCACCACTAGGCCCCACTCCAAATATCCCAGTCGCTTGTTGGCGCTGACAGCCATGTCTTTCCACTCCTCAATCAGCTTTTGGTTGGCTTCTTGTATCTCATGGTGCTCGCTTTCGCACTTCCAGATCCTTGTGCGCAATTGATTGTATTTGACATATGCCTCAGCCCTTTCATCTATGATTTTGTGACCCTTAGCAAGCCCTGGCTGGCCTAGACCATCGTGATTATCCTCCAACCAGCCTGAATTGTAGGGAGCGCAACCAGCGTGGTACCTGTCTAGCTCGATGGTATCTCTCCCCATGATGATCTTGTAGTTCCACATATGCTAAGAATGGCACTTGTAAGGACTGTCATCAGCCTAGAAGTCAGCCCGGAAATGACTTATCTTGTCGACCCTGGGTATAGCCTGCTTCCTACCGTCTTGCCTCATAACATAGAGAGGGACGAAAAGGTATGTGCCTCTCAGACCGATCAGTATCAGAAATGGTGCATCCCTGGATCGGGCAATGAACTCCTCGGTAGGGAACCACTCAAATATCCATTGTACCCCGGTCCTCGATTAGATTATCAAATAACTCTACCCATCCTCTGGCATCTTCTGGCTGGGCGAACATATTGGACATGTAATTCATTCACTTCGGACAATGGAAATAGATATGATCATCCTAGTCTCTTCGCTGAATCTCATGTCTGTACTCACCCATTTGGAGATGCTCCATGAGCCAAAGCTAGAGTAGCAAATTGCAGCCCTCGAAATGTTTGGCTCCTCATTGACTCTTCTAGAAGGCATGGTATATTTCCGCAATGATCATGGGCACAATACTGAATGGTTGCCCACCAATGCCCTCCATCAAAGTTTTAGTTACCATAGCCAGCCTAGTATGGATCCTTGCTTTCTTCATTGGAAACACTATCAACCCCATGAAACAAAACATGAATACAAAGACCCTTCGGTCAATATGCCCTAGTGATGTAATGGCAAATTCGTCAGGATAGGTACGGTAGGACTTTCTTTGACCGTACCTCTCGTACAAATAATCAAAAGGGATATAGGACTCTTTCAGACATGTCAGTTCTTGATTCTTCTTCAAACCCATCATTTTGAGGAAACCCTTACTAGATTAGGCCCTTACCCCCACTAGACTCGACTATTTAATATCAACAATTAGCATAAAAATATTTAGTTCTCCAAATTAATGCACAGAACGTGGTAGTGTCCATTTGGGTTTTGGGAAAACCCAGTTGACTTTGGACAAGGCTATCTTGAAGAGTTATTATGCGGACAACATAACTAACTCGGCTAGGTTTGACCATGATGCATGCACAGTTTAGCGAACAACTCAATGGGGAAAGCACGAAACCGTCAACTACACCGTTGATCGACTGATTTTACCGCAAATATATCTTTTTCGAATTTAGGAGGTGATAATATCGGAAGAGCGCAACCACTCATTATAACCGTTGCTATGGGATTTGTTTGGAACGAGTGGAATATGATGTTGAGCATGATTATGCAATAATTAAAAACATGTTGGCACGTATTTGCACATTAAGAAAGCAGTTAATACAGCAGTTTCATAATTTAAAGCAGTAAAGGAGGAAACAAAAAGAGAAGTCAGTTTTGCAATTGAAAAGGGAATTGAATGCTTAAAGAAATTAAACAAGTAATTGCATATAAAGGAGCATAAATTCACAATAATAGTCTAAAATGGTAAAAGCCTAAAAATCCCCAGCAGAGTCGCCATGCTGTCGCGCCCCCTTTTTCTTTCCTAAGCGAAAATCGGGTTTATGACATTTGGAGAGACAACTCATTCCTTTTGGGAACTGGGTTTGAATTTGGAGAGTCTCCACCTAATTATTAGGGTGCATTAGGATACCAAAAGAGTTTGATTTGAATAACCAGAGATAGGGTAAGGGCTTGAAATTATTCTAAAGGGAAGGTGTTAGGCACCCTCAGAATCCACTAGTGAGGTTCACGACCAGACAATTATTGTGAATTGAGGTGCAATTAACGTATAAGCAAATAAGGCTCGAATAATAAGGGATTTCAACACATAATGGTTTGAAAGTAAACATGTTTTGAAAGAACATTTAGAAAAGCGGATTTTTTTTAGAATAAGGAGTTAAATTGCAAAAAGAATAAAGAATAAAGGAAAGGAGGTCCTAGGTTTATTAAAAAATATGGATCACCCCACACAAAGTCCGGTAATCACTCCTCAATGAGGGGCTACACGTGACATTATCATGTGTTCATCATATCCATATCTACCCTTCCCACCCAGTTAAGGTTTTAAAGTGCAGATTGGTCTCGATTACTTATTGCATGCTATTACCCGTCTCATTCCTATCAATCCCGGAGGCACTTAGGACTACTAATCCTAAAAGGGATGGATGCTGGGCTTATTTGGAGTTTCAAAGGTAAAAATTCTAAGGCAAAATACAAAAACACATATTGCATATGAAAGGGGAAACACATAAGCATATAGGCTCAAGTATACTTCCTCGAACAAACACATAAAGTAGCATGTCTTACACATACTGCTTAGGTCTGATTAAAAAGTAGTAAAGACGAGGGAGATGAGATTGTTGAGGTAGTTTTAGTTTATTGCATAACTCAGATAAGAAGACTGAATCAGACATTGTTGAGGTAGTTTTAGTTTATTGCATAACTCAGATAAGAAGACTGAATCAGACCTGCTTACTGGTTGTAGTGATTAACAGATTCAGTTTTACAATTATTATTCTAAGGTTTGCCTAAGTGTTTAGACGGGGTCCTATAGGCATGATATCTTTTGAATTTAAAAGGTGATGAGATAGTAGAAGCTTGAAATAAATTATTCGAAATCCTATAAGCATGCTTGTTAAACCTTTTTTAGTGAGGGAATTAGGTTATTAAGAGAAGAAGAAAAATAAGATGACCTAGTTATAGGTTCTGCAGGTGGTAGTATCTACTATTACTAACTTTACTTCCTAGGAGCATGTTATCTAACATTGAATACGAATGACAGCGAATCAGATTGATTTAAGAAACCCCTATAGGCATGATTTCTATGCATTACTCGTTTTAAACCTTATAGGCATGACATCTAAATGAAGTTCGAATATGCAGAATTAAAAGTACACTATAGGCAGGTTTTCTACATGAAGTTGAATATGCAGCATTAAAAGTACCATATAGGCACGTTTTCTACGTGAAGTTTGAATATGCATAAATTAAAACACCCTATAGGCATGTTTTCTACCCTTGCATTCATAGTTACCCAACCCTTTTCACTAGCCAGCCCCAAGTGTTTATTTCAACTTACCATAATAACAAATTATATCAGAACAGGAAAAATTACAAAGAAAGTACAACCAGAGGAGGACTGATTCTTGACTTCCTCTCTAAGTTACGAGATAACCCAACTCAAAGACCATTGATCCAAAACCTTTCTCCAATTTGAGTGTGTCAGAGTTCCCTAAGAGACTCAATGGGACTCCGAGCAGTGCTCACACCCAAATTGTATTACCAGAATAGGGACAAGTGCAGTGTGGAAGTGTCAGCCCTTAAGTGTCCAAGTTCAGAGGGAACTCATGAGTCCCAAGGCAAGGCTCACAATAGGGGGGGAGAACTTAAGTCTAAGAGAGAGTGCAGGTGAAGAAACAGAGTAAATAAGAGGGAGAGAGGTGCTGGGAAACAGTTACAGAGTTAAGGACTTCACACAAAAAGGGTTCAGGGATTGGAGATTGCAAAGAGCCTATGCACTTAGGCATTAGTTAATTCTGGGCATGCACAACAATAGGGAGTGTTGTTATGCTTACAAAATCAACCAGAATAGACAATCACATAATGGTAATATAGAGGTTATGATCCTAGGGGAATCACGTTTGAGTCATAGACAACAATACTTAATATTGTCATGCCTCAAACAAACCATCAGTATCAACACATTGGGGTAGGGGTTTAGGACACATAATAGATTCAAAATAGGTAGAAGGAAATTACAACATGCTAAGTTAATTACTGGACTAAACACAAGCAGTAGGCAAACAAGAAGGCAAAAGTATTAAGTGCAATCAGAATTACACGGGAGGTTTGAAATCAGTCCAAAATTGAAGGTCATTCTAGAGGGGAATTTAGCATATAAAAGAGTGCATAAACATTAGGCATGCGAGGCTAAACTTGTGACAAAGAGAATAATAATCACAAAGTCAGTAGATACTGAATTATCGCAACATGGTAGTCACATAGGTCAACTTAGTAACAGGGAAAAAGGGTATCAGAAGCATGCAAAAGTCCGGGTAAAATATAGTCTAGTTTCAATGCTTGTAAGAAACCAAATCACATAGAGAAACAGAAGTTGAAACACAAAAGACATCGAATCCAGTCGAGCTACTTCAAACAGATGAAGCAGTTTTCAGAAGTTCGAATAGGTCCAGAGAAATTAGGGTTTTGAAAATAATCGAATTCAGAGCATGACGAACAAGTAAATCACATAGCAAGTAGTCTCAGGACTCGAATGAACCCAAAATTTTAGGGTTTTCACCATCAATCGAGTTCTAGAGATGAAAAGCAAGTAAATCAGACAAATACTAATAAAATAGATTCAGAAATCTTAAAAGGTCAAAACCCTTAACATGCAAACTCAAGTAAAAGAACAACATATAGAAACACAGTAGAACATGTTAGAAAATCAGAGAAATCTTAGAAATAACTTAACAGAAACTCAAATCGGAACAGATAAGGGTTCTTGAAGGTAAAGTTTTGAAAGAAACCTTGAGAAAACATTTAAAAGTTTATAGTAAATACAGATCTAAAGAAATCGGAAGAACCTCAAAGGTTAGGGTTTCAGAAGAACCCCAGATGGTGAGAAAGGCTTGGAAACCATCGATCTAAGCAGGAGAAGTCAAGAATCAGGCTTGAATAGCCATGGCTGGCCGGAGCAAAGTCAAAGATGACCGGAGACAGCCATAAGAACTGAATCGACCAAGGTCTGGACCGAGCTTTCCCGATCTAGCCTTGAAACCATAGTACTCGAACACATAGAAGCCAATGGAAGTGGATACAGGCCTCCAATGGCTTTTGAGGCCATAGATTTGGGAGATTTTCAAGTGGTAATTGAGGGCGGCGGCTAGGGTTTGAGAGGGGATTGAGAGAGAAGGGGGGGTTTGAAGACGGCTGCAGGTGAAAAATGACTTGGGTTTGGGGTAGGTCGGGATTAAAAAAAGGAAAGGGCTGATATGAGCCGTTGATCCAGGCGATCAATGACTGGGATTAAAAGAAAATTCAGGCGGGTTATTTAAAAAGGGTCGTGGGTCGGGTAGATTAGGATTTGGGCTGGCTAATTTTGTTAAACATTGGGGTTCAATTCAGGCTACAATTGAAATACAATTGGGTTATATTTTATATAGCCACTCTTCCGTTATTTATTTTATAAAAAATAGTAGAATAATTTTTGGAAATAAATTAAAGGTACTAAAATAATTAATAGTACATAATTATCAAATTAAATATATTGGACCTAATATTTATAGGCATAAACGTAATTAAATCTAAAAGATGCTAATATTGCAATTATATGCAATTTAGCTTTAAAAATACTAAATAAATTTGTAAAAACATGCAAAAATTATATTAGCTATATTTTAGTATAAATATGAGAGTCCAGTAAATGAATCACCAAAAATGAAAATTTTGGGAATAATTATTGGATTTTTTTCTTGATAATATAGGGCAATAAATTGATTTAAAAATCTTTTAAAATTAAGGAAAAATAATAAAACATCTGGACATACTTATATATGTATAGATATGCTACTTTGAAAGTATTTTTCATAGTAAAAATATATAGGAAAAGATTGGGTATCAACAGGACTTCATCTCGACCCTCTTGGGATGACATCTTTAAAGGGAAGGATATAGAAGAGGAAAGCGATGTAGAAGAGCAGAGTGATGAAGGAGAAGGCGAAAGAAGACAAGAAGTGGCTGGGTGAAAAATCTGGCTAGTACGAACTCCGCCAGTAATACTATTATAAAGCCACTTCTTAAGACGTTGCCTCGGCCCGGGAGGCGACAACCAGTAGAGAGTGTCGCCATACCCCCAAAAATCTAAAGAGAGTGTAATACGCCAAGCCGAGGAAGGAGGGTGAGCAGTGTATAATTTGAGCCCCCTCTTGAGCAGTAGTGCATAATCCAAGTATCTCCCCGGGTCAGAGAAAATCGGTTCTCTGTTTCAATGCCCCGAGCTAACGGAGACAGCAACAACAACAACAACAATAACAACAACAACAACAATAGCATCACAGCAGCACAACTTTGTCCGATCGAAGAAGGTTCGAGAGTTGGGCCATAGCGTACATGATGTTAGCATGAGACCTTGAGGCCATGAGCCTCAAACATGGTGAGATGGCAAAGAACAAAAATAGCAAAAAAGGAGGAAAGGATGAATATCGAAGGATGCTTAGATGAAAAACTGTTCACAGGAAGCACCATTTATAGGGGAGGGCAAAGTAATCGACAACGCCATTATTGCCCTCGAAAAGTGTAACAACAGGCACAATCAATGCATTCATGGAAGCTAAATCGACGGTAACATTACGACCCCAAACAACGAGGAGTCACGACACGTCGGAAAACCCTGAAGAAGCGAAAGGGTGAAATGCCTCGGCACTTGTAAAAGGGGTTGTGCCATCAGCACGGCATCATTATGGGAAACCATAAAGTGGGATGTCAAAATAATTTCTTATCACCTCCCTCTAAGAAACGCGAGACTATCTGTACACGGTGAAATTGGAGGACCAATTTGTCATTGACAAATTACTTTAGTATGTCGCCTCGGAGGCTCGGGACCTCGAGCCGGTTACTTCCCTCAAGATGTGTCAATACCCAGCCGAGGATAACATCGACCGAAACCCCGACGAACACGTGAAGCCTCCGAAGAGTGCATACGGAGTCAATTAAGTCTACCTTGGCAGCCTAACATTAGCCTATGTATACGTCATGAAGCTAGTTATCTGTCCCATCCCGTTTTCTTTATCACTCAATGTATCTTGTACTAAGTTTGGACTCCCCCCTCTTATAAAAGGGGAATCGTTAACACTCTGTAAGGAGAGCTCCAACTATTCCAGACAAGATCAATAATATCTCTCTCTCTTTCTTTTATCTCTAACTCATCTACTCGAGGCTACTTTATCCATTTCTTGCTTCCATACTTGTTCTTCATTTATTTCTCACGGTAAACAGGTTTTTCGAGGGCTGATTTTATCGAAGCCCTTTTGATTATTTGCCGAGGGTAAGCTTTTTTAACCTATTTTTCAAAGAATTTGAAGGCCTATTGTGATTGCAGGATTTGGACGTCTCCGAGTTGTATTAATTTGGTCGTAGCCTTTACGTATGCCTCTTAGGGCTTATTTCCCGATAACACTTCGAACTTGTTCAAAGTGTTAGCCCCGATAATGATGGCTTTAGCCTAAAGATCAAGGGGTGCCTCTTTATGGTCTTATGAATTCGAATTGAGATAACTCAAATATGTCGATCGTCGACGACAGTCCCCGAGTGTTGGAGGTATAAATGCTCTTGGCCCTTGAGCCATTTCTCCCAAAATTATAAGTACATAGCTCTTATAGTAAATAGTTTTCTTTGAGACACAAAATGTTTGATATAGATATAATGCTTCTCGAAATTATTTATACATGCGTACATGTTTTGCCATCAGGGCTTGACTAATCTATATGGACACAGTTCATTCGACCATTTGGCCCATTACAAAGTTTCCCTATCGAGACCCTTTTGCATGAAGTATTTTCCTTAAAAATATAACCTTCGAGGGTGATTCCCCCCCCCCCCCGTAATTCAAGGTTGATTGAAAAGAAGCCTTGGATACTGTTGAATTTTCCTTAGGTAGAACATGATTGTAGCCTCGTTAAAAGCCTCGCCGGAAAAACCCAATTGGGATAAAAACTAATCTAAGGGAAAAAGAGTGCAACGCGTTCTTTAAAACCTAAGGTCCTTGTGTTGAAATGTTTTCTCGACATCCTCAATCGAACACCTGAAAATAAGTTAGTACCGAATATAAATGGAAAAGGGAGAAAGTCATACCTTATCAATAATACCGTTTGGGGACTGATGCATTCCAATTGCTCGGCAATTGTTCACCTTCCATTGTGCCAAGTTTGTAAGATGCTTTTTCGATGATACTGAGGAACCGATATGGTCCTTCCCAATTCGGGCCTAGTTCCCTTCATTTGGATCTTGAGTGTTGAGTGTGACATTCCTAAGAACTAAGTCCCCGGTTCCGAAGTGGCGAAGGTTAGTTCTTTTATTATAATATCTCTTGATTCTTTGATTTTGCACAACCATCTGAACGAGCGCAACTTCTCATTTTTCATCCAATATCTCGAGGCTAGTATTCATAGCCTCGTGATTTGATTCTTTCATTTTATGTCAACATATAGCGCTAGGTTCCCCGACTTCAACTAGAATCAAGGCCTTAGAACCATACATGGGTTGCCCCCGTACTAGCCTTTGATGTTGTTCGATACGCCCAAAGAACTTCAGGTAACATTTCTCTCCACTTCCTCTTATCATTGGTCAACCTTTTCTTTAAATTTTGAATAATAGTCTTGTTCGTCGATTCGGCATGTCCGTTCCCACTAGGATAGTACGGTGTTGATAATATCCTTTTTATTTTATGCTCCTCAAAGAACTTTGTCACCTTGCTACTGAAAAACTGCTATCCATTATCATACACTATTTTGGCGGGTATCCCAAATCGACATACGATGTGATCCTAGATGAAGTTTATAACATCTTTCTCTCTTACTTTCTCAAATGCCTACTCTTCAACCCATTTAGAGAAATAGTCAGTCATACATAGAATGAACTTAGCTTTACTTGGTGTCGTTGGTAGAGGGCAGACGATATCCATTCCCCTTCATCAATTGCCATGGGATAGGTCTGACTAAAGTTACTCTCTGGGCTGATGGATCATCGGTACAAACCTTTGACATTTATCACATTTTCGAACAAGCTCCTTAGTGTCTTTTACCATGCTATCCCAGTAGTGTCCTGCTCTAATGATTTTGAGAATCAATGACTTGGAGCCATAGTGGTTTCCACAAGTGCCTTCATGGCCCTCTCGTAAAACATAATCGGTGTCTCTTGGTCCTAAACATACTGCTTGTGTTCCATTAAATGTCCTTCTGTATAATGTTCCATCTTTATCCAACGTGAATCGAGTAGCTTTGGTTCGTAGGACCTGTCACATCCTCTTTTTCCTCCCTTTTGATGGGGAAGCCCGAGTTTCGACAATCACGGGGTGTAATGACTCATTTCCTTTTGGGAATTGGGTATTTGAAGAGTCGCCACCTAACGGATTATGGTGCGTTAGGGTACTTAGAGCGATTAACTCTTGGGTTGGTTTGCATTACCAGAGATTAGGGTAAGGGCTCGAAGTAACCTCAAGGTGAAGGTTTTAGGCACCCCTTTTGGTCCAGAACTAAGGGTCTCGGCTGAACTTATATTCATAAATTAGTCCATTACAAGTAAACAGTTGAATCAAATAGGTTGCAAGTAAAGCATGTTAGAATAACTCAAGTAGCAAGATAAAGGTTTTGGACAAGTTGTAAAACAAAGGTTTAAATAAAGAAATGATTTGTTAAAGAAGGGTCCTAGGTTGATTATCCTATAGGATCACCCCACACAATGTCCGGTAAACACTCCTCAATGAGGGGCTACACGTGACATTAGCGCGCAGTTATCATATCCTATATCTACCCTCCCATCCCCTTATTAGTCATGCAAAGCGAGTTTTTGGTCAACGATTTCTATTGCGTGCTGCTACCCATCCATTCTTAATGGTCCTAGAGGGAGTTAGGACCTCTACCTATAAGTGGTTCTAGACGTACCCCTAAGGTTTTAAAAGGCAAAAATTCTAAGGCGACAATCAAAAACACTTAGGACTTTCAACATACAAAAGGAGTAATTAAGGGCTCAGAGTTTCCTCCTCAAAACAAACATATAAGCAGCACAGCTCAAGCACAGTTAAGGTCTTTTATTAGACAATGTCCTAAAGCAGGACATCTAAGTGAATATGTAGAAGACAAACAACCTCTCTTAGACTCAAAAGTTATACCCTAGCAGTTGCCTATGGACTCTTTTTAAACCCTGTTAGGATCAGAAAATATTGAGCAGTAGAAACAGTTTTTAGGAATGCTGTTTTGAAAAATGCCTTAAAGGCTTGCCTATACGCAGAATATTGATGTCTTATTAATACAGAAACAAAGCAGGTTTTGAAATGGATTCCTTTAATACCTATAGGTAGGATATCTAATGAGATTGAGGCAATTTGAAAGAACTTGTTTCAGGAAATAATTAATACTCAATAAAACACATTTAGAAATAAACTAGGCATGATCAAGTTGATTATTTAAACTAAATTAGATTTACAAACAGAATTGCAAGTAGGGTTCCCTATAGGCATGATATCTAAGAATAACATTAATTTTAACGATTTTCAGGGATGAAAACATACATAAATACTCGTTGTAACTGAATTTGAATCAGGTCCTATAGGCATGACATCTATTATTAAACTGATTTTAAGACATGATTGTTTGGAACCTATAAGCATGGTTTCTAAACATGATAGAATGTAAAACCTTATAGACATGGTTTCTACTTGATTAGGCACTCGAATTTAAGCAGGAAGTCCTAGGAGCATGATTTCTATTGGAAAAATAATCAAATTTAAACATGAAGTCCTAGGAGCATGATTTCTACTTAGTAGAGCAAACAGATTTAAAAGCAAAATCCTATGAGCATGATTTCTACTCGAATTACCCTATAAAACATGTATCTACCCACCCTTTTCACAAAATACCCCAATATCTGTTTACAAATTATTACATGCCAATGAATGATCTACATAAGTAAAAACAGAAAATCAAGAAGCCATTCTATAGAGAGCCTTGAATTTGGCCCAGATTTCCTAAAGAACCGAATGGCCTCATATGCCTCAGTTCCATAGACAAATCAGAGTCTAAGTGTATCAAAGTTCCCTAAGGATCTCAAGGATCCCGGGCAGTGCTTACACCTAGACTTAGTAACCAAAGATTGAACAAGTGCACTATGGAAAGGCCAGCCTCAGTATGCCAGAGTTTAGAGGGTTCTAAAAAGGATCCCAAGGCAGTACATATACTAGAGGGGGTAAAACTTATTGACTAAGAGTATAGTGAAAAGTGATGGACACAAGTTGAAAAGGTTTTAGTAAGAAACCGTATTTAACCAAAGTCTTTTTTGAAAGTAATTTAGTAAAGCAACAGAGATTGTTTGAAAAAGAGATTGGAGTAGTTAACAAAGTCCAAACACCTTAGGATAGGTTCATACACAGCCAGAAGTCATAGCATCAAGGCAGGTTTCGTAGTAACAAACAGGGGTAAAAAAGGTTTGGGAATACATAGGACACACATAGTTAAGCAAAGACCTGGGAATTAGTAGTCATGCCTAGAAGTAGCTATCTAGACATAGTCACAGAATCAAACATAAAGAACAGACTCACATGCAGGGGGATAGGGATTTTGGGAATTCATGGTGGTAAACATATAACAAGCAAGAGATGATTGGTAGACATGCTTAGAAACAAACAAAAGGGGAAATATATTGATCTCAAGGGGAGGGGAAGACATGATAACATGCTAACAATGTAACCCTCAACTAGAAGTTTCACAATAGAACCACAAATAGAAGCAAACCAGAAACAAGAGAAACTTAAACAATAAGAGAATCATATTGTTGTTGGAACTGTTAATTGAAACTAGGACATACCAGTTAAGAGGATAGTAAGAAGAGTGAAAGAATAAGAGAACATAAATGGTTAGCCTTGGCTTGCAGCCGGCTAACTCAGAGTAGTAGCAAGTAGCACAAGTGAGAGAGCAAAAAATTTTAAGTATGAGAGATAGTTTTTGAACCAACTGTTCGTGTTTGTGTGTGTTAATGAGAGAGCCTATATATAGTCTGAAACTAGGCAGAGTAATAAGGTAAGAATCAAAGTCTAGCAGTAGTTATGGAACTAGGTATCAATTAGTATAAAATTAGTAGAAGTACTCCCTTAATTAAGGGAGTTAATTTCAAACGGTAAAGACAAATAAGGAAAAAGATCATATAAGATCGGAATATAGCACACATGGAAACAATTTCAGTAGAGTGCAAGTATAGAACATGCAATTAAGGCCAGGTACATAATATTCCAATTAAGGAAATAACATAAGAGTTAGTTGACAGCATAATCGACCATAAAATAAGGCAAATAAATGACTGAGAGGTTGAAAATCAATATAGAATATCACAAGAGATTAGAAGGATAATAATCATAGAGAATCAAGGATTCCGATGGACAATAATACTGATTTTAGGGGAAATTACCATAAATTTCTATGAACAAACAGAATAAACACACAATAGGCATGAAGAGGTAAAATCAGAAACCCTAATAGCACAGTACGGTAAAAATCGGACAAAATCAGGGATTCGTATAGAACATAGCACTGATTAGAGGATTTAATAGAATAAAAATAGTATAGGCGGAAGAAGCAGAAATTTAGAAACCCTAATGGGCATAGTAGGGTAAAAAAATCACACAAAACTCAGAGATTCATGAGAAACAAGCAAGCATATAGATTAGACGAACAAATCATCAAGTACAGAATCAGGACCCAGGGTTAAGACCAAGAACTAGGGTTTTCAACATAGACGAGTTGAAAAGGGAGAAAAACACAGAATCAGTCAAGATATGCAAAGGATAGAGGTTTAAACGTGAAGAATCGATTTAAACAGAGTGTAGAAAAAGTTCCGAAAACCCTAACTTCTAAAAGAAAGTAAAACAACTCACAATCGATGATTTTTGCAAAAGGGGTTTGAGAATATTGTAAAACATAGAAAGAAACAGACTTGAATCGTTAAAAATAGCACAGATCTAAGAGATACAAACGAAAGTTAGGGTTTCAAAGGAAACCCGAATAGAAACGGAAGAACCTGCTATAAACTTCAAAGATCATAACAAATGTAGCGTGATTTTGCTAAAAAACACACCAAATAAGACATGAACAGCCAAAACAATAAACCTAAATGCAATTCGGTGTGGCCCAGGGCCCTTAAAGGCCTTAGAAAGGATGGGCGAGGCGATGGAGGAACCATTGGAGGCTTGGGGTTGAAGAGTGGTCGCCGGAGAAAACCGGAGAAGGAGGCGCCGGTTGAAGAGTGATTAGGATTAGGTTGAGAGAAGAGATGAGACCAAAGGATTCAAAGGCGGCGGGCTATGAAGAATGGTTAGGGTTAGGGTAGTCTTAGGAATTAAAAATGGAAAGGGGTTGTATGGACCGTTGATTTGGGAGATCAACAGTCAGGATTTGACCGGGTAGATGGGTTCCGGGTTTGGGTAGGTGTATATAGGGTCAGGGTCGGGTTAATTGGGTATGAAATTGGGCTGGGGAGCGGGTTCAATTTGGGCTACAATTGAAAGCCAAATCTGGCTATAATTTAATTAGCCATTTTCCCTACTTAATTTATAATAAATAATAAATAGTTTTCTGAAAATAATTTTCTATACCAAAAATGATTTAAAATATGTAATTATCATTTTAAAAATATAGGGACAAATTTTACACATATAAAATGTAACTATAGTTTAAATGGGCTAATATTGCAATTATATGCAATTTATCTTGAAAAATACCAAATGCAATTATAAAAAATGCATAAAAATGTATCAACCATATTTTAGCATAAGTATAGAGATTAAATGAATAAATAATCATAAAAATCATTTGGGAAATAATATTGGGGATTTTATGAATAAAAGGGAAGAGAATAAATCAATTTAATTCCTTAAAATTATGGAAAAATTATAAAAACCTAGTTCATGCTTATATATGTATATATATATATATATATATATATATATATATATATATATATATATATATATGTTAATTTGAAGGTATTTATGCATATTTAAAAATATATAGGGAAAATTTGGGTATCAACAACTGCCGCTCTTTACCCGGGAAGGATGAAAGAGTTTTCGGGTAAATAAATGATGGCCAATTTTGACCGGATGGGATGTTTTGAAAGACGGAGGCCGAACTCCGGTTTTCGAGTTGCCTACAATCCCTCGGTTTACAGGAATCAGGCCATGTGTAGTTCTGGATTCACCCGCAGAGTAGGCCGATGAAATTATTGCAAGAACTAACACGGGATAAGGAAGCGGCTACGGTGAGCGAGTAAGGCTCGAGATTGTTGGAGGGAACTGGAGCGAGATTGCTCCTACTAGGATAGTGGTTTCTTACTTGTTACCTGCAGATAAAAGATGCTACAAATGTATTAGCAAAAATTTAAATATGATGCAAATTCCCTTCGGACCATAAAGGTTGTCTTCGGACGGTTAAAGATGACGTCCTGGGCTACGAATTTTTAGTGAAGGATTTGCAAGCCATGAAATGGTGTTCTCGGGCCATGAAAATGTTGCCTCCGAACCATGACGCCTTTGAATAATGGTATGCAAGTTCGAGAGATCCTCAGGCCATGGCATGGTGTCTTTCGGCTATGAGAATGATGCCTTTAGACTATGATGCCTTCGGATAGATTGCCAATGTTTCAGCCCATGATATGCAATAATATGATGTAACAAGACAAGGCTTAGTCTTGTGAAATGTAGGGCCGAGCTTAGCCCGATCGAAAAGCATGTAGATAGTGGTAGAAATAGAGCAATATCTTTGTGTAAAAAGGGACAATGCTTAGTCTCGTGCAAATAGAGAGACATGGATTAGCCTTATGCAAATGGGGAGGCAATGATTAGCCTTGTGAAAATATGGAGTCAAGGACTAGACTCATGCAAATATGGAGGCAAGGATTAGCCCCATGCAAATATGGAGTCAAAGATTAGACTCATGCAAATATGGAGTCAAGGATTAGACTCATGCAAATGTGGAGTTAGAGATTAGACTCATGAAAATGGGAAGCAAGGGATTAGACTCATGCAAGATTAGAGACAAAGCTTAGTTTCATGCAAATATGGAGTCAAGGATTAGACTCATGCATAGATTCAAGGATTAGACTCATACAAAGAGAAGGCATAGCCTCATGTAAAGAGAAGGCAGTGCTTAGCATTATGCAAATATGGAGGTAGAGCTTAACCTCATGCAACATTCGGTACAGGGATTAGTCCCATGCAAATGGAAGGCGATGCTTATCCTTATACAGATATGGAGGTAAAGCTTAACCTCATGCAAGATGTGGGACAGGGCTTAGTCCCATGCAAATGGAAGGAAATTCTTAGCCTTATGTAGATATGGAGTCAGGGATTAGACTCATGCAAGTATGGAGTCAAGGATTAGACTCATGCAAACGTGGAGTCAGAGATTAGACTCATACAAATATGGAGGCAAAGATTAACCCCATGTAAGAATGAAGAATAGGGATTAGTCCCACGCAAAGAGCGAGTAGCAGATAAGAGTAGTGTAATTCTTAGCTGGAGATTTATTCGACATCTGACGAGCTGATAGATAGTGAATTATCTTTGTGTACACATGTTTCGCGAATGCTACCTTTACGGAAAATGTCCTTGCATTCAAAGAAAAATCGTAAGTTTTATGAGGGGAGGTTGGTTCGTGCTCCTGTCGGCAGGCTTTGCTTTGCTCCATTCTGA
This sequence comes from Nicotiana sylvestris, assembly GCF_000393655.2. NCBI lineage: Eukaryota > Viridiplantae > Streptophyta > Magnoliopsida > Solanales > Solanaceae > Nicotiana > Nicotiana sylvestris. The sequence continues at coordinate 134,648,592 of NC_091064.1, read as the reverse complement.
AAGCCTTTCGAGTTCCCCTGGGTGACACCTGTCTATTATGGAAATAGAATTTTCGAAAAATATATGCAATCATTGATAAATAAAATCATTTTGGAAGCGTATTCATATATCAAGTAATTTTTTGATGAACTAGCGAATGTGACATATTTCAAAGGCATTGCAGCTCTCTTATGTTGGAATTTTGAGGGTCTTCCTCAAAATTCCGCCCCAGTTTGCTAGATGATTTTAACTGTTTGCGTATGGCAAACCCTACTGAATCCTCTTCGGAATTTTGAGAATCCTTCTCAAAATTGTGCCCCAGTTCTTGACTGATTACTGACTTCCTGGCGTGTGATGGCGCTGGCTAGATTTGCTCCAAAATTTTGAGGACCCTCCTCAAAATTCTGCACCAGTTTCTGACTTTGGGGGAAATGAAAATTTTATTATGATATGACCGAACTAATAAGGATGCCTACATATCCCTTCTTAAATGGGAACCAGGTCAAGCGTAGTTCAATTACATCGGAAAAGAAATGTGAAATAATCTAGGCATAATATCTCTTGATTGCGTCTGAATTGATTGGTTTTGGCCAGATTTCTCCATCCATTTCTGCAAGTATGAGTGCTCCTCATGTCTGGACCTTGTGAACCTTGTACAGACCTTGTCAGTTGGGAGAGAATTTCCCTTTGGCTTCATCTTGATGCGGTAAGATTTTCTTCAATACCAGCTACCCTGGTGCGAACTATCTTGGTTTGTCTCTTTCGTTGAAAGCTCTAGACATTTTGTTTTGATAGAGTTGGATGTGGCATACTGTGTTCATCCTCTTTCCATCGATAAGGGCCAATTGGTCATAGCGACTCCTTATCCACTCTACACGATGAGCTAAGCTTCCTGTATGACTCTTAAAGAAGGAATCCCCACTTCGGCTGCGATGACAACCTAGGTACCATAAACCAGCATGTAGGGGGTTGCCCCGGTTGATGTGCGAACTGTGGTGCGGTACCCTAACAGAGCAAAGGGTAACTTCTCATGCCACTGTTTGTGATTCTCTACCATTTTCCTTAGTATCTTCTTAATATTTTTGTTGGCGGCTTCTATGGCTCCATTCATCTGAGGTCTGTAGGCGGTGGAATTCTTGTGCTTGATTTTGAAAGTTTCACATATAGATTTCATCAGATCACTATTGAGGTTGGCGGCATTGTCAGTAATAATGGACTCAAGAACTCCGAATCGGCAGACAATACGATCCTTGACAAAATTTGCGATGACTTTCTTGGTTACTGCATTGTAAGATGTTGTTTCTACCCATTTTGTGAAGTAATCAATGGCTACCAGAATAAACCGATGTTCGTTCAAAGCAGTGGGCTCAATCGGACAAATAACATCCATTCCCTAGGCGGCGAATGGCCAAGGTGAGCTTGTTGAATTAAGCTCGTTTGGCGACACCTTTATCATGTCATCATGCACTTGACACTGAAAGCATTTGCAGACATACCGAATGCAATCTGTCTCCATGTTCATCCAGAAGTAACCGGCTCTAAGTATCTTCTTAGCCAGAACAAAACCATTCATGTGTGGACCACATGTCCCAGAATGCACATCCTCAAGTAGCTTAGAAGCTTCCTTTGCGTCGACATACCTTAGTAAACCCAAATCCGGAGTTCTTCTGTACAAGTTTGCTCTACTGTGGAAGAAGTGATTTGATAATCTACGGAGTGTGCGTTTCTGAGTGGGATTTGTATACTCCGGGTATTATCCTTTTAATAAGTATTCTTTGATGTCGTAGAACCGAGGCTTTCCTTCTATTTCTTCCTCAACATGAGCATAATATGCCGGCTGAATATGGATCCTTACTGGAATGGGATCAATATAGTTCTTATCTGGATGTTGTATCATTGATGAAAAAGTGGCTAAGGCGTCGGCAAACTCATTCTGAATTCTGGGCACATGTCGGAATTCTATCTTTGTGAACCTCTTTCTCAATTCCTGCACATGGTGCAAATATGGCAATATCTTGGAATTTTTTGTGGCCACTCTCCTTGTACTTGTTGTACAAGCAAATTTGAGTCACCGATCACCAACAACTCCTGAACGTTCATGTTGATTGCCATGTTGAGCCCTAGTATACAAGCTTTGTACTCTGCCATATTGGTGTAGGGAAATTCGCGTTTAGAAGATACAGGATAATGCTGACCCGTGTCTGATACCAAAACTGCTCTAATGCATACTCCTTTGAAATTTGCGGCTCCGTCAACGAACATCCTCCAACCATCATATTCTTCAGTAATGTCTTCACCTACAAATGATACTTCATCTTCAGGAATATACGTTTTCAATGGTTCGAATTCTCCTCCCACCGAATTTTCAACGAGGTGATCTGTCAATGCTTGTCGCTCGACTGCCTTTTGAGTTACATAGACGATGTCGAACTCACTCAGTAGTATATGCCATTTAGCCACTTTCCCAGTATGCATGGGCTTCTGAAATATGTACTTCAGAGGATCCATCCAGGATATGAGGTATGTAGTGTAGGCACAGAAATAATGCCTAAATTTCTGGGCTGTCCAGGTCAAAGCACAACAAGTGCGTTCAAGCAGAGAATACCGTGCTTCATAATGTGTGAATTTCTTACTCAGGTAATATATGGCTTGTTCCTTTCTTTAAGTCTCATCATGTTGTCCCAAAACACATCCGAAGGCTCCATCTAACATGGATAGATAAAGTAGCAAAGGTCATCCTGGTTCCGGCGGGACTAGAATTGGCGGTGTGGACAGGTATTCCTTGATCTTGTCAAAAGTTTTCTGACAATCCTTGGTCCAACTTGTCTCAGCATCTTTCCTCAGCATCTTGCAGATGGGTTCACATATTACGGTGGATTATGCTATGAATCGACTGATATAGTTGAGCTTCCCAGGAAGCTCATCATGTCCTTTTTGCTTTTAGGTGGTGGTAACTCTTGAATAACTTCGACTTTAGTCGGATATAGCTCGATCCCTCGGTTACTGACAATGAATCCCAATAACTTTCCTGCGGGATCCCCGAACGCACACTTTGCGGGGTTCAACTTCAAATTGTACCTCCTGAGCCTGTCGAAGAACTTTCTCAAGTCTGCTATGTGATCTGCGACCCTCTTGTATTTGATAATGACATCATCCAAATATACCATTATTTCCTTGTGTATCATATCATGGAAGATGGTTGTCATGGCCCTCATGTAAGTAGCTCCAGCATTCTTCAAACCAAATGGCATCATCTTATAACAATATACACTCCAAGGTATAATAAAAGTTGTCTTCTCGGCATCTTCTTCATCCATCCAGATCTGGTGATGACCTACGAAGCAATCTACAAAGGATTGGAGTTCATTCTTAGCATAGCTATCGATCAAGATAAGTATATTTGGCAGTGGAAAATCATCCTTGGGACTTGCTCTGCTTAAATCCCAATAATCAACACATACCCTGACCTTCCCGTCTTTCTTTGGAACTGGCACAATGTTAGCTAACCATGTTGGGTACTCAACCACCCTGAGAACTTTGGCTTTGATCTACTTGGTAATTTCCTCCTTGATTTTCAAACTCATGTCTGGTTTGAATTTTCTATGTTTCTGCTTTACTGGCGGGTACATGGGATTGGTAGGCAACTTGTGAGCCACTATGGAAGTGCTCAAACTGTTCATGTCGTCATATGCCCAGGGGAAGATGTCCTTATACTCCTTTAGAAAACGGATGTATTCTTCCTTTCTCTGTTGGTGACAAGTGAATGCTGATGCAGGTCTCTTTGATGGTCTCAGCGTCTTCCAAATTTACTGCTTCTATTTCGTCCAAGTTGGACTTAGGCTTTTTCTCAAAATTCTCAACTTCTCTGACAATTTCCTCGGGTATCTCATCTTCTTCCTCTAAGTCACTATTCTCATGTTGTGTTGCCTCGTTACATTTCACAGTCACTGGTTCATCAGGAAAAGTAATAATAACACTGTAGAAGGGAAAGGTATAACAATAGTAATGAAAAATGATAAAGGACAAATGCATTTGATCAAAATTGAGAAAATTGTTCAGACAAAGCTTGGATCGATGAATTGAGCATTTATTTTGAAATAACTAAATCTTAAAACAAAATTTCTGGAAATCTTAAATGCCTAGAATGGCTATAGAAGTAAATTCTGCCATGCTACCTACAGACTCGGCGGGCTCAGGATGGTGTGGCGGTCCAGTTTCTGAGAACAACTCCCTTTGCCACAGTCTGAATGGTGAGGCCTTCTTCCTCCTCCTCCTCAATTATGGAACAACAATCCATGTCCTCGTCTTCCAAGAACAGATCCTTTAGCCCAGCTAGTGCTTCTTCTTCTGCAGTTCCCTATATTGTGTCAGCCTTATGGAAAGCTTATTCCAAACATGGTAGTGGTTGCTCAAGAGGGTAATATGGTCCACGCCATGGAGACAACCAATCATTGTACTCTTTCCATCTATATTGGTATTCGATTCCAAAGGTTGTACCATGATTTTTTAGTAATATCGGCTTGGTGATACCCTAGAGGTTCTTTACCAACCCTTTGTTAGGTTCATATCCGGACCATGCTAGTATGCTTTCTATTTTGTTACTCCACCACTTATCCTTCTCGACAGCATTTACCCATTCAATGTGATGATAGGTTTCCCCTCCTAGCCTCCTTCTATGTCTAATGGCTTGGATGGTTTGACTAGTGTAGATGGGGTTACTCCCATCTCCATAAATGATTACCTTCTGACGGCTCCATTCGAATTTTATGGCTTGATGTAGTGTGGAGGGCACGGCTCCAGCAGCATGGATCCATGGGCAGCCCAACAAAAGATAATATGAGGCTGGTATGTCAAGCACTTGGAATTCAACGTCGAACCAAGTTGGTCCCATCTGCAAGCAAACGTTGATTTCCCCGATCGTGGCCCTCTAGGACCCATCGAAAGCCTTGACATTCATGCTTTCGTTCCTTATTTCATGGAAACCTTTGTCCAATCTTTTCAGGGTATCCAATGGATAAATAGTTAGACTCGAACCTCCATCCACCAGGACCATGGCAATGAACTTATTTTCAAATTGTACCGTAATATGCAATGCTCGATTGTGATTCAGACCTTCGAGCGGCAGCTCATCTTCGTGGAAGATAATCTTATGGCTCTCTAGCACTTGATTGACCATGTTGTCCATTTCTGCACCAGTGATATTATTGGGTACATTAGCCTCGCTCAGTACTTTTATCAAGGCGTTCTTGTGTGCCTCTGAATTCTGTAATAGTGAAAGGATAGATATTTGAGCAAGGACTTTGTTCAGATGGTCAATAATAGAATACGCTTTTGCATGTACTTTCCTCCATAGGTCATCCGGCCCGGTCTCAATGATAGGCTGCCTAGTAGTGGCATCCTTACATGAACATCCTATGTGTTCAGGTGTATAGACTCTTCCAGTTCTAGTCATCCCTTGTGCGGCGTCAGATTCCTCTATCTTAGTCTTCCCCTTTTGCCGAGCCTCGGCAACATAATCCTAGGGTATTTATTTTGAGTTTAATGGGGGTGTGGTTGACGTCGTCACAGCAAAAGGTGTGGCCATTTCTACTTCAAATGGAGAGGAGGTGGCTGTGGGCGGAGTTACTTCTACCTCGAATGGAACTGATATAGTTACCTCAACATTAATAGGTACCTGAGTCTGAACCACGATAGAAGTTTAACTACAACCTTGAAGTCAGCGCCTTCTTGGATAAGCCCGATTGACCCCTTAGGGTCCCATTCCTCATTTGTTTCTATAACATGTATGTCATCACCTCTGTGATCAGGGAGGGGATTGTTGCCGACATTAGGTGCGACTTCCTTCGCTTGTAGGAACTTGTTGTCAATGAGTGTCTGGATTTTATCCTTTAATGTTCGGCAGTCAGCAGTGGTGTGCCCTTTCATACCGGAGAGGTATGCACATATTTTGTTTGTATTGACCCATTGGGATGGATTTTCTAGTGCCACAATGTGAACAGGAGTGGTGTAACCTGAAGCCTTTAACCTTTCATACAATTGGTCGATGGGCTCAACAATGGTGGTGTATTGTCTGGGTGGCTTGCGGTTGAAATTGGGTCTTGGTCTTGGATAATTTTGGCAAGTTGGTGGTGATTGGGAGTGGGATGGTTGGGAATTATAGGCGTGATAGATAGTGGCTGGTTGGGAATATCTTGGAGATGAAGGTTGATATGTAGGTGGAGATGCTTGGTATGTGGGTGGAGATGTTTGATAGGTGGGTGGAGGTGTTTGATATGTGGATGGATGTGTTTGATATGTGGATGGAGGTTTTTGGTAGGTGGGTGGAGGTGTTTCATATATGAGTGGAGTTTTTGGGCCCTGGGCCACCATTACTGCCCCAACATCTCTCTTCTTCGATATGCCACCTGATTATAGTGCCTTATTTGTGGCATGCAGTGCCTCGAAATTCATTACCATCCCACTCTTGATTCCTTCCTCGATCCTTTCCCCGAGCTTGATGATACCAGAGAATTTGTGATTTTCGATGATCATCAGTCTCTCATAATATTGCGGAACTTGTGCCTTGACGAAGAATTTATTCTTTTGTTATTCATCCATAGTGGGCCTGACCTTGGCGGCTTCCGACCTCTAACGAGTAGCATATTCTTGGAAAGTCTCAATAGGTTTCTTCTTGAGATTCTGAATGTAGAAGACATTCGGTACATTTTCTGTGTTGAACCTGAACTGGTCCATGAAATCCGACACCATGCTTACCCAATTGGACCATTTCTTGGGATTCTGGCTGATATTCTAAGACAAAGCGTCCCCAGTAAGGCTCCTCATAAAGTGCTTCATCCGAATCTTTTCATCTTTTCCAACCCCGACAAGTTTGTCATAGTAGGTCCTTAGGTGAACCCTGGGATCACCTGTACCATCGAACATTTCGAACTTGGGAGGTTTGTACCCCTCTGGCAATTCCACATCTGGCTGTATGCATATATCTTCATAGTTCAAATCTTCTATTCCTCTATCGCCTTCAACACCTTGAACTCGACTATTTAACTTCTTGAGTTCTTCGGCAATGTTCTTAATGAGCGGGTCCTTTATGGAGGGTTCTGGTGCACAGGATATTGGTTGTGTAAAATGTGGTATAGTTTCCACGTATATGGGCTTGCTCTGATGGGTGCTAGGGACTTGGGTATAGTGATGGTCATTGGTGGAGTTTTGTGGATCGGGAATGAGTGGTTGTGTATTTTGTAGAGTGTGGTAAGTGGTGGTGGGTGGGTACTGAATTGGTTGATGATGATGTTGTGGTGGAGTTGGTATTGGCAATGGATTGATATTTTGGGGTGGAGTTACGTATTAATTTGTTGCGGTAGGATTTTGTGGCTGTTGGTTTTGTGTATTTTGTGGTTGTTGGGTTCTTTGTGTTCTGTTGGTGGATATCAGGGACATGGAGGGTGAGTGACAAGTTTGCCAAATTGCAGACCTGCTCGAGGTCTCCTTGTAATTCTAGTATCTTTTGTTCCAGTCTCAGAACCAGGTCATTCAAGGCCGGAGTACTGCGGCCGTTGGAAGTCTCTGCATTCTCAATGTTTTCCTTTCGGATTCCACTTAAGTTGTCCATCTTTGATTTTCCTCTGCTTTTTGTGTTGCTTGGAGGAGGAGGAGGTGGAATGCCTCTAGATCTTGTGTGATATGCTAATAAGGCCAGTCTGAGCGAACCAACCTAAGGGGATGAGAATAATAATAAAAATAAGCAAAAACAAAAAGGTAACAAGTTAGTGAGGATTCTAAAATGTTTGCAGTATTTAAACACATATTACGAAATGTAAACTCGTATCCTAATTTGGGAGCCTCGTCGTGCCCGAGGTAGGCCTAGCGACAAATAAATTTGGAGAACTTCAAATGCCAATAAATGCTTTATTTCATAATATAAAAACAGACGAATCCAAAACAATGACACTAACATAATAATTAAACAAGTCGCTACTGGCACTTGGCCTTATTACATTTTAGGAAAAGCAAGTGAATCTAATCTATTTGGTCCCTAAAGGACCTTCCCCAGATTCGATCTTTCGGACTCCATCAAACAGATCTCCCAGCTCGCGCAGTCTCAACAATATGTAGGGTCGAGCCAGATGTCCTCCCTCACCTCCCTCAGCATTCTGGAAGTTTTCAATCCTCTTTATGACTTTGCCCTCTATTTCCACTATTCCTCGCTCCAGATATTCCAATTTCATGTTCGAAGTGATTGCCATCTCTTTCCACTCCTCGATCAACCTCACGTTCCTCTCATGTATTTCCTGGTGCTCATTCTCAGAGTCGTGGACCCTCTTGCGCAGCTTGTTGTATTTGACTTGTTGTAGAGAGGCTCGCATCCTGTATGATACCTGTCTGGTTCAACAGTTCTTTTCTCCACAATGATTTTGCAATGTCACATGTGCTGAGCTTGGCACTTGTAAGGTACATCGTCGTCTTGGAAATCTGCCATGAAATGACTCATCTTGACGACCCTTGGTACAACCTATTTTCTTCCTGCTTGCCTCATAACTCGCATAGGGACATATGGATATATCCCTCTTAACCCGATCAACACCAAGTGCGGAGCATCCCTGGACCTAATAATAAACTCGTCTATCGGGAACCATTCAACCATCCACTGCACCTGTTCCTCAGTCAGATTGTCGAAGAACTCTACCCATTCGCTAGCGCTTTCTGGTTGAGCAAATCTGTCCGGAATGTAAGTCATCTGCTTAGGGTGATGGAAAGCAATGTGGTCGTTCTAAGCCCTTCGCGGAAATTCTTGACGATAGCGACCCTTTTGGAGATGCTCCAAAAACCATAACTGTAGCAATAAATTACAACCCTCAAAATGCTTGACCCCTCTTTGACAGCACTCCAGGGCCCTGTAGATGTCGGCTATGATCATGGGGACTATGGTATATGTCTGCCCATTAATTCCTTCCATCAGAGTTTTGGCGACCATGACCAAGCTAGTGTGGATTCTTCCCTTTTTCAATGGGAATACTATTAGGCCTAGAAAGCACACAATGAACACAAATACTCTGCGGTAGATGTGACCTAGTGAAGTGAGGGCGATCTCATCATGGTAAATGCGGAAAGACTTGCTATTGCCATACCTCTCATACAAATATTCGAAAGGTATGTAGGAATCCTTCAAGCACACTAGGTAGACATTCTTTTTAAGCCCCATCATCTTCAAAAATCCCCTTCCCATACATTTTTCTAGCACCAAATCCCCAGGACTGTCCCAAGTCAACCCTGCAAGTCCTCCTATTTCCTCTAGACACGGTGTCATCTCTATGTAACCGAAATGGAACACAGCTCTTTCACTATCCCATAATAAGGTGGCAACCTCGATCAATTTGTTGTTTGGTTCAATATCTAGCAAGGAAGGCAAGTTACCGAGGTACTTTTTCACATGCTTCTTGTCACTTGAGGAAAGGTCCTCCCACCAATCTACCAGCAATGGTGGGATGTTGCTAACCATACCGAATCTGGGGACCTCGTGCCTCATTTCCTGCAAAACAAAAGGGTTCGACCATACCCCCACCAGACCCGACTATTTATACATTCATGATCAACATATCGACATTTAGTTCTCCAAATTAATGCACAAAACGTGGTTGTGTCCATTGGGATTATGGAAAACCCGATGGACTTTGGACAAGGATTATCTTAAAGGTTCATTATGTGGACAACATAACTAATCTGACTAGGTTCGACCATGATGCATGCACAATTTTAACCAGAGTATGGGGTTTTAGACTGGTACCCTCAAGCGGATAACTCAAGGGGAAAGGCACGGAACCGTCGACAGCACCACTGATCGACTGGTTTTACCGCAAATAAGCCTTTTCGAATTTAAAGGTAGTAAATAGGAAGAGCGCAACCACTCATTAAAGCGTTGCTATAGGATTTCAGACGCACGAGTGGAATATGATGTAGAGCATGATTTATGCAGCAATTAATATCATGTAGTCAAGTATTTTCACGTAGGAAAAAAATAAATACAATATTGAAATAATTGAAAGACAGTGACATGAAAAAAGAAATAAAGAGACAAGTTAGTTTTCGGGCAATAAAGAAATCATAAATGCTTGAAAAATAGACAGTTAAATTCAAATAAGGGGGCAGGGTACAGGCTAACCATGCTTGGACTAATTTGTAAAAGACAAGTTCGTTATGGTAAGATCCTAAAAACATCCCCAGCAGAGTCGCCATGCTGTCGCACCCCCTTTTCCCTCCCTTTTGATGGGGAAGCCCGGGTTTCGACATTCATGGGGTATAATGACTAATTTCCTTTTGTGAATTGGGTATTTAAAGAGTCACCACCTAACGGATTATGGTGTGTTAGGCACCTAGAGCGATTAACTCTTGGGTTGGTTTGCATTACCAGAGATTAGGGTAAGGGCTCGAAGTAACCTCAAGGGGAAGGTGTTAGTTACCCCTCTTGGTCCACAACTGTGGGTCCCGACCAAACTTATATTCACAAATTAGTCGACTACAAGTAAACAGTTGAATCAAATAGGTTCCAACTAAAGAATGTTAAAATAACTCAAGTAGCAAGATAAAGGTTTTGGACAAGCTGTAAAACAAAGGTTTAAATAAAGAAAGGATTTGGTAAAGAGGGGTCCTAGGTTAGTTATCCTATAGGATCACCCCACACAATGTGTAAAGCCCCGAAAAATTTCGTTAAGTAATCTAGGATTTTGGGGTGCCACATAGGCTAATTATAATATTTTAGGTGCTATTAACATGGTAGGCATCAATTGGATTTGGTAAATAAATGTAGAAGTCTTATGGTATGTAATTTGGGTCCCAAGGAAAGGCGTAAGACTAAGTCACATTGGAAAATTTCATAATAGGCTAAGATTCCAAATGAGTTTGCACAAGGCCACACTTTGAACAATAATATCTAAATATGTATAAAGTCTTATTTGATTAACAACCTATCAAATGAAAGGTCTTCGAGTCTAGTTTCCAATGCTTCAAACCGTTCGTCATTTGGACACTCCTACACAAAGTTATGATCAAATTACCAACGGCTGGAAAAATGCAATCCAGAGTCAATTATGCGATCGCAAAACCATTATGTGGTCCGCATACTTGATATGCGATCGCAAATCTAGTCGCAAACTGGACCAGTGTAGCTCAGTTTTTGGCACTGATTCTGTGATTCATTTTGCGACCTGCATTCTTGTTTTGCGGTCCATTATGCGATTGCAGAACCGATTTTGGAGGCTTATTTTTCCTATTTTTATAACCCGACCCCATTTTAATATATAAGCTTTGGGGTTCATTTTGGGGTCATTTTCTACGGATTTTAGAGAGATGAGAGCATATAGAGAGATAAAGGAGGGTCCTAACTTCATAATCATCAAAATCTTTCTCAAGTCTTCAAGAACCAAGGAAGATAACCATAGATTGTCCTCCATCCGGGTAAGTCCTACTTCCAAAACTTCGTGCAATAGTTTAAAGGTTCAAATATGTTGTGGGGGTCAGAAATAGGCCATACATGTGGGACTAAGTTGTAGTATGTGATGTTAAAGAACTAATATGGGTAGTTCATGTTAAAATTGGTTGAGGGAGGAAGGAATTGCCATTTCTAAACCTTGTAGTCTACTTCACATGTTAGGTGTTTGATGAAATCCCTAAGAGAGTTACACCATAGATAATCTTCCTAATTATTAATTGATTTCCGCTATCTCCTTATAGATTGTTATTGCTAGAGGTGTTGGTGTATTGTAGAGATTTAAGGAAAGCTCTATTGAGGTATGTATGGCTAAAACCCCGTCTCTTAGAATTGAGCTTCCATTGTGCCCGTGTAAATGTTGTAAGTTCGAAACGTGATTGATAAAGTACTTGTTATGTTAAGTGGATTATTATTGTGAAAATATATGTGGTAGGTACTTCTTCATGTGTTTAATGTGTTATTATTTGTAAATAGAGGATGTGTGGAGAACATGATCTATGTGCTAAATGCCTAAATGTCATGCCAAGGTTACTTTGGGACTAATATGCCAAACTTGACGAATTCCTCTCTATGCTTATGATTTAATTTGCCTTTGTATGCGCCTATGATCTTAAGTGGCAAAGTAAATGTTGAAAATGGGAACAATGTGAAACGTGAATTATGGAATATGAATCATGTATTGAAATGCTTAGACCTTATATTTAGAACTTACAACATTTACACGGGCACAATGGAAGCTCAATTCTAAGAGACGGGGTTTTAGCCATACATACCTCAATAGAGCTTTCCTTAAATCTCTACAATACACCAAGGTTACTTTGGGACTAATATGCCAAACTTGACGAATTCCTCTCTATGCTTATGATTTAATTTGCCTTTGTATGCGCCTATGATCTTAAGTGGCAAAGTAAATGTTGAAAATGGGAACAATGTGAAACGTGAATTATGGAATATGAATCATGTATTGAAATGCTTAGACCTTATATTTAGAATGAAGTTGCATTGTTGTGCCATCTACGTGAAGTTTTATCTATGCTTATGATTTAAACTGCTCTTGTGTGCACCTACTGTCCTAAGTGGCAAATCTAATGTTGAATATGGGAACGATGTAAAAATGTGGCCTAGTGCAAAGGATAATGTGATAAGTTGTGGCCCCAAGTGCCTATGAATTGATATATGTGAAACGAAGTGACTAATGCAAAGAGAACAATGCCTTTGAAAGGCGGCCTAGCCGATCAGGTCGAGATCGAACTCCGCTCAAGATAGCGGGGTTTTGTGAACAAATGATGAATAGTGTGAAATGCGCCAAACTAAAAGCTATGGGAAAATGATGTGAAAGCTGTATGATTCTTTTATTTAATAATGTGGTGATCGTTTAATGTTTTGAGTTATACTTGTGATTTTTTATTCTTGTATGAAAGTTCTTTCTAAGTAGATGGTGTTTAGTTATACATACTAGTTCTATTCGATGGCACTAACGTCCCTTTTGACGGGGGGCGCTACGTCTTTAATGGATGCAGGTGTTTCAATAGCAGGCAGTGTTGGTCGCAGCTAGTGCCGCATCATCTTTTCAGTTGACTTTGTGAGCCCCACTTCATTTCGGAGTCCTGTTTCATCTGTTCATAATGTACTTTGTATTTGAGGTATAGCCGGATCCTTGTTACCGGTATTTCCATATTACATTACTCTTCAGTTGTGTTTAGAGGCTACGTAGACAGGTTGTGGGTAGTGTCTGGTATTTTAATTTAAGTAGAAATATTGATGTTTGGCAAAGATTTATAAAACTTGTAATATTTTGATATTTATGATTTAAGCTTCTAATGGAAATGAAATGGAAATTGTTAATGAAATACTTACTAAATATGATTAATGGAGTCCATCTCCTATTTAATCATGAATTAGTTTGGGTAGAATGAAACCTAATAGGCTTGCTCAGTCGGATTTACTCGGTTGAGCGTCGGTCGCGCTCCTCGGATTTTGGGGTGTGACAAACTTGGTATCAGAGCCTAAGGTTTTAATGTGTCCTAGGATGTCTCGGAGCCGTGTCTAGTATAGTCCTTCTTATCGGTGTGTAGTCGACCACATCTATAAGTTGAAGGCTATTCGGACATTTAGCAATTTCACCCTTCCTTGATACTCCAATCATGTGATAGAGCTCAAGTTAGGCAGTTAGTTTTCTCTCCAAGCCTTACTTCTCAAAATGACTAATCATGATACCATAATCCGCCAATTTGAGGTCATGAGATGGCAGTGATCCCACCATTGAGTTCGAGTGGATTGCCCAAGGACTTGTTAGGAGAATGTATTGAGTTGTGCAGGGATTGGTAGAACGTATCGCTAAGAGGGGAGTGCCCTTATTCCTATTAATCTCACTGCACCACCAGATAATGTAGTATATTGGTATGTTACCGACGTGTGTTAGGGATGTGGAGTCGAGGGGCATCGATTAAGTTGTTGCCCTATCAACCTAAAGTCACCAAGTAAGTCACTCCCTAGTACATCATTATGAACAACATAAAAATTTTACTCATTGCATGTGTACATCCTTATTGAAGAATTCTCATTAACATGGTCTTAACAAGGCGTTGAATAACAAAACATTGCATGTATCGACTCTTTGAACGAGACACATTATTCGTGAATCCACTCTATTACAAATCCTCTTAATTACATTCTTGTGGAATTAAGTTCTATAATTGTGTCCTCAAATGGAGTTATGACTCTAGGATTAATACTTCACACTTGCTTTTCCTAAATTCTTAACAAGGGACTGTACCTGATGAATTTCTTACAGAATATTTTATCTAAATGGACAACATCTGCCAACTTGTGCCTATGTATGCACCGTCGTAAAGTTTTCCTATGTGGTGTCAAGTTCCATGTAAAGCATCCCAGTGTCGCGATCCTTCTCAAGTCACTCATTTACTCACTTGCGTATATGGCTTATATGGTTTAAACAGTCACTCTATTCTTTTGTGAGTATCATCATGGAAGCTTCTCACTGTCTAGTAACATAAGAGCATACCTTAACACCTATCACATGAGTGAATGTCAATCGAATTGGTCACCGTGTGCATAAAATCCCTCTGGAGGTTGAGATCCTCACATCCCCGTCATAGGAAGATCTTGTGTCGCCATCTTAGTATAACTTTCGTGACCACTTGGGACATCCCGCAGTAAGTAGCTCACTTGGTCCTAGTATTATGGTTGCTCGTGGCGTGGTTGTATATTGCAGTTGGGGGTTAATATAGCAGAAGTATGTCCAGCTTATAAAAAATGTTTATTTTCTCTTTACATCTCCACAACATGTGTTAATTGTGTTTTAAGTTAGTGAATTCATTGTGTTAGTTTCCCCAACACTTGTTCGATAAACATGAGGGAACATATCCTTCTATGTATCATTGTAACACCTCCATTCTCGTAAGGAACCTTATTAGTCTCTCCGTCAAGACCAAACACACCTTTGGGGGTTATCTTATCATAGCACAACGTCTGTTTCTTTTGTCTTTCTGTCTTTCATTAGCATCTAGGTATTTCTCAAGTCAAATCCATGGAGAACTCATTATGAACATCTGCAAACCTTCTACGATTATTTTATACTATCTCATTGGGTTTCCACCTCACTTCAAGTTCATCAAGGGTTGATAGCATGTTGCAATTGCTGAGATTGAATGATCTCCTTTAGATAATGGATTATCTACACATGTGCTTCTTTAACGATCTGCTTATTAGTCTAACTCTCGCCTTTTGGTTTTGGGTTGACCACGGAGCAATACACCTAGTAACACATTCGTATGCCAAAGCTTCTCTCTCAGTCATGTCTTGTAGTGTCTCTCAATTTGGCTAGTAATAGTTGGTTGTGTAGGAGTGTGCTGTAGTGTTTTATTTTGAAGTAGAGTTGCTAGACATAATTGAATTTTTGAATTCTGGAGCTATACATCACGTGACTACATACAGAGATCTTCTTTCAAAAATGTAGCTTCTCGTAATCTCTTTATATTATCACCTTTCCTAGTAGTTACAATGTAAAGGTCACTTCTATAAGCTCTCTCACTTTCTTTTCATTTGTCTTGCAACATGTGTTGTTTACCCATAATCTTCAATGAGATATTATCTCAATGCCTCGACTAGTTATCCAACTATATGATCTGATTTAATTAACCTCACTTTTATGTACTCTACAAGCACCTAAAAGTGGGAAATTTTCCCCTTCCCTGCAGGCTTCTAATGTCTTCAACTTTGTTTAAGCTTATCGATTCCAAGGGGTGCTCTTAGTTGTGCTGCCTTAGTATCTATTTTCATCTGGTAACTCTCCTCGTGAATCTAATTTTATGCCTTATGGTGTCAAGGGTCGGGGTATGTTCCTTTTGTTAGGATAAAAATATATTCCTCGCACTCCTTATGACATTTTCTCCTTAACAATCATCTACCTGCTCTACTTGTCCATGTGACTAGATAACTTGGTTTACTCTTCTCCGATAAGTGCACCAAGACTTCTCACTCTTTCAAAATTATTCATACGGTCGCTTTGAGGCCTTATTCTATACTATCTCGTAATGATTTTAAGTACTTTCTTGCCATTGTTGACGATTCCCTAAGACTATGAGGGATTGTCTCATGGGTTTCAAAAGTAATGATTTGACTTAAAGTGCAAGCTTAAATTGCCATGATTTCAAACCAAAGTGTGTCCCCTTTTCAGAAAAGTCATGAATGGGTTGAATTTGATGAGGTTATGTGGCTCTCTGCTCACTCGGTTTCTAGGAGTATTGACAATGTCATTGTCATGTATAGGAATTTTGCTACCTCTGCCATTCCACTGCCTTAGGAAGGGTTAGATTGTTCGAATTATGATAATCTCATAAGTAGATGACTTATTTTTCATACTCATGCGCTTGTGGCATATAGTCATTGTGTCGCTTATTGTTAGGAGTGAAATCAAATTCCACGTATTTCATTTGCGGCCTCAATCACACCCATGTTGCAATAGTCTTACCATTTGAGCTCAACTACTACACTCAGGGACACAACTGGTGCATCCTACTTGATCACCTCTTTAAAAATCTCAAGTTCACATACATGATATCCACCTTATCTAAGAATATTAGTTACCACTATGCTTCATCTATCTGATAATTGATGCAGTGGATTAGACCATGTCAGCCTGATTAATAGAAATCCTCGTGTCTCTTAGTATGTAACCTCATGAAATACTCTACTCAACGAATAAATGGATTCCTGAATAATTCCATCCCAATCTTGAACTCTGTTGCTCCTTACTGTATTAGATCTATTTGGCATTGAAGTTTCAAACGTGTCAAAGTCATCCTGTGATCACATATATTCAGTAGGTAATTTTATGGCCAATTTATTATAGAACATCCTAGAGTAATCGTGAAGGTCACCACGAGTTTAGTTTTGGTGTTCGCATAGAGATTTAGAATTCAAGAGGATGAACCGGTTTTTCACAAAATTCTCTCATGTAGAGGTTATGTGAGTAGATGATGAAGGGTACGTAAGTGCATTTCCCATTAGGTCGCACTAGGAGTATGATGTTTCCCCATAGTTGTTCCTCATAAATTTGTGTTTTCATATGTCTATGTCTAAGAAGGTAGATGGAGATCATTTGTGTATAATCCTGGTGAAAATTATTGAAGGTGAATGTTAATAGATAGTTAGATTATGAGAGGTATATAGTTGTCATCCTTGTTAGATAAGTTTGGAGGTTGGGGTTGTTTCCGTGAATGTGTTATGGAAGAACCTATATAAGAGGCCACATTGAAGGCCAAGAGTATTGTGGAAATAAGGTATTTTCTCTTGATTGTACAACAGTTGGTTTTGATTTGAAAAGTACCTTCTAGGTGTTATGATTTAAAAATGTGCAGTCCATGTCCAGGTATCATCATGATAATGTAGTGCTTGTAATGCTGAGGTTCATGTTATTAATATATACATTGTGGTGCTTTGTCGATGGATGAGTTTTAGGATGGTTTTGGGTGATTCTCTAAAAGGTGGATAGGCCTAGTTACAAAGGAGATGCTGCCAAAATTTCTGAAAAATTTGGGAGTTAGTCAAAATTTAGCGACTTGAGGTAGGGTAGAAAAGAGATATGTTATGTTAGGTATTTGGGTCAGGCTCTACTCCTCATTCGAGGACGAATGATCCTAAGGGGGATGGGGGAAAATGTAAGGCCCCGGAAAATTTCGCTAAATAATCTAGGATTTTGTGGTGCCACGTAGGCTAATTATAATATTTTAGGTGCTATTATTATGGTGGGCATTAATTGGATTTGGTAAATAAGTGTACAAGTCTTATGGTAAATAATTTGGGGCCCAATGAAAGGCCTAAGCCTAAGTCATTGGAAAATTTCATAATAAGCTAAGGTTCCAACTGAGTTTGCACAAGGCCACACTTTGAACAAGAATATCTAAATATGTATTAGGTTCTATTTGATGAAAAACCTATCAAATGAAAGGTCGTCGAGTCTAGTTTCCAACGCTTCAAACCGTTCGTCATTTAGACACTCATACACAAAGTTATGATCAAATTACCAAAGGCTGGAAAAATGTGATCCTACGTCAATTCTGCGATCGCAAAACCATTATGCGGTCCGCATACTTGATATGCGATCAAAAATCTGGTCGCAAACTGGACTAGTGTAGCCCAGTTTTGGGCACCGATCCGCGATGCATTTTGCGACCCGCATTTTTGTTTGGCAGTCCATTATGCGATCGCAGACCCGATTTCGGAGGCTTATTTTTCCTATTTTTATAACCCGAGCCCATTTTAGTATATAGGCTTTGGGGTTCATTTTGGGGTCATTTTCTACGGATTTTAGATAGAGATGAGAGCATATAGAGAGATAAAGGAGGATCCTAACTTCATAATCATCTAAATCTTGCTCGAGTCTTCAAGAATCAAGGAAGAAAACCATAGATTGTCCTCCATCCGGGTAAGTCCTACTTCCAAAACTTCGTGCAATAGGTTAAAGGTTCAAATATGTTGTGGGGGTCAGAAATAGGCCATGCATGTGGGACTAAGTTGTAGTATGTGATGTTAAAGAACTAATATGGGCAGTTCATGTTAAAATTGGTTGAGGGAGGAAGGAATTGCCATTTCTAAACCTTGTAGTCTACTTCACATGTTAGGTGTTTGATGAAATTCCTAAGAGAGTTACACCATAGATAATCTTCCTAATTATTAATTGATTTCCGCTATCTCCTTATAGATTGTTATTGCTAGAGGTGTTGGTGTATTGTAGAGATTTAAGGAATGCTCCATTAAGGTATGTATGGATACAACCCGGTCTCTTAGAAATTGAGCTTTCATGGTGCCCGTGTAAATGTTGTAAGTTCGAACAGTGATTGATAAAGTACTTGTTATGTTAAGTGGATTATTATTGTGAAAATATATGTGGTAGGTACTTCTTCATGTGTTTAATGTGTTATTCTTTGTAAATAGAGGATGTGTGGAGAACATGATCTATGTGCTAAATGTGTAAATGTCATGCCAAGGTTACTTTGGGACTAATATGCCAAAACTTGACGAACTCCTCTCTATGCTTATGATTTAATTTGCCTTTATGCGCCTATGATCTTAAGTGGCAAAGTAAATGTTGAAAATGGGAACAATGTGAAACGTGAATTATGGAATATGAATCATGTATTGAAATGCTTAGACCATAAATTTAGATTGAAGTTGCATTGTTGTGCCATCTACGTGAAGTCTTATCTATGCTTATGATTTAAGCTGCTCTTGTGTGCACCTACTGTCCTAAGTGGCAAAGCTAATGTTGAATATGGGAATGATGTGTAAATGTGGCCTAGTGCCAAGGATAATGTGATAAGTTGTGGCCCCAAGTGCCTATTAATTGATATATGTGAAACGAAGTGACTAATGCGAAAGGAACAATGCCTTGGAAAGGCGGCCTAGCCGATCGGGCCGAGATAGGACTCCGCTCAAGACAGCGGTGGTATTGTGAATGAATTCCGAAAAAGAAGGAAAATGAGATTGTGATTGAAGCATATGTCTCAAATGAGGCAACCTAGCCGATCGGGTCGAGATTGGACTCCGCTCAATATAGTGGTGGTATTGTGAACAAATGATGAATAGTGTGAAATGCCCCAAACTAAAAGCTATGGGAAAATGATGTGAAATCTGTATAATCCTTTTATTTGAAAATGTGGTGATCATTTTATGTTTTGAGTTATACTTGTGATTTCTTATTCTTGTATGAAAGTTCCTTCTAAGTAGATGGTGGTTAGTTGTGCATACTAGTGCTATTAAATGGCACTAACGTCCCTTTTGCCGGGGGGCGCTACGTCTTTAATGGATGCGGGTATTTCTATAGCAGGCAGTGTTGGTCGCAGCTAGTGTCGCATCATCCTTTCAGCTGAATTGGTGAGCCCCACTTTGTTTCGGGGTCCTGTTTCATCTGTTCATCATGTACTTTGTATTTGAGGTATAGTCGGAGCCTTGTTACCGGCATTTACATATTACATTACTCTTCAGTTGTGATTAGAGGCTCCATAGACAGGTTGTGGGTAGTGTCGGGTATTTTAATTAAAGTAGAAATATTGATGTTTGGCAAAGATTTATAAAACTTGTAATATTTTGATATTTGTGATTTAAGCTGGTAATGGAAATGAAATGGAAGTTGTTAATGAAATACTTACTAAATATGATTAATGGAGTCCATCTCCTATTTAATCATGAATTAGTTTGGGTAGAATGAAACCTAACATGCTTGGTCAGTCGAGTTTACTCGGTTAAGCGCCGGTCGCGCTCCTCGAATTTTGGGGCGTGACACAATATCCGGTAAACACTCCTCAATGAGAGGCTACACGTGACATTAGTGCATAGTCATCATATCTCATATCTACCCTTCCCATCCCATTATTGGTCATGCAAAGCGAGTGTTTGGTCAATGATTTCTATTGCGTGCTGCTACCCTTCCCTTCTTAATGGTCCTGGAGGGAGTTCGGAACTCCATCAATAGGTGGTTCTATACTTATCCCTAAGGTTTTAAAAGGCAAAAAGTCTAAGGCAACAATAAAAAACTCTTAGGACTTTCAACATACAAAAGGAGCAATTAAAGGCTCAGAGTTTCCTCCTCTAAACAAACATATAAGCAGCATGACTTAAGCACAGTTAGTCTTTTATTAGACAATGCCCTAAAGCAGGATATCTAAGTGAATATGCAGAAGACAAACAACCTCTCTTAGACTCATAAGTTATACACAAGCAGTTGCCTATGTACTCTTTTTAAAGCCTGTTAGGATTAGAAAATATTGAGCAATAGAAATAGTTTTTCAGGAATGTTGATTTCAAAAACGCCATAAAGGCTTGCCTATACACAGAATACTGATGTCTATATTAATACAAAAACAAGGTAGGTTTTGAAATGGATTCCTTTAATACCTATATGTATGATTTCTAATGAGATTGAGGCAGTTTGAAAGAACTTATTTCAGGAAATACTTAATACTCAATAAAACCAATTTAGAAATGAACTAGACATGATCAAGTTGATTATTTAAACTAAATTAGATTAAAAGACAAAATTGCGAGTAGGGTTCCCTATAGGCATGATATCTAAGCGTAACACTGATTTTAACGATTTGCAGGTATGGAAACATACATAAATACTCGTTGTAACTAAATTTGGATCAGGTCCTATAGGCATGGCATCTATTATTAAACAGATTTTAAGAAATGATTGTTTGGAACCTATAAGCATGGTTTCTAAACATGATAGAATGTAAAACCTTATAGACATGGTTTCTACTTGATGAGGCACTCAAATTTAAGCAACAAGTCCTAGGAGCATGATTTCTATTGGAAAAACAATTAAATTTAAACATGAAGTCCTAGGAGCATGATTTCTACTTAGTAGAGCAAACGAATTTCAAAGCAAAGTCCTATGAGCATGATTTCTACCCAAATTACCTCATAAAACATGTATCTACCCACCCTTTTCACTAAGTACCCCAATATCTATTCAATTATTACAGGCCAATGAATGAATTACATAAGTAAAAACAGAAAATCAAGTAGCTATTCTATAAGGAGCCTTTAATGATGACCAGATATCCCAAAGCCCCCAATGGCGTCATATGCCTCAGTTCCATAGACAAATCAGAGTTTAAGTGCAGCAAAGTTCCCTAAGGTTCTCAAGGATCCCGAGCAGTGCTTACACCTAGACTTAGTAACCAAAGATTGAACAAGTGCAGTGTAGAAAGTCCAGCCTTAGTATGCCAGAGTTCAGATGGTTCTCATAAGGATCCCAAGGCAGTACACATACTTGAGGGGGCAGAACTTATTGACTAAGAGTATAGTGAAAAGTGATCGACACAAGTTGAAAATGTTTTAGTAAGAAACTGTATTTAACAAACATCTTTTTTGAAAGTAATTTAGTAAAGCAATAGAGGTTTTTTGAAAAAGAGATTGGAGTATTTAACAAAGTCCAAACATCTTAGGATAGGTTCATACACAGCCAGGAGTCATAGCATCAAGGCAGGTTTGGTAGTCACAAACAGGGGTAAAGGGGGGCTAGGGAATACATAGGACACACATAGTTAAGCAAAAACCTGGGAATTAGTAGTCATGCCTAGAAGTAGTGGCTAGACATAGTCAGAGAATTAGACATAAAGAACAGACTCACATGCAGGGGGGTAGGGATTTGGGGAATTCATGGTGGTAAACATATAACATGCAAGAGATGATTGGTAGACATGCTCAGAAACAAATAGAAGGGGAAATATACTGATCTCAAGGGGAGGGGAAGACATGATAATATGCTAACAATGTAACCCTCAACTACAAGTTTCACAACAAAACCGCAAATAAAAGCAAACCAGAAACAAGAGGAACTGAAACAATAAATGAATCATATTGTTGTTTGAACTTTGAATTGAAACTAGGACATACCAGTGAAGAGGATAGTAAGAAGAGTGAAAGAATAAGAGAACACAAATGGTTAGTCTTGGCTTGCAGCCGGTTAACTTAGAGCAATAGCAAGTAGCACAAGTGAGAGAGCAGAAATTTTTAAGTATAAGAGATAGTTTTTGAACCAAGTGTTCATGTCTGTGTGTGTTAATGAGAGAGCCTATATATAGTCTGAAACTAGGCAGAGTAATAAAGTAAGAATCAAAGTCAAGCAGTAGTTATGGAACTAGGTATCAATTAGTATAAAATTAATAGAAATACTCCCTTAATTAAGTTAGTTAATTTCAAATGGTAAAGACAAATAAGGAAACATATCATATAAGATCGGAATATAGCACACAAGGAAACAATTTCAGCATAGTGCAAGTATAGAACATGCAATTAAGGCCAGGTACACAATATTTCAATTAAGGAAATAACATAAGAGTCAGTTAACAGCATAATGGACCATAAAATAAGGCAAGAAAATGGCTGAGAGGTTGAAAATCAATATAGAATATCACAAGAGATTAGAAGGATATCAATCATAGGGAATCGAGGATTCCAATGGACAATAGTACTGATTTTAGCGGAAATTACCATAAATTTCTATGAGCAAATAGAATAAACACACAATAGGCAAGAAGAGGTAAAATCAGAAACCCTAATAGCACAGTAAGGTAAAAATCGCATAAATCAAGGATTCGTATAGAACATAGCACTGATTAGAGGAGTTAACAGAATAAACATAGTATAGGCGGAAGAAGCCGAAATTTAGATACCCTAAAGGGCATAGTAGGGTAAGAAAAGAACACAAAACTCAAAGATTCATGAGAAACAAGCAGGCATATAGATTAGACGAACAAATTATCAAATACAGAATCAGGACCCAGGGTTAAGACCAAAAACTAGGGTTTTCAACATAGACAAGTTGAAAACGGAGAAAAACATATAATCAGTCGAGATATGCAAAGGATGGAGGTTTAAACATGAAGAATAGATATAAACAGAGTGTAGAAAATGTTTTGAAAACCCTATCTTCTAAAAGAAAGTAAAACAACTCGCAATCGATGATTTTTGCAAAAGAGGTTTGAGAATAGTGTAAACCATAGAAAGAAACAGACTTGAATCGTTCAAAAATAGCATAAATCTAAGAGATACAAACGAAAGTTAGGGTTTCAAAGGAAACCCAAGTAGAAACGGAAGAACCTGCTATAAACGTCAAAGATCGTAATAAATGTAGCATGATTTTGCTCAAAATCACACTGGAAAAGACATGAACAGCCAAAAAAGTAACCCTAGATACAATTTGGCGTGGCCCATGTCCCTTGAAGGTCTTAGAGAGGATGAATGAGGCGATGGAGGAACTATTGGAGGCTTGGGGTTGAAGAGTGGTCGCCGGAGAAGGAGGCGGCGGTTGAAGAGTGATTAGGGTTAGGTTGAGAGAAGAGAGGAGACCAGAGGATTCAAAGGCAGCGGGCTGTGAAGAATTGTTAGGGTTAGGGTGGTCTTAGGAATTAAAAAAGGAAATGGGTCGTATGGCCAGTTGATTTGGGAGATCAACGGACAAGATTTGACCGGGTAGATGGATTCCGGGTTTGGGTAAGTGTATATAGGGTCAGAGTCGGGTTAATTGTGTATGAAATTGGTCTGGGGAGTGGGTTCAATTTGGGCTACAATTGAAAGCCAAATCTGGCTATAATTTAAATAGATGTTTTCCCTACTTAATTTATAATAAATAATAATAGTTTTCTGTAAAAAAATTTCAATACCCAAAATGATTTAAAATATGTAATCGCAATTTTAAAAATATAGGGACCAATTTTACGCATATAAAATGTAACTATACTTTAAATGGGCTAATATTGCAATTATATGCAATTTAGCTTCAAAAATACAAAATGCAATTATAAAAAATGCATAAAAATATATCAACCATATTTTGGCATAAGTATTGAGATTAAATGAATAAATCATCATAACAATAATTTGGAAAATAATTATTGGGGACTTTATGAATAAAAGGGAAGAAAATAAATCACTTTAAATCCTTAAAATTATGGAAAAATTATAAAAGCCTTTTGCATGCTTATATATGATATTTTGAAGGTATTTATGCATATTTAAAAATATATAGGGAAAAATTGAGTATCAACAGGGCCCTCCACTCTTTAGGGTCCGATGGGAGCTTTCCGTTATTCAAATATTCAATATATTTAATCCTCCAATCCCAGGTCAAGCTTGTGGAGTTTATCTCGACATGGCCTTCCTTATCATCGATGTCGAGAGTTTAACGATAGTACCCAAGCTGATCTCATCTTCCTCGACCGACGACCCCAGGTTTGCAAGTGCGTCGGGCTCACTGTTTTGTTCTCGTGGTACATGCTGTAAAGTCCATTCCATGGAACGGTGTAAAGTTATCTGCAGCCTGTCCGAATACATTTTCATTCAATCCTCTCGAACTTCGAAGGTTTTGTTTACTTGGTTCACCACCAGTAAAGAGTCATATTTAGCTTCAATGACCTCTGCTCCCATGCTTTTAGCTAGATCGAGACCTACAATCATGGCCTCGTACACGGCCTCATTGTTAGTCAACCTAGATGTTTTGATAGACTGCCTAATAATGCTACCCGTAGGTGGCTTTAGAACGATGCCTAACCCGAACCCCTTCACATTCAAAGCACTGTCTTTGAAAAGGTTCCACATCCTTGATGATGTGCCTGATTTTAGCAAGAGTTATTTTTCAACTTCGGGTACGAGGGTTGGCGTGAAATCGACAATGAAGTTTGCAAATATTTGGGACTTGATGGCAGTTCGAAGTTGATACTCGATATTGTACCCAGTTAGTTCGACGGCCCATTTGTTCATTCGGCCCTATAGTTTGGGCTTGTGTAAAATATTACGATGTAGGTATGTGGTTAATACGCATATGGGGTGACATTTAAAGTATGCTTTTAACTTTCGAGAAGCACTTATCAGTGCAAGTGCCAATTTCTCTAAGTGTGGATACCTAGTTTTTGCTTCTCCTAAGGTTCGACTTACACAATAAACGGGAAATTGCGTACTATGCTCTTCCCGAACTAGGACACCACTTACCGCATTTTCTGAGACTGCCAAGTACAAGTAAAGTTTCTCATATGCCTTTGGTGTGTGAAGAAATGGTGGGCTCGATAGGTATCGCTTTAATTCCTCTAATGCTTGTTGGCACTCCGGGGTCCATGTAAAATCGTTCTTCTTTTTTAGCAAAAAGAAAAATCTGTGGCTTTGATCCGACGACCTCGAGATGAATCAGCCTAAAGCAGCTATCCGTCCAATTAGCCTATGCACGACCTTTACACTATCCACGACGGTTATGTATTTTATGGCCTTGATTTTATCGGGGTTGATCTCGATCCCCCGGTTCGACACCATAAAGCCCAAGAATTTTCCTGAACCGACCCCGAAAGCACATTTCTCGGGGTTGAGCTTCATGTTATATTTCCTTAAAATCTCGAACGTTTCCTGCAAATGAGCCAAATGGTCCTCTACGCACAGCGACTTAACTAGCATGTCATCGATATAAACTTCCATTGACTTATCTATTTGTTTTTCGAACATTTTATATACTAGGCGTTAGTAAGTAGCTCCAGCATTTTTTAGCTCGAAGGGCATCACGTTATAGCAATATGTTCAATACTTAGTAATAAATGAAGTATTGTCTTGGTCTTCCAAGTTTATTTGAATTTGGTTATACCCGAAATAGGCATCGAGAAATGTAAGGATCTCGTGGTTAGTCATGGCGTCGATCATGCGATCGATGTTAGGTAGTGGAAAAGAATCTTTGGGACATGCCTTGTTTAAATCCTTATAGTCTACACACATTCTAAGTTTGTTCCTTTTTTAGGGACTACAAGTATATTGGCTAGCCATTCAGGATACTTTACTTCCTGAATGGACCTTATTCTGAGAAGTTTAGTTACCTCGACCTTTATGAATGCATGCTTTAACTTGGACTGGGGCCTTCTCTTTTGTTTCACCGATTTGAACCTGGGGTCAAGGCTTAGCTGATGTGTTGTTATCTCAGACGGAATCCCTATCATATCTAAATGGGACCAAGCAAAACAATCCATGTTATCAATAAGATATTGAATAAGCTTTTTCCTGAATTTTGGGGTTAACCCCGTTCCTAGGTATACCTTTCGCTCGGGCAGGTGCTCGATCAATATAACATTTTCCAGCTCTTCGATCGTTGATTCATGATGTCGGAGTCTTCGGGAACAATAAAGGTTCGAGGGGTCGAAAAATCCTCCTTTTCTTCTTCTATTTCCTGTTTTCCTGATTCGATCGAGGCTGGTTGATGTGATTGCTATTTGGCTTCCTGTTTACCTTTGACGCTCGACCTGTATGAAGTTCACAGTGTTGATATTGGTGTTACCTCATCGACCGTAAACATTTCCTTTGCGGCATGCTGCTCCCCGTATACTTTTTTACACCATCCGCCGTCAAAATATTCATCATTTGGTGGAGAGTCAAGGGGACTGCCTTGTGGATCCAAGGCCTTCTGAGTAGGGCATTATAATTCATGTCTCCCTTGATCATGTGGAATTTGGTATCTTGAATGGTTCGAGCTAAGTTCACTGGTAAAATAATCTCCCCCTTAGTTGTTTCACTGGCCATGTTGAAGTCGTTTATGACCCGAGCTGCGGGCACAATTTGATCTTGTAGGCCGAGATGCTCCACGACCCTCGATTGTATGATATTTGCTGAGCTACCTAGATCCACCAAAACACGCTTAACTTGAATTTTATTTAATAAGATAGAAATTACCAAAGCGTCGTTGTGTGGCTGAGAAATTCCTTTTGTTTCTTCTCCATTGAATGATAAGGAGCCTTCGGTCACATAATCTCAGGTTCATTTTTCCCTAGTGATTGACACCTTAGTGCGTTTGAATATGGGTCCCTGTGGGACATCAACCCCACCGATGTTCATATGAATGACATGCTGGGGTTCCTCCTGTTCATTTTCCTGTTAGCATCCCTTTTCCTGAAATGATTCTTAGCTCGATTTTTAAGGAACTATCAAAGGTGACCATCGTTGAAAAGATGGGCTACCTCTTCCCTCAGTTGCCTGAAATCCTCGGCTTTGTGAGCATGCGTGCCATGATATTTGCACATCAAATTTTGGTTTCTTTGGGAAGGATCGGTCTGTATGGGTCTGGGAAACCTAGTATCTTTGATCCTGCCGATTGTCTATATAATGCCTGATGCGTCGATGAATCGATGATGAAGTTATACTCCGATAAATGAGGTGCCTCCACGGGATCGACATGCTTATCAAAACCACTTTTGCTCATTATCCCAAAGAATTCTTCCCTCGATCGCTTCTTTTATCATTCCGGGAGGGATTGCGTCCTGAACCATTATTTCTTTGATTCGTGGTATATGGTTGATAGCGTTCTCTGTTTGACCTTGGCTCCTTGTCGACGTCTCTCGAGGTTTTAACTGCCAACCTATTTGGATGTACTGAACTGGAAGGGGCTCCTAATTGGTCGTCCTCGACCCCAATCTTCGAGTGATGTCGATTGTGCACATCTGCCCAAGTTACAGGTAGATACTCGATCAAATTTTGTTTCAACTGTCGTAATGCTATCGAACTCCACTCGTTCAACCCTTGGGTGATATCTTGAACGGCCTAATCATCTTTGATCGGTGGCAACTCCATGCGTTCCATTTGAAATCAGGATACGAAATCCCTTAGCATTTCATTTTCCCTTTGTCTTATCTTCCGACCCCTCGAACCTTTATGGTCCCAGCGTCTTCCTTCTCGAAAGAATCTTCTAACATGGCAAATGAGTCGATGGAATTTGGTGGCAGGTTGTGATACCAAATCATTGCTCCCATTGACAAAGTTTCCCCAAATGTTTTCAGCAAATAGAACTCAGTCTCGTTATCATCTAAGTCATTTCATTTAATTCTGCATGTGTACGAAGTGATGTGTTTATTAGGATTGGTGGTCCCATTGTATTTAGGTATATCCGGCATACGAAACTGTCACGCCCCAAAAATCGAGGGGCGCAACCGGCGCTCGACCGGGTGGCCCCCAGCCAAACGGACCTGGGTGCCTTTCCTATTCCACGTGATACCCTGCGTTTCCATTACCCATTAACCAAGTAAATAGCCATTTATAAATTTAAACATATTCTTACGAGATTTAAATAACATACATAGTTACTTAGCGTGGTTTACAAGTTATACTGCCAAAAATACATAAGTACATAACCCACATTTCCTGTCTACGGAGCCTCTAGAGATACAAAAGAGTGTTACAATACTTGCCGGTAACAAGGCTCCGGCTATACCTTACGCAAATACCAAAATAAAATTTTTGGGAGGATAAGCGGCATGAGCCACGAGAGGAAAGGGGCTCACCAATTCAGCTGACGGGAGGTGAAGGAGTGCTAC
Organism: Nicotiana sylvestris; assembly: GCF_000393655.2. Classification (NCBI taxonomy): domain Eukaryota; kingdom Viridiplantae; phylum Streptophyta; class Magnoliopsida; order Solanales; family Solanaceae; genus Nicotiana; species Nicotiana sylvestris. The sequence goes on along the minus strand of NC_091064.1, from coordinate 134,619,771 downwards.
TATTGGTGGGCTGGAGTACCTGTTATGGAACCACATATAATCATAACACGAATGTAGCGCCCCCGGCAAAAGGGACGTCAGTACATTTGAATTGTACTGGTATGTATGAACAAACTTTACCCCAAGTAAAATCAAGAAATACACAGATAACAAACAGTAATAGAATCAACAATCAAATGCACATGAAAGGAACAACCAAAGCCAAACAAACTCCACAATCTCTCCTTTTCCCCTTTCAACATTATTTCATCACATCAATGATTTCACAACTTTCACATATTTTTATTTCAATAGTGATTTCGATCACTTTTACACCCTTATTACCTCGGCCACCCTTATTACCTCGGCCACCCTTATCACCACAACCCACACCTTATTACTTCATGTTGCGATTCGCAACCCAATCCCACCGGACAATATATTTCACACAACAAAAACAACAACAATTCACAAAGAGTGTTCATAAACATCAATACTAATTCCAACATATACAATAACCCATACACAATTCAAGTCACAACGATAATTGCCCACAACAAGTCACGTATGATATTGCCACAGTTGTTTCAATTGTATCAATTACGATTTCTTTCCATCGTTTGTTCCACGGCTCTTACCACGTAACACATTCATACCCACACACACTTGTGTTATTGCCATTTTACTCACACCACTATAACGGAAAACTTAACCAACAATGTTCAAGGCATATTAATCACAAGAATTTCACAAATAGTCCACATAAGTAACACATACCAATTACCCGTACACCAACAAGGTGACTTTATAAAGGTTAAAGTTAGCCACACATACCTGGAGTCGAATTCCCTTTTTAACTTCTACTTTAAATTCACCAACAGCCTAGTATCGTCAATCTAGTTCACAAGTTAACACATATAACTTAGAATTGAAGTTCACAAACTTAGTCCGAACTTACTTAGGTTTCCAACCCCACTTTTGCAAATCTTTAGTTCTACCCAATTCCTCTTACTAGATTCTAGGTTTTAAAGGACATGCATGTGTATCTCAACTTCCATTTTCAAGAATTAACGCATGAGAATCCCCCTTTTTGTTTAAATCTGAAAACAATGAAAAAGGGTTGAGGATTTTACCTGCAAGAACGGAGATGAAGACAATTACTTGAAATTCCCCGGCCCGAGTGACTTTGAAGAATCAAATTGATGAAGGTTGGACTTTATCTCTCGAGAATTCTTTATTCCCTCTCTCTAGTTTTGTTCAGAAAATATGTTAAAATAAGGGGTTGGGTGTTTTATTGAATAAGGGGTCGGGTTTAAAATTTAGAAAATTGGAGCCCCGAGTCAGGTCTGCAATTTTCTGGGGATCCACCCGAATCCCTTTACTGGAAACAACATGGCCCAGAAAGGTAACGGACTCCAACCAAAATTCACATTTTGAAAATTTAGCATACAACTGGTGCTGATAAAGGGTCTGCAGAACTGCCTTGAGGTGATCGGCATGATCCTCCCGGCTCCGCGAATAAACAAGGATGTCATCAATGAAAATAATCACAAAGAAGTCTAGAAATAGCTTGAAGACCCTATTCATAAGATCCATGAAAGCTGTCGGGGCGTTGGTTAGCCCAAAAGACATGACCAAGAATTCAAAGTGACCATAGCGAGTTCTGAAAGTGGTCTTAGGAATATCATGTTCTCTGATCTTCAATTGGTGATACCCGGACCGTAGATCAATTTTGGAAAAGAACCTCGCACCTTGCAATTGGTCGAACAAATCATCTATCCGAGGCAACGAATATTTATTCTTGATGGTGACCTTGTTAAGCTGCCGATAATCAATACACATCCGGAGCGACCCATCCTTTTTTCTGACAAAAAGAATTGGGGCACCCCACGGTGACACACTTGGCCGTATGAACCCTTTTTCTAATAAATCCTTCAGTTGTTCCTTTAACTCCCTTAACTCCGCTGGTGCCATTCTGTATGGTGGAATAGATATCGGCCGCGTATCTGGCAATACATCAATCCCAAAATCAATCTCCCTATCTGGCGGGATCCCTGGAAGCTCATCCAGAAACACTTCAAGAAACTCATTCATGACTGGCACGAACTCGGGGACAGACACTTCTGAAGTGGTGTCCGCCACCCGGACCAAATGGTAGATACACCCCTTCCTAATCATCTTCGAAGCCTTAAGTTAGGAAATAAATCTACCTTTCGGCACTACACCATTTCCCTTCCACTCAATAACCGGCTCATTAGGGAACTCAAGCCTCTTGACTCTCGTTCGGCAGTCAAGTTTAGCGAAGCACGAATAAAGCCAGTCCATTCCCATAATCACATCAAAATCCACCATTTCAAGCTCAATAAGATTGGTCGTGGTAGCACGACCACATACCATGACAACACAATTCCTATAAACTCACGTGGCTGTAATATAATCACCAACCGGAGTCGATACAGAGAACGGCTCATGAAGCTGTTCGGGTTCTACCTAAAAACTTGAAGCAATGAATTGGGTGATATAAGACAAAGAGGACCCCGGATCAATAAGAGCATAATAATCAATGTCCTGAACAGACAAGATACCTGTAGCAACATCTGGGGAGGCCTCTGCACTCTGGCGACCACTCAAGGCATAAAACTAGCTGGGTACACCTCTACCACGAGCTCCACCCCTAACTACACCGCACCCTGCTGGGGATGGAGGACGCACGGATTATGTGGCAGCTGAAGAACCGGATGACTGAGCAAATCCCCTACCCATGCCCTGACTGGGCGCACGACACTCCCGCTGGATATGACCTCTCACCCCGCATCTATAACACACCGGAATATCCAAATAACAAGCCTCGGAATGGAACCTCCCACACTTGAAGCATGAAGCCCTCCCCTGCTGCTGTGATCTCCCTCCTGGATGACCAGAATGATGGGGTCTCCTACTGTTTGAACCTGATCTCAAGTGACTACTCTGCTAATAACTGTGGACTAATGGCGGTGCGCTTGCTGAGGACTGGTCATATGATTGGGATGGCCCTGATGGCCCTCTCCCCGGAACTGGTCTCCCTTAGTGACCCGCTGATCGGGCCCTGCTGCTACTCTCCCTTTCTGCCCGTATTTTCAACTTCCTAGCCTCTGGCCTGAGCGAACCCCACAATCTTCCCATAATTTATATCTGAGTGTAAGGCCGTTGTAGCAGCCTCATTCACCACCAAAGGACTAAGACCCTGAACGAATCGCCGAACTCGAGCATCCATGGTCGACACTACTTGAGAAGCATACTTGGACAACTTCACAAACTCCATGTGGTACTCCCAGAAACTCATACTTCCCTGCTCGAGGACCTCAAACTCTGTGGCACGGGCCGCCATTGTCTTGCCAGGCAAGAAGTGGTCCATGAATGCATCTACAAACTCATCCTATCTAGCCGGAGGTCTTCCCTCCCCACGGGAATCCTCCCACATCTCAAACCACGAATACGCTGCTCCCCTCAACCTATATGAAACCAACTCAACCCCTTCCATCTCTGTAGCCTTCATCACTCGAAGGGTCTTATACATTTCATCAAGAAAATCCTGCGGGTCGGCCTCTGGGTCTGTGCCCGTGAACTCTGGAGGAGCCAACCGCAGAAACTGGTTGACTCTAGAGCTGGCAGAATCTCCCTGTCCGCTGGGGGGCACAGGGGCATCATGAGATCTCTGGGCCTGAGCGGCCACTAACTGGGTCAACATATGGATGGCTCCTCTGAGGTCCCCATCCGAAACTCCGGGACCGGAAGCTCGAATTGCATCAAGATCAGGAATATCAGCGGGAGGGATGGTAGCACCCTCTACCATAGCTGGAACAGGAATACTTGGATCTGGAATAGATGGGCCAGGCAGATTCAAGAACGGGGAGTCCCTCTCACCCACGACATCAAGTACATGATTCACAACCACACTTGGGGTGGCATTGGCCCCGAGGCCGAGTCTAGCTCCCTTCTTAGGTGCCATTATTGAAAATTTGGAACAGAGCACGAGTTAGATGTAAATACTTCCACTTTCCACTTCACCGCACGATATAGAGCAACAAAGAACAAGGTAATTTCCTAAATGCCCATGTAGCCTCCAACTTATAGATGTGGTCGACAACACACCGATAAGGAGGACTCTACTAGACACGGCTCCGAGACATCCTAGGACACTTTAAAACCATAGGCTCTGATACCAAGTTTCTCACGCCCCAAAAACCGGGGGGCGCGACCGGCGCTCGACCGGGTAGCCCCCAACCAAGCGGACCTGGGTGCCTTTCCTATTCCACGTGATACCCTGCGTTTCCATCACCCATTAACCAAGTAAATAGCCATTTATAAATTTAAACATATTCTTACGAGATTTACATAACATACATAGTTACTTAGCGTGGTTTACAAGTTATACTGCCAAAAATACATAAGTACATAACCCACATTTCCTGTCTACGGAGCCTCTAGAGATACAGAAGAGTGTTACAATACTTGCCGGTAACAAAGCTCCGGCTATACCTTACGCAAATACCAAAATACAATTTTCGGGAAGATAAGCGGCATGAGCCACGCAGGGCCCCAAGAGGAAAGGGGTTCACCAATTCAGCTAACGGGATGTGAAGGAGTGCTACTGTCGGTGGGCTGGAGTACCTGTTATGGAACCACCTACAATCATAACACGAGTGTAGTGCCCCCGGCAAAAGGGACGTCAGTACATTTGAATTGTACTAGTATGTATGAAAAAACTTTACCCCAAGTAAAATCAAGAAATACACAGATAACAAATAGTAATAGAATAAACAATCAAATGCACATGAAAGGAACAACCAAAGCCAAACAAGCTCCACAATCTCTCCTTTTCCCCTTTCAACATTATTTTATCACATCAATGATTTCACAACTTTCACATATTTTTATTTCAATATTGATTTCGATCACTTTTCCACCCTTATTATCTCGGCCACCCTTATTACCTCGGCCACCCTTATCACCACAACCCACACCTTATTACTTTGTGTTGCGGCGCGCAACCCGATCCCACCGGACAATCATATTTCACACAACAACAACAACAACAACAACAATTCACAAAGAGTATTCATAAACATCAATACTAATTCCAACATATACAATAACCCGTACACAATTCAAGTCACAATGATAATTGCCCACAACAAGTCACGTATGATATTGCCACAATTGTTTCAATTGTATCAATTACGATTTTTTCCATCGTTTCTTCCACAACACTTACCACGTAACACATTCATACCCACACGCACTTGTGTTATTGCCATTTTACTCATACCACTATAACGGAAAACTTAACCAACAACGTTCAAGGCACATTAATCACAAGAATTTCACAAATAGTCCACATAAGAAACACATACCAATTACCCGTACACCAACAAGGTGACTTTACAAAGGTTAAATTTAGCCATACATACCTGGAGCCATACACACCAACAGCCTAGTACCGTCAATCTAGTTCACAAGTTAACACATATAACTTAGAATTGAAGTCACAAACTCAGCACGAACTTACTTAGGTTTCCAACCCCTCTTTTTCAAATCTTTAGTTCTACCCAATTCCTCTTACTAGATTCTAGGTTTTAAAGGACATGCATGTGTATCTCAACTTCCATTTTCAAGAATTAACGCATGAGAATCCTCCTTTTTGTTTAAATTTGAAAACAATGAAAAAGGGTTGGGGATTTTACCTGCAAGAACGGAGATGAAGACAATTACTTGAAATTCCCCGGCCCGAGTGACTTTGAAGAATTAAATTGATTAAGGTAGGACTTTATCTCTCAAGAATTCTCTCTTCCCTCTCTCTAGTTTTGTTTAGAAAATATGTTAAAATAAGGGGTTGGGGTGTTTTATTGAAGAAGGTGTCAGGTTTAAAATTTAGAAAATTGGAGCCCCGAGTCAGGTCTGCATTCGCATTTGCAATCGCAGAGTGGAAATGTGGTCCGCATAATGGACCGCAAAAGTGCTCCCAACATCTGAACCCACTGCCTGGGTATGCGGCAGAAATGTGGTCTGCATACTCGTTCTGCGGTCGCATAAAGCACCGCAGAACTGCCCCTCACAAAAATCCTAAGGGAAATATGCGACGACTATGCGGTCTGCATATCGGTTATGTGATCGCATATTGGATCGCATATTTAACCTCAAATTCAACCAACACACTGACTCACTTTGCGACGATTATGCGGTCCGCATACCTGATATGCGATCGCATTCTCGACCGCAGATTCACATTTTCTGGAAAACAGTATTTCTTGACTTTTTATAGCATAAATCAGTACAAAAGGTCCAAGCTACCAGGTTTTAAGTACATGTTTTCATGGGGCCTTACAGGAACTTCTTAGGAATGGGCTTCAGAGCTGCACTCTGAGGAAAAGGCTTTTGCACGAACCTTTTCGAATCTAATCCCTTTAGGATCGAGGGTACCCCTTGTACCTGATCAACTCGGGAACTGTATATTTCCACTTTTTTATCATTATCTTTGATTTTCTTCTCTCCCAACTCAAATCTTTTGGTGAGATCCTCGAGCATTTTCATTATTTCAGGATCAGTCCTTAAATCATTACCATTCGACCTTTCTAGCACTGGCTCGGTTCGGCGAGTGATTTCTGGATTGACCAAATTTGGAGTCCCATTTTGATTTTGTAATTGATCAATAGCGGTCTGCTTAGCCTGTAGCATCTCGAATATTACCTGGATGCTAACTCCTTCGTCTTCTCTGCCATGTGTACCTTGGACACCATATCGGCCTTCCCTGCCTGCACTCCTTTTGAGGCCACGCCTAGGTCCACATTTAGAGCAATGTGCGAACTGATATCGACTGGATCGGCGACCAGCGCTCCCCCGAGATAAGCTAATAGCACTCCGGCTCCTGGAGCAATTACATTGTAATTTTCCCCATGAAATCTAAGACCATCATCACCATGTACCGCTGCGTTTTGTGAGTTTGACATATTTTAACCTGAGAGAAAAAAATACTTGACAAGAACAAGTGTAAAAATAACATGTGTTATCAGAATCAACAGTGAAACAATCGCTATTATTCTTAGCCCCACGGTGGGCGCCAAACTGTTTACCCTAAAATTTGAGTAACAATTAAACTTGTATTGTGGTTTTAAAGATATGTGATTTAATTCAATGCCAATTAGTAAACAAGGAACTAAATAGATAAATTAGAGACTAAGATAGATCAAACCACTGTGTAAGCTAAATATCGAGCTCAATCTGTGATAATATCGAGGTATGATAATGGGAATAACAAATGATAAAAAACTCTTATTAATAGTAAGTGAAATAGCAAGAGAAATAACAAGCATATATTTTCTTATCAATGAAAAATGATCAATGTGTTACAAAGGGATGGGATCTCCCCTTTATATAAAAGGGGAGTCCTAAATAAGGTACACTTCCATTTATAGTAGGAAATCATATTTGACAACTGTTTAACTGCTGAAGACCAATCCATTCTGAAATTTATGTCGTGATCTCCAGCCCATTGCGAGCATCTCGCATTTTCATTTATTGACTCTGTATACGGCTAAAATCGGAGAGTTCCACTTTAGGATCATTACGACATTCCATAGCCCATATCCAATGTTTGACCTCGGGGCAATACAAATTGGTGGCTATGATGAACAAATGGGAAATTCCCAAGGCACGTGATTAAAGCTGACCAAGTCTATTGGGCTAGTACAAGCCCGTACCGTGTTGGGATAAATGTATGTACCAACTGCATATCTTTGTAATAAATGTATCTATACTATGTTGGGATTCCCCCTCATATATAAAGGGGACCCTTATCATTTTGTAAGACACACGATATTCAAGACAAGAACAAGAACATTCTCTTCTATCTAACTTAAACACTTTCTATTGTCTTTCCTTTGATATATTGCTTACATTTATTGTGTTTCATTGATTGTTCTTTATATTACTCACCATTGATCATAAAGAGCCATCATCTAGGCCCTTAGGACTGTTAGTCCCCAATCGATCGTCCCTAGTCAAGCATTTAGCTCGACCCAGAGGCCCTGCTTAGGCCATCCTAGGCCTCGATCCACAGCTGATTGGTTTGGATAGTAACACTGCTCCTTACTCTTACTTTACTTTCCTAACTCACACTTAGCATCTATTGCCTAACAACTAGCATAAAAATAAATCACATATTTTTAGAACCAAAAAATCAAGTCTAATTGTAATTACCATTGTCGAGGTAAATAGTCTGGCGCCCACCGTGGGGCTAAAAATAATAATGATTGTTTTTGTGTTGGTTTACTGAAAACACAAGTTATTCTTTAAACTTTTTCTTGCCCATGAATTTTTGATTTCAGGTCAAAATGTCTAACTCATTGAATACACATGAAAACAACGATCTTGAAAACCATGGAGAGAATGGGGTAGTTGTTCTACACGTCGGTGTACCACTGCGAAACCCTAAGGATGCACTAGAACCAATCCCCGTGGATGTGGTCTCACGCAATGCCCAACATATCGATATAAGCTCCCACACTAATAGGAGTATACGCCAAGTAAACCAACAAGTAGCTCACAAAACCCCAGCTTAGGAGGAACAAGAGGTTAGCCTTCACGTCATTTTTGAGATGTTGCAGGCACAACAGCTAGCAATTGCTCAACTGCAAAGCCACCACAAAACTCCAAGCACAACAGCACCGGAAACGGCCCCTCAAGCCGAACAGGTACCAGAAAGATCGAGCGACAACGGGTTAGCAACCGACCCCGCTAATATGAAGATGCTCGAGGACCTCACAAAGAGGATTGAATCGGGCAAAAAGAAAATAGAAGATAATGATAAAAAGGTAGAGACCTACAATTCAAGGGTCGATCAGATCGTGGGCACACCCCCGATCATGAAGGGTGTTGATTGAAAGAAATTTGCACAAAAGCCATTCCCATCAAGTGCGGCTTCAAAGCCCATCCCGAAGAAATTCAAAATGCCCTATCTCCCAAAGTACAACGAGACCTTGGACCCCAACGAGCACATCACCACTTACACTTGTGTCGTAAAGGGAGATGACCTGAAGGACGACAAAATCGAATCAGCCCTATCGAAGAAATTCGGGGAAACACTTTCAAAAGGGACATGATGTAGTATCACAGCATATCCCAGAATTCGATAGACTCATTCGCCATGCTAGAAGATTCTTTTATAAAGGTATATGTCGGTGTAATCAAGGTTTCTACAAGGAAGTCCGACGTCTTCAAAATCAAACAGAGAGAAAACAAGATGTTGTGGGAGTTTTATTATCGCTTTCAAATGGAGCGAATGGAGTTACCACTAGTCTTTGATGACTAGGCAGTGCAGGCCTTCACCAAAGGCTTGAATGAACAAAGCTCGGTAGCTTTAAAGCAACTAAAGCAGAGCTGGGTTGAATATCCCGCTGTGACTTGGTCGGATGCCCACAACCGATAACAGTGGAAGATTAGGGTCGAGGATAAACAACTAGGAGCCCCTTCGGGCTCAGTATATCCTAGCAGGCTCCTGGCGAAGGAACCAAAGCCAAACAAAGAAAGGTAGCAACCATATACTGAAGATCGAAGAAACGCCCCAAGGTGTAACATACCCCGAAATGATTAAAGGGCGGATCATGTTTAGAATCCTCGGGGACTCATGAGTAGAGCCGGATTCGACAGACATGCAGGACCAATGGAGGCACCCGAATTATCTAAATACAACTTCAACATTGATGTTTCAGCCATCGTATCCGCCATCGGCAAAATCAGAGACACCAGGTGGCCAAAACATGTATTATCAGATCCGTCGCAAAGTACCGAAGATTGCAGACAACTTCGAGAAGAAGTATCCTGACTAAAAAGCAAAGGGCATCTCCGGGAGTTCCTCAGTGATCGAGCCAAAAATTAGTTTCGGGAAAGAGAGGCGAACAGGAAAAATGAAACAGATGAGCCACAACATGTCAACCACATGATCGTTGGAGGAATCGACATCCCACAGGAACCCATCGTCAAAAGGACAAAAATATCCATCACTAGGGAGAAGCAAACTCGAGGTTACATACCCTAGGACGCTCTCACATTCAGCGACGAGGACATCAAGGCACTTTCTCAGCCTCATAACGACGCTTTGGTAATTTCTTTTCTTGTGAATATATTTCAAATTAAGCGTGTGTTTGTGGATCTAGGTAGCATGGCCAACATTATCAGGTCGAGGGTGGTGGAGCTGCTTGGACAGCTCGACCAGATCATGCTTGCCTCTCGAGTCCTTAACGGATTCAACATGGCGAGCGAAACGACAAAATGGGAAATCACCCTCCCGGTCAACATGTCCGGCACAACCCAAAATGTCAAGTTTCATATCATCGAAGGAGACATGAGGTATAATGCCTTGCTCGGAAGACCATGGATACACTGTATGAGAGCAGTATTGTCAACCCTTAATCAAATGATGAAGTTTCCAACAAAGGACGGAATAAAAACTGTATACGGGGAGCAGCATGCAGTGAGAGAGATGTTCGCGGTGCACATTATGGCACCGACATCGACACCTTCAACATCGAAAGAGCCAAAGGATAAGCAAACAACAAAGTAGCAATCACAAGCTACATTCTCAGTTGCACCCAAGTCAATTAGCAAAGGATTGTACGGCACCCCCGGAGCAAACATTTGAAGAATATCGAGGCTCGAAGAGCCATCACTACTAAGGTATAACAGTCTCCCTTTTTTATTTTTACACTAATTTGTGTGCATGAGTCCAGTTAGAACAATCGAAGCACTCACCGGCTTGAAGACCTTAGGTTTTAAAGCATGCATTGCACTCTTTTCCTTAGATCAGATTTTATCCCAAGAAGGGTTTTACCGGCAAGGTTTTTAACGAGGAAACATCTATATGTTACCTAAGGAGGACTTAACAAGTATTCAAGGCTTCTCTTCAATCAACCTCGAACACTAGGGCATCCCCCCGGGAGATCACCTTCTCGAAGAAGACAAGATGAGTCAAAAAGGGTCTCGATAGGAAAATGATGTATCGGGCAAAACGGTTGAATGAACCGTGTCCGCATAGAATAATTGAACAATTGACGATGAAAACATGTATACTTGTACCAAGTAATCAAAGGAGTGTCTTTTACCACCAAAAATGCTTCCCACTTCAAAGAAGTCTGCTATTTTTACAAGAAACAGCTCCAGGCCAAAAATTTCCCAACCACTCGGGGACTGACGTCAAAAACTCGAAGCGGTAAGACCTATGGGTCGGAAACTTCAAACTCGTAAGCCCTCAATGAGGCAACATGAAAATTTAGAAAGAACAGCTCTAGAGCCAAAAAAGCGCTTGATGTCTCGGGGACTAATGCCGACTGTTGCCCATCGAGTTGTCAAAAACTCTAGGCCGTAAGGCCCCGTGCGGGCAACTCGAGCTCATAAGACCTCCATAAGGCAATACCAAATCTGTAAGACCTCAATCAAGGCATGAATCATACTTGTACCAAGAATCTGTAAGACCTCAAGCAAGGCCTGAATTATACTCATGCCAAGTAACCTATCCGTAAGACCTCAAGTAAGGCATGTTCAAATTTATAAGACCTTACAAAAGGCATAATCCAGATGTTAAAGTTAAGGCTATATATTCGAACTTGTAAGACCCCTAAAAAGGCAAATCCTCGATATAGAGGTCAAAGCTACTTCACGCGGGGAATAAAAGGCTACGCCCAAACAAAATGACTACGGTAATAAGGCTCCGGAAAAACTAACGCGACTTAGGGATGCCCGACCGTCACCATAAAATTAAAAGCCTTTAATTACTTTGAAAATACTTCAAAAAGAACCAGTTAATCAGGCTACCCTCGGTATAATCAAAAGAGTTTCGATCATGTCAGCTCCAAACAACAAGCTTCGAAACAATTTAGCCACCAAGCGAAACCTCCCAAGGTGCTCATTCATCGCTGCATAACGGCTTATAATCGAGGTTCTAATCGAACCGTTGATGAGTTAGGTGAACACAAAAACTTTTAAAAGTCTTTAATGAGGGAAAATAAATCCAACATTAGAGGTCGTGCTGATCCAACACGTAAGAGCCCAAGTACCAGCCTATATTAGAGGTCGTACCGACCCAATGCGTAAGAGCCTTAGCGCCAGCCTATATTAGAGGTCGTACTGACCCGAAGCGTAAGAGACTAAGTGCCAGCCTATATTAGAGGTCGTACCGACCCAATGCATAAGAGCTTAATGCTAACCTATATTAGAGGTCATACTAACCCCACGCATAAGAGTCTAAGCGCTAGCCTATGTTAGAGGTTGTATCGACCCTACACATTAGATCCTACGGGCTAGCCCAACAAGCCTCAGGGCTGATTTGTAAACCTAAGGGTTTTTCCTCGAAGTCCTGTTCATCTAGATAATCATCGACAAATGTCTAAATTCTAAACAAAGAAAGAAATACACAAGCAAAGGGAAATTCATTAAAGATTAAACTGAAAGGCTTCATCTTATAAGTATAGGTAAGATAATATTAGGCTTCGTTCACAAAGTTCTCTAAGAACACTGTATAAAAAATCAAAAAGAAAAAACCCAGTCTACTTTCCCCTCGGGACTCGGCTCTATCGGCCTCCTCTTCATTATCTTCGGCATCAGATACGAGGAACTTGGTATCGTATTCATCCGCCTTGGCCTGCTCTATCTCTTCCAAGAGATCGAAGCCCTTAGTGTGGATCTCTTCGAGGGTTTCCCTCCGGGATTTGAACTGGCCATATTCTTTCCTTCTACTCTCTCAGTCAGAAGCCCCTCTCAACTCGGCTCGATCATCGACAGTGTCTTTTAAATAGTTGTACACTTTCTTATGCGCCTTGGATCAAATCTCTTCAGCTTCAACCCGGGCGTCCACAACCTTGGCCTTCATCTTCAAAAGGTCAAACTCGAGCCTTGCAATCCTGCTCGTCTGGACCGAGCTGTTTTCACGAGCATTCCGGAGTTGCACCTCGCGGGCAGAAGCCTTGGCCAAAGCATTCTTCTTGGCCACAACTAGGGCATATATCTGAACCCTCAGTTCATTACGCTCGTACTTGTCCTGGCCAACTTCGCCCCAAAGGCATTCTAGGTCCTCCGTCTTACTCTGCAACTCAAGTGTCAAAATATTAATCTCCGTACTCTGCATTCTAGGTCATTGCCCTTTTATCACAAAGGATCCTCGGGGATTTCTCCCCGTCCGAAGCCTTCCGCAACCTGGCTTCACAGCGGAACAGCTCGGACTTGAGCTTGTCAAAGGCCTATGAAAAATAAGCTTAGTGAGAAAATGAAAATGCAAAACCGAAAAACCAACAAAGTCAACCAAAACTCACCATAGAGTAGAGCCGTTAAGCCTCCTTAAATGTTGAACGTACATCTACTGGCTTGGTCTCATCGGCCCCAGTTGAGCCGCTCTCGGTAAGGATATAATTGTTCGAGACCCCGCTTAATTTAGGCGGCCCATAGCCTCAAACATCCCTTAAAGTACCTTCGATGGGAGAAGGAGACGGTGGCAGAAAATTTGTATCCCTCGAAGGACCTTCGATGGGAGAAGAAGATGGCAACAGAAAATCTGTATCCCTCGAAGTACCTTCGACGGGAGAAAAATATGGCGGTAGAAAATCTTTGTCCCTCGAAGTACCTTCGACAGGAAAAGAAGATGGCGGCAAAAGAGGAATCATTTTTCCGAGGTTAGAAGCCTTGGCTGTTGCAGGCTCAGCTGATACATCTTCTTTGAGCCTTCGAGTAGGGCTTGCCATTCTATGAGCACCTTCGCCCTTCAAGGATTCCTGCCGTTTGTTATTACTCCTTGGCCCCGAAGCCGACGATCCTTCCTCCTCTCTGAGGGGGCTTGATCTCATCTCATGAAATTCTCCATTGCCTGCGGTGACAAAGTTAATACACATAAAATAAAGTACCTTTCAAAGGGGTTATACCACACAACACGTACCGTAGTGTTTTGCCTCGCATCTACCCTTCGATACATCTCGCCACTTATGCCCATCATAGGTCAAGCGAGCTACCAGCTTCCAAGTTCCAGTCCGCCAAGTCGGGGACCTCGTATGGAATCCACGGGATTATTGTAAAAAAGAAAATGAAAACATCATTACGGAGTCCGCCTCCACCATGAACAAAAATTATAAAAAACACAAGTGTACCACTTACGCTTGAAGTTCCATTTCTAAGAAAATGGCAGGAACTCCACATGGATAATATCGACAGTCCGCACTCAGACAAATCGACTCATCCACCCTTGGTCCCCATCTTCTTCTTCATCGGCAACAAAGGGCCTGGTGGATCGACATTGTACAACTATCAGGCCTCGGTAATGAAAAGGCTGGTACAATCTGATGAGATGGCTAAGGGTGAACTCAAGTCTGACTTCTTTCACAAAGAACCTAATCATCAATACTATCCTCTAGAACGACAAGTGAACCTGTGCCAGGGTAGCCTGATATCTTCAACAGAAGTCAAGCATGACTCTATCGAGAGGGCCCAACGTGAAGGGGTACGTGTATACGTTCAAAACCCCCTCCACATGAGCCATGATGTTCTCTTCTAGGGAAGGTGCCTGTAGTACCACCCTTTCACCCCATCCGCAGTCTCTCCTCACTGCCTCGAGGTGTCCCTCTCCTATTGATGAAATGAACCTTGATGCATGCTCCCAATGGCCCTGAATATTGGGAGATCTCTATAAAAAGTCCCCACTAGAGATAAAACATGTCAACCTAGCCTCGAGATGTTGCCCGATCTCGAAGATCTATGTTACCATAATGATGAGCTCTAAGGAGCCATCAATACCAATCTAGCCTCGAGATGGTGCCTAATCTCGAGGATCTCTATAAAAATAAAATTAGGCTCTAAGGAGTTATTGGCATCAATCTATCCTCGAGACGGTGCCCGATCTCGAGGATCTCTATTATTATAACTATGAGCTCTAAGGAGCTATCCACATAAACCTAGCCTCGAGATGTTACCCAATCTCGAGGATCTATGCTATTACAAGTGCGGGTCATTCACCCGATTCTTTGTCCTCCGAGCTACCTGAGCTCAAGTCAGTTCTTACTCGAGGGTAATAAATAAAGCCTTGGGGCTATCTTCTCCTTCAGATCAATTTAAACACTCTCCCGATTATTTTGGCCCAGGGGCCATCCGAGTTCGAGTGTATCCTCACTCAGGGGTCATCTATAACACCTTAGGGCTATCTTAATTATAAGTTCAAAGCAAGTTTTCGAGGCCACCCGAATTCAAGCTAATTTTCACTCAGGGACTATTCGTGAAAGTCTAAGAGCTATCTTTATTTTCTGATGATCGAGCAAACTCTCACTTGAGAATTAGCAAAAAGGCCTCAAAGGGGCTAACCTCTATTTCAAAAAAAATCGAGACCCTGCTCTCGCTCAACTCGGACTCAGAAGTCCCGGTGGCCTAAGTTTGTACCAGATCAATCCAGACTTAGTCCGAGGGGTGACAAAGAATCTCAAGAAATATCATATTAACTAATTGAGAACCAGAGGGATTACGATGTTCGGTTCCAGTGTTCGGACCAATCAAAAGTAAAATAGAAGTTCAGCACAAGCCAAAGGCAAATCAAAGCAACTTTTATATTAGTAAAAGACGATTACCAAAGCCCACGAGGGGTCCTTACACAGAAATAAAGAAGCAAAAAGCAACAGTCTAAAAGCCTAATCTACTTTCGGAGGTACATCCTCGGGAGTGACATCTGCGAGAACTGATTCCTCGAGAACCCTATTTCGATCTTCCGAATGACGTCTTCAAGAATCTCCTCCAAAACAGCAATAGATGAGGAAGAGGTTGTAGCCTATCAAAGAGTAAAAGCTTTTAACAGGCAGGGAAAATTGTGGCTTGGTGAAAAATTTGGCAGGTATGGGTCTCAGCCGCACTACTATTGGGAAGCCACTTCTTGAGACACTACACCGGTGTGGGATACAAAAGTTAGTTGATGGTGCCACCTCACTCCATGGAAAGCAAAAGGAGTGAAGCGCCATACCAGGTTGAAGTTAAGGGAGATGAGCAGCAGTTCATGGTCCACATATCCTCTGATACGCGAGTAATTTGAAGCCCCTCTCTCATTATTTTGGGCCAATAACAACAACAAACCAGTACGATCTCACTCAGTGGGGAAAAGCTCCAAAAAGAGCCATGGCAAAACCGGCAAAACCGCTGCGGTGTGACCTTACTGTCACAGGCTTAAACCATGGAAATTAGAGTTTGAATGAGGATGAAGAGAAAAAAAGGGTTAAAGACTGTTAATGAATGACTGGGTGGAATTTTGGTTCAAGTAACCTTCCATTTATAGAAAGGCAGTAACGTAACCGACGATGTAATCAATGCCTTTGGGGAACGTATCAAAAGGCGAAATCAATGCTTTTCTGGAAATGGATTGGTAGAGATATCACCGCTTTTGGGAAAATAAACTGACAGTGTATTGAATGCTTCTAGGAAGATGAACCGATGGGATGTTTTAGTCATCACAAAAGCTTACGTCATAACCATGATGTCATCACATGGGGACAATCTGTATACGGCTAAAGTCGGAGAGTCCGATTTTAGTATCATTACATCATTCCATAGCTCGTCTCCAATGTTTGACCTTGGGGCAGTATAAATCGGTGGCTATGATGGACAAATGAGAAATTCCCAAGGCACGTGATTAAAGCTGATCAAGTCTATTGGGCTAGTACAAGCCTGTACAGTGGCATTAAATGGTTGTACCAGCAGCATGTCTTTATAATAAATGTATCTGTAATGATGGGATTCCCCCTCATATATAAAGGGGAACCTTATCATTTTTTAAGACACGTGATATTCAAGACAAGAACAAGAACATTCTTTGCTCTCTAACTTAAACACTCTCTATTGTCTTTCCTTTGATTTATTGCTTACAGTTATTGTGTTTCATTGATTGTTCTTCATTTATTACTCATCATTAATCATAAAGAGTCATCATTAAGGCCCTTAGGACTGTTAGTCCCCCATCGATCGGCCCCAATCAAGCATTTAGCTCGACCCCGAGGCCCTGCTTAGGCCAGCACGAGGCCTCGATCCACAGCTGTTTGGTTTGGATAATAACACTGCTACTTACTCTTACTTCACTTTCCTAACTCACACTTAACATCTATTTCCTAACAACTATCATAATATAAATCACTTATTTTTAGAACCAAAAAATCAAATCTAATTGTAATTACCATTTTCGAGGTAAACAGACGCATGCCGGCATCACCTCGAATCATGCCTCTTTCTGACCTCGGTAAGTGTTCGACCATGAACTTGTAAAGGAACTTCGACCCCGAGCTCGGCGTCCTTGTTTTTTCGATGTGGTATCACTTTTTCCATCGAAGACCGAAATCGGGTAGCCCCGATTTCCACTGTATACAAACCCGCTAGAACTTTCTCAGGAGTCGTCCACTCTGCTCGAATCTTAATTGCACTGACCAAACGGGCCGAATGACATGTGCTCCATTAGCACACAACACCATAAGAAGTAATCCATACGTTCAAGAAACCGGGCAATTTCCTACTCTACACGCACTACTTCCTTCATGAATAATAATTCAATCACCCCATGATTCCCATATACCCATAAAGTGTAACATAACCCGTATCTAGAAATTTCTTTACTCGGGTCATCATCGATCTCAACCTCTGCACGTCATATCTGATTCACATATGCCTCAAACCAAAACCAGTACAACATATAACCACACAATCAAATCGTCGATAGCAGACTCCCCCCACTTGGTTCTAATGCATAGATCAAAACACTCGATAACTCACAATGCCCATACTTCATAAACTCATGTAACACAAACCACATAATACTTTAAATCATTTGTTGAGCTCGCATTCCTCCTCGTGATAGTCAGGTCAACTATTACAACTGGTCCAACTCAAATCGCACAAATATAACCCACTGATAGAAAAGAAAGCATCCACACAATATCATAAGGATTACACATCCACATATTACCTAGCATGTGGTAACCCACCTGCTTAGCCTCAAAGCGACATCTCTCTATACCCTTTCACAGCCACGACTACTACGGAATCACCTAATCTTCCTGAGTCTAAACTCATCAACAAGACATGAAAATCTAATTTGTTCAACAAATAAACAACATGAAAGATTCCTCAACACACTCATAACTCAATATAATGTGCCACATCAATATAGAAATCAAGCACCCGATAGTCCTATCGACATTTTAACCAAACTCTTCTCGTCATATTCAAACAATATGAACAAATCTCGTAGTCACATCATACTCATCACGTAGCCATCCAGCCACTCATCGAGCCACGAATTCCACTCATAGGGACACTACCAGATGTATAAGTCCAAAAGCACGTGCTCACACAACCGAAATATCCATGCACAAGCTACAGTCAAATCCTGGCCTCATGTCCTCTAAAATGGCCCATCATCAGCACACTGAAATCACATCTCGCACCTCATCCATGGAATCACAAGCGGTCGATGCAGAGTTGACACCGAGCGCTCACATGTGCATACGAGTGTGTGAAAGGAATTCTAAGAGTTACACTTCAAGTTAAATCAATTTCGCACAATACCGATCAGCAAGACTCTACTAGACACTTGCTCATGACTTGTAGAAACTATGAACTTAGAGCTCTGATACCAACTTTTCACCATCCAAAATCCAACAAGTCGTGATGGGACCTAACCCAAAGACTAGTAGTACAAATCACGAGCTTCTAAGATTAGAATTTACAATTCTGGTGTGAAATAAAAATACATTATCTATCCGAATAATACATAAACAGATTCTTCATAAGTCTAGATCTACCACGAACTAGAGGTAGTTATAACTAGAATGCAAGTACATGTTCAAATCCATCTCTCGTCAATCACAACAACGTTAGCAGGCAACATCTGCACGCACGGTGAAGAAGTGTAGTATGAGTACAACCGACCCCTTGTACTCAATAAGTAACAAACCTAACCTTAGAAGTAGTGACGAGATGGAACATAGGTTGGAGTCCAACACTAATAGCCAACAATAGTTTATAGCAACATAGTGAAAGTAGTAAAAGAAGTAACTCAGAGATAAAATGCTCAATCTTGTTCACAGTTACAGAAAAATAGTCTTGCTATCCTAGTATATCAGTGAAACCCAAATCCTTTAACAAAATCCCCAAAAATATGAGTAAGATTGAAAATTGTAATTTCCCAAAAACCTCTTAACATGTAAATGTTTCATTTTCAAATGGCATGAGAAAAATTCATCTATATGCCTATATGTCAATATGTGTGAGAAGTCATGAATGATGTGATACCGGTCAAAATAAGGAAAATGCATCTCTATGCTTCTATGCCAAGTGTGCATGTCAAATGCAATATATCTTAGAGATGAACTCGTGTACTCACACTCTCTGAGTACTCAAGCTCATTGTCTCACACTTTCCACTCATCATGCTGAATCACTCGACATGCTCAGTCACTCGGCACTGTGTATGGCCAATCCAGCCCAAGGAAGATCAATTATATATATATATATCAACTGACAGTCAGTCACTCAGTACTGTATAAGGCCAATCCGAGGAAGATCCATCCCCAAAAATAAATGATTTAGGAGAGATCCATGCCAAAGGAAGATCCATCCCTCAATATAAATCAATTGCGCTCACTGAGGGTGTGTATAGACTCCGAAAGGGCTCCTTCAGCCCAAGCGCTATAATAAGCGAGATTAGGCATAAATAAATATGAACATGCTGCAGCGTGCAGCCCGATCCCATAATATCACTCAGCATTAGGCCCTTGGTCTCACTCAGTCATCAATCTTTCAAGTCTCTTGGGCTCACAATGCCATGAAACTAGCCCAAAAATGATGATATGATGTGTCAATAAATAGCAACATAGACTGAGATATGATATGAAATGAATGAACATGACTGGGTATGAAATTGCAATGTAAGCAAATAACTCAACAACAAAAATTACCTCAACGGGTCCCAATAGAATATGCATGAAACCTAGACATGGTTTCTAACATGGATCACAGTTCAATAGCTCGAGTGTGTAGAGATTTCATGGTTACAGATAAGATCATGTAACTACAAAAGTACCATAGAAATAAGAGAGTCATAATTCACACGGTACATGCCCACACACCCATCACCAAACACGTGCATCTCCTCAACACCAAACACATAATACGTAATTCGGGGTTTCATACCCTCAATACTTAGAAGTGTTACTTACCTTGAACAAGCCAAATCCAACATCCAGCAAGCGAAACGATGCTCCAAAACTACCACCCCCGTGTATCGATCTTTGAATGGCTCGAAACTAGCCAAAAGCAACTCAGATACATAAAATAATTCCAAATAAAACAAACCCAACCAATAAAGGTCGAATCTCTAATCAAAATCCCATAATCGACCAAAAAGTCAAACCCGAGCCCGCACCTCAAAACCTGACAAAACTCGCAAAATTCGACTAGTCATTCAATTATGAGTCCAACCATACTAGTTTCACTCAAATCCGACTCTGAATCGATGTTCAAAACTCAAAAAAATTACTTTATGAAATTTTAGATAAAAACCCCCAAATTTCACTTTGAAATCATTAATCAACATCAAGAAACCTAATCAAGGGGCTAACGTGGTAATCAAACTTGACATGGCAAAGGCATATGACAAAGTTTCTTGGAGCTACACATGTATTATGCTTAGAAGAATGGGATTCAGAGAAGTCATCATTGATATGATTTGGAGAATTATGTCCAACAACTGGTACTCTGTGATTGTGAATGGTACCAGACAAGGTTTTTTCAAATCCACAATGGGTCTTAAACAAGGTAATCCCTTGTCTCCTGGTCTCTTCATTCTTGGTGCTGAATTGTTATCCAGAATGATGAATAACTTAACACATGATGAACTCTTTAATGGTTTCTACATGGAAAAAAGGGGTCCTCAAATCAACCATCTTAGCTTTGCTGATGATGTGATCATTTTCAATCTAGTACAAAGAATTCCCTAAATAGAATAATGACCATTCTTAGAGACTATGAAGATACCTCTGGCCAGAAGATTAACAGTAGCAAAAGTCATTTCATGGTTCCTTCTTGTGTCTTCCACTACAATCTTAAGAATTCAACAAATCACAGGATTCACCAGAAAAGATTCTCCTGTTACCTATCTTCATTGTCCTCTCTACATAGGTAGGAAAAGAATCATCCACTTCAATGATCTTATATCAAAAGTGGTCAGCAGAATCAGAGGTTGGCAAGGAAGACTCCTATCTTATGGTGGAAAAGTCACTTTGGTAAAGTATGTTCTGCAATCAATGCTTGTTCACTTGCTTTCTATTGTCTCCCCTCCTAAGACAGTAATGAAATAGATTGAGAAGTTGGCTGCTAATTTCTTTTGGGGTATAGAGAAGGACAAACACAAATATCATTAGGCATCTTGTGTAAGCTATCATATCAATTTAATGAAGGTGGCATTGGGGTAAGATCTATTCAAGATGTCTGCAAGTCCATGTAGTACAAACAATGGTTGAACTTTAGGTGCAAACCTTCATTGTGAAGCAACTTTCTTATGGCCAAGTACTGTCAGAGATCCCACCTAATCTATAAAAAGTGGGATATTGGCCAATCACAGGCTTGGAAAAGCCTTATGACAAACAAAATAGAGGCAGAACAACACATCAGGTGAAGGCTTCATTCTAGTGAGGTGAGTTTCGGGTGGGATAATTGGCTAGGTACTAGACCTTTAGATGCTCACATAACTGAAGGAGGCAAACCTAGCAAGATCAAAGTCTCACAATTTTGGGATGCAAGGCAATGGAATGTTCAGAAACTTAATAAAACAGCTCCATCACACATGATAGCCCATATTCTTCAAATCCCCATCTACAACAACCCACAGATTCCTGGTAAAGCCATTTGGACCCCAATGTTTCAAGAAATTTCACCTGTGCCTCACCTTGGGAAACCATAAGAAGAAAGAAATACCATCTGCTCTCTAACAAGAAGACATGGCATAAAAAGCTTCCTTCCAAATGGTCCTTCTGTCTCTGGAGAGCTATCAGAAATAAACTACCAACTGATGATAGGGTTGTTGCCTTTGGCAATCCTACAGTCACAAAATGTGCATGTTGCAATAGGCCTCAAGCTAAAATTGTTAATCATATTTTCAGCACACGTCACTTTGCAAGAGCTATTTGGAAGAAATATGCTGGCATCACAGGCCTACAATTTGACCAACTTCCCCTACACCTTGTTCTTATGAAATAGTGGCTTCACACAGGCAAGAATGTAGTGCATCAACTGCTACTAGATACAACTCCTACCATCATTTGTTGGAATCTATGGAAGAACAGATTTAATGCCAAATATGGTTGTAGAGCCTCTTCCATGATCATAGTCTTGTATTCCACTGACTCTTGAAATTCATCTCCTGCTAAGGTCCTGCTATCCTCACTTCAACTGGCCATCTAAGTGGATTGATCTCTATTCAATGACTGAAAATATACAGCAACCCATCTCTATTACCAAGGTAGTATGGAGGAAACCACAGGACAACTTTGTGAAAATCAATAGTGATGGTAGTGCTCTCAGAAATCCGGGGAAAATTGGAGCTGGAACCATCATATAGGATCAACATGGTAACTTCATTCATGCTATGGCCACCCCCTTGTTAAAGGAACTAATAATCAAGCAGAAACTGAAGCTTTTATTATTAGCGTCCAGTGGTGTTTGGAAAAGTGTTTTACCAAAGAAAATTTAGAAGTTGATTCTGCATTGTTGATTACTTGGATTAACAACACTTCTGAACCTCCTTAGTCTCTTCAGATGTTCATACAAAAGCTGAAGGATCTCAGTCAGCACTTTGAGGAATTCAAATGCTCTCATGTCTATAGGGAAGCCAACTTCCCAGCTGATTCATTATCAAAACTGAGCCATGAACTTGAACACATGTCACACTTCAACTGTGTGCAGGAACTGCCACCACACATTAGAGGGCAGATCAGACCTGATCAATTAGATACCCCTACTTTCAAGCATAAAACCACAAATAGGCTCCAAATGTCCACTCATAATGTTTCCACATCCAATTCCTCTAATTGCTATGGCTAAATTCAGGAGTCCACTACAACCTTCCCAACAGTCCAACAGTCCAAGTTAAGAATACTCTGAACATGATAGACCACCAATCTATCACCATGATGGAGAATATTACAGCAGCAGTCTACACTAATAACCAACTCTTTTCTGACTTCACTCCAGCAACAATCTACAATAGCAGTTTTGCAGGAAACCCTTTCCTGGTTTCACTCCAGCATAGAATCTCACACAATCCATCACAATCCCATCACACACACAACATAGATCAAACACCTCACACAGAAAATTCCCAGAACCAGTCAACACTATAACAGCATCTCCAAAACACATGACCATCATTCCACCAGCAATTTCCCAACCTCATTCACCATCAAAACTTCCAGCTTTTCTACCCTCACACCAAACACCACATGAAACCACCCATTCACAAAAAGTATTTCCTTCTAACCACTAATCCAAAACACCATTGCAATTACAGAAGCAGAGACACCTGGCTTCTTTCTAACTTTGGTTTCTTTTTTGTAGGTATTTCCAATGAAGGCTTGTTAGGCCGAATGACATACCTTCAGTGGGTGGTATCAACACTTATGGTGTTCTTCCTACTGGAAGTATACCAATTGCCTCAACCAATTCACCACTTTGAACCTGCTAAACAAAAGCAGCAGAAGTAGGAACATTACTACATCCATGATCTATACTACCACCTCCAAAATCATCAACAGCAGGGGATATACTTCACCTCCCACAATAAATACAACTATCACCCAAAACCCACAAGAACCTGGGGGGCAGTACTATCTTTCAAGCTCAAATAGGGGAAGGAAACAATGGCCTTGAGTGGCAGCACTTTCTCCATGCTCACTTCCACACAACAACTGAAATGCTGCCAGAATCCACCAGCTCTCCAAAATGCTAACCTACAGATTTCTCTTTCCAACTACTAGCACACCTTCATCATCCTGAAACTAACTGATCACACTACTCTCAGAACACACAAGAACCTGAGAGTAGATTCCTTTCCACTAACAAGTTTGTTTCTTGTTGCAGGTACTATGGATAGGTTCAGAGTATTGCTATAGTTACAAGGTGTGGTATTAGTATCGTTGATGCTCAGTCCCTTGCGAATGCAACAATTCTCCTCGGCCTATCATAAGGGAACTTTTAACCTGGTTAACCTACAGCCACACATGACACACAGGACTAACAAGCTTCATCAGTTGTCACAAGCCTTCAGACACAACAACAGCAACAGGAATAACAATGAAGGCCATGGTTGGACAACTCAAAAACTAAGTAAGTACACACCCAAGGTTTCATCATCTTTGTACTTTCATCAGCAGCAACTTCACATAAAGTCAACTGCCTTTTATGCAGAGCTTCCACAGGGCAATAATAGGGGTCCAAACCTATGTACTCAACAGAATAAAGCCATCAATTTCCAACAGCAGAAGCTCACATGCTATAGCAACAATCCAAGAAGCCATAAGCCACCTGCACATCCTGCAATTTCTATGATTTTTTGGATGATGGCAGTAGGAAAATGCTCACTCTTTTCTGTGAGAAGCTCCAGGTAGAATCAGCATGTATAGCTACCTACTTGGGTCCTTTTTGTTAACCTTCTTCAACTAGGCTTTCGTTGGTCTCACTGTCAAAGTAAAGTTGAAGAACGTTTGGACCATGATCACTTTTTTGTCATTCTCCATAGAAAGTTTCTACTCTTTAGATGATGTAGATCTTGTTGTATATGGAAGATGAACTTCCAACTCATATGTTTAGTAGAGTTAGGATCACTTGTGCATTTTTGTATAGTTGACCTAGTTTTCCTTCACTATGTTTTTTTATACCCAGTAGTCTATCAATGTTGGATAGGCAACTGGAATTTCTCCATAGATAAAACTTTAAATAGAATTTTCGGTCCATTTGTTTGTTAGTTTTGGATGATCAAGTGTACATCCAACCTTTGGGAGGTAAGGTTTATGTCCCCCACCATTGTTGTACTTTACTTTATATTTATGAAAATTAACCCTAGGCATAAGGCCTAGTGGACTTTGATTAAAAAAATCATCGATCTAATGCCAAAAACGAAGATGGATTCATGAAATATAACTAAAATTGAGTATAGAACACTTAACCCAATCCATATGGTGAAAATCTCCTCCATAAATTGTCCAAATCCGAGCTCCCCAACTCAAACTATGAGAAAATGAACAAACCTTCAATATTAAATATTTTGGTCCAGGTGTTCTGCCTTGTTTTGTGTGCAAAACAATCCCGAAACTCACTTTTTATGCCTCCAATGGATTCCTTGTGAGTCAAGTTAGGCTTTTGAATTACTCCATTTGACCATATAGTGAAGGAGATATGTTTGTTTAAATATTTTGAAATTAGTGCAGATTATTAAATACGAAGTCAGTGGTAATTTAGTAATTAATCTGAAAAATTTAACAATCCAATTCTTAGTAAAATGACCATAAAATCCTCATACGATGTCCAAATTGGATGATTCTTTTTTGCTATGGCTCCGTAATTACGATGCGGATCTAATGCTTCAATCGAAACAGAAATCAAAGTTGATATGCTTAATGTGGTATCATTTATGCTTGAAGAAACGACGTCGAAACATAAGAAAACGAGCGCAACACAGCCCAAACCTATCTGAAATTCACCTGAGCCCCTCGGGACCCCATATTAACATACCAAAAATTCTCTTAACATAACACGAACCTATTCGAGGCCTCAAATCATGCATAACAACATCGAAATGACGAAATGTATCTCAAATCAAACTTATTGAACTTTCGAACTTTCGACTTCCATAACTCGCATTGAAACATATCAAATCAACTCGGAATGAACTCAAATTTTGCACACAAGTCCTAATACATCATACGGATCTACTCGTGCCCATAAAATATCGAGCGAAATGCATGCTCAAAATTACCGGTTGAGTCGTTACATGTATACGCGGTTTTAAGGATACGTGGATTGATTCTACACAAATAATCAAGAATGTTAAATAGTTTAATTAAATGTACTATAAACAATCAAATTAGTCATAACATTGTGGCCTAGCTTTAACCTGGATTGGGCTATAGTTTCTTCCCTCGGTTGAGTCTTGAATTCAAGGTCAATTAAGAACAAAGAACAAAAATAAAGTAGAGACTTTTCAATAGCTGGAAAGTAGGGAAAAAATTTTATATTATCTTGGTATGAGTGTTACAATGTATCTATTGAATCAGAGACTTCCTCTTTATATAGTAGGGCAGTTTTATCCCTAGTACAATTCCAATAAAAGGTAAAAATTCTCCTTGCACATCAATTACTAATACGCTACCGACATCAGACGAGATCTGCACTGCAATATCTGGTTGGGTGCAGATATCATGACCCTATTTAATCGTGTGAAATTGTTTGTAGTGCTCTCCGAGTTCGTGGAGATCGTACCGGGTTCAGGGGGTGTTTTCTTGTCGGTCTAGTGGCGAGAACTCCATTCGAGCCTTAGTATGAGAAGTTCCATGCTTCGATTCTGATCCCATGTACTCAGGTCCTTGCTTCGTTGATCCAACGGGAAATTGGGATGCTTATTAGCCATGGTTTTACCCGTATACAGATAGTCCCCTGTTTTCTAGAGAGTAGGTTTGTCAAAACAATGGTAAATGATATATGAAGCCCGATTCTTTCCTTCACACGTTACAACCGAGATGTCCGAACGTCCCATCAGTCTCGTTGTTCTAACTTCAGACATGTGTTTTTCAACGGATGGTTGCCTACAAATGTGAAATGCCGCAAATTTACTCCTATAAAAGCTTTGACCCCCTTTACTTTCAAATCCTGGCTTTTACCATATGTTTATATGCTTAAAAATGATCTCCATCATGGTATCCATGCCACACACTTAACCTACCTGATTGACTAAGCAATATATTGTTAAAACGATGTCTGTTGTACATATTTTAAAGCTTACATGATCTGAACTTTTTAAAATGAATTCACTGGTTTAGTTATTAGGTTATCTGCTCACCTGATATGTTTTGTAATCTGGTCACTCTTAGGAAATATCTTTGTGTATAGGTTTAAGTATCTTTTGTTAACTCTCATGCTTGTGTGTTTGCCTAGTTAAACTCATGTGCTTCTTGTTTGGTTTTTTAGAAGGATTCATGTCTAAACCATTATACTTTTCATTTAAAACGGCCTTATAGAATAAGAAGTTAAACCTTGTTTAATGAAAGCCTGAACTATGTGAAAATATGAAATGGAAAGTTAATGTTGGCACTCATACGCCTAAGGAAACCCACTGAAACTTGTTTGTCTTATTTAATGAACACTACCCTCATGCTTGGCTGATATCTTTCGCTCTTAAAAGACTTATTTGAGAATCTGGATGTTGATTGAGAATCTAATAGGCTAAGAATAATGTTGTTAAGTTTGAAATAGCTCAATCTAATAGGGTAAGAATCATGTTGGGTGCCTCTACTGATTGTTGTTGCCTCTAAGGAATCTAATTAAGACTGTTTTTATAGGTATTTAGTATAGTGAGGACTCAACTATAAGTATGTTTGTTTCTTATTGTTCTGGAGATCATGTGAATGATTGTTGGAGTATTGTAAACATAGTTAAGGATGTTTGAAAGTTTGAACATGCCATAATAACTAAAGAAGTTAACATGTATGTCTTCCCTACCCCTTGGATCACCTAACTTATCATTTTTAACTTGGATTAGGTTACTGATGGTTGCCATAAACTCTCCATTTCTGCATCTGATGATTAATCTCCTTAAATGTTCTAATACATGTTATAAATGAATATTGAATGTTCCTGGACATTGTAATTACTTGCAGCAACTTACCTTCTTGTGTTTGGATTATCATCCTAAAGTTAGTAATGTAATCTTGTACAGTACACAGCCTTGTAGCTTGATGAGTGTTCTTTATAGCTTCTTTAGCAATTTTGTATGTCTAAACTTTTGTACTTACCGTTGCTACCATATTGGTTATTAAAGTGAATACCTCATTTGTAACTAAACCTTTGTGGACAGAATGAGTGTGAGTGATTAGGGGTATTTGAAGTAGGACTTAGTTTGTGAAAATGATGTCCTCCCTGATACAAGCACTGCTCGGAGTCCATGAGACCCTTTGAACTCCGTAGTGCCAGAGATCCAAAAGGTGTCTTGGCCATGAATAAGGTTTTTCCCTAAACCTCTAATCACTTACTCTTATTAATCTCTTTAGGATTAGTACAAATGAAGATAGTTTCACTGTGTTCTTTAATCTTGTTTACTCTTTGTTATTTTATCTTGTTGGCCTCATATTTATTTCACTAACGGAGTTTATATTTTTTGTATATATGATTGAACTCGGTCGGCTAAGTTCTCTAGAACTCAGTCCCAAGTCGAGATTATGATGCTCTTTCGAAGTCTGTCACTACTTAAATCTGTTGGTGTATACAGTATAAATCAGGTGTCCGATATTATGATAATTAAGGCTTCTCGTAAAGATCCCCCCCAGAAGGCTCGAAGCTCAGCTCGGGGATTCAACCCCGAAGGTTCTTAATGATCGACCTCGATGCAGCACAAACCAGCGGCTATGGTGGATCAATGTGAAGTTTCCAAGGCACGAGACTAGAGCTGACAAAGTCTATTAGGCTAGTTCAAACCCATATCATGGCATTAAATAGTTGTACCAGCCCCATATCTTTGTAATAAATGCATTTGTACTATGTTGGGATTCCCCCATATATAAAGGGGATGCTTGTAATTTAGACACAATATTATTACACACTCTCTGTTTGATCCTATTGCTTACATTTATTGTCTTGCTCATATTTGTTACATTTCAGTAATTATTCTTCATTTATTACTCATTATTGGTCATCAAGAGCCGCCATCAAATTTATCATAACTGTTAATCCTCCATCGACTACCCTTATCCGGGCATCCGACTCGACCTCGAGGCCCCATATACGCAAGCTCAAGGCCCTGATTTCCAGCCCTTTAGTTTGATTATAACACTGTCTACAAGCTATTATCTTATTTTATAATCTTTCACTTAGCATCAACTACCTAAGAACTAACATAAAAATAGATCACATATTTTTAGAACCACAAAATCAAATCTAATTGTTATTACCATTTTCAAGGTAAACAGTTTAGCACCCACTGTGGGGCTAAAAATAATAGTGATTGTTTTTTGTAGGTTCAAACACATAACGCAAGTTATGTTTCACGTTTTTTCTTGTCCAAGAATCTTTGATTTCAGGTCAAATTGTCTAACTCATTGAATGCATATAAAAACAATAGTCTTGAGGACCATGGAGAGAATGTTGTAGCTGTTCCACGTATTGGCACACCACTATTAAACCATGAGGGCGCGCTAGAGCCAATCCCCACAGATGTGGTCTCACACGATTCCCAACACGTCGATGTACGCTCCCACACTAACATGAGTGTACGCCAGGGAGACCGACAAGAAGCTTAGAAATTCCCAGCTAGGGAAGAATGAAATTTTAGCCTTCATGTTATTTTTGAAATATTATAGGCACAACAGCTGGCAATTTCCCAACTACAAAGCCACCAGAAAACTCACTGCACGGTAGGACCGGAAACGGCTCCCCAAGCCGAGAAGGCACTAGAAAGATCAAGTAACAACGGGTTGGCAGCCAACCCTGCCATCATAAAGATGCTTGAGGACCTCACAAAGTGGATCGAGTCAGGTGAGAAGAATATAGAAGCCAACAACAAGAAGGTAGAAACCTACAATTATAGTGTCAACCAAATTTCGAGCGCACCACCGATCCTGAAGAGTATAGATTCGATGAAGTTCATACAGATGTCGTTCCCATAGGAAGCGGCTCCAAAACCTATTCCAAAGAAGTTAAGAATGCCCGACCTTCCGATGTGTAATGGAACCTCGGACCCCAACGAGCACGTCACTGCTTACACTTGTGCAGTGAAGGGCAACGACCTAAAGGACAACGAGATCGAATCCGTCCTACTAAAAAAGTTCGGAGAGACTCTTTCGAAAGGGGCGATGATGTGGTATCACAACCTGGCCCCAAACTCAATAGATTCATTTGCCATACTAGCAGATTCCTTCATAAAGGCACATGCTGGTGCCATCAAGGTAGCTACAAGGAAATCCAACGTTTTCAAAATCAAGCAAAGGGAAAACGAAATGCTGCGAGTGTTCTCATCTCGCTTTCAAATGGAACGAATCGAACTACCACCAGTCTCCGACGACTGGGCAGTGCAGGCCTTCACTCAAGGCTTGAACGAGTAAAGCTCGGTAGCTTCGAAGTAGCTGAAGAAGAACTTAGTCGAATATCCCGTCGTGAATTGGTCGGACGTCCACAACCGATACCAATCAAAGATCAGGGTCGAATACGACCAAATAGGAGTCCCCTCGGGCTCGGTATATCCTAGCAGGCTTCCGGCAAAGGAGCCAAAACCAAACAAAGAAAGATACCAACCATACACTGAAGATAGAAGAAATACTTTGAGGTGAAACATACCCCGTAATGACCGAAAGATAGATCGAGGCTAGAATCCTTCGAGACTCATTAGCAGAGCTGGATTTGATAGGAATACAGGGCCAACAGAGCCACCCTGCTTGTCGGAATACAACTTCAACGTCGACATCTCTGACATCGTATTCGCCATCAGTAAAATCAGAGACGCTAGGTGGACAAGGACTATAATATCAGATTCTTCGCAAAGGAACCATAACTTAGCATCTGAATTTCACGGCACACACGGTCACAGGACCGATGATTGCCCACAACTCCGGGAAGAAGTATCCTGACTACTCAGCAAAGGTCACCTCCGAGAATTCCTTAGCAACCGAACCAAAAATCAAATCCGAAAAAAAGAGGTGACCAAGAAGAACGAAACAGATGAGCCGCAACATGTTATCCACAAGATCATGGGAGGGGTCGACATACTACAAGAACCCACTATCAGAAGAACAAAAATATCCATCACCAGAGAAAAGCGAACTCGAGGTTACATACCCGAGGACGCTCTCACATTCAGCAACGAGGACATCGAGACCTTGTCTCAGCCTCACAATGATGCACTGGTAATCTCTATTCTTGTAAATACATTTCAAATTAAATGTGTACTTGTGGATCTAGGTAGCTCGGCCAATATTATCAGGTCGAGGGTGGTAGAGCAGCTCGGATTGCTTGACCAAATCGTTCCCACCTCTCAAGTCCTCAATGGGTTCAACATGGCGAGAGAAACAACAAAAGGGCAAATCACCCTATCAGTAAACGTGGCTGGCACTATCCAAAATGCCAAATTCCATTGTCATCGAAGGAGACATGAGGTACAATGCCTTGCTCGGAAGGCCGTGGATACATTGCATGAGAGCAGTACCATCAACTCTTCACCAAATGATGAAGTTTCCGACGAAGGACAGTATAAACACCGTGTATGGGGAACAACATGCAGCGAGGGAGATGTTCGCGGTACACGATGTAGAACCGGCACCAACGCCTTCAACGTCAAAGAAACC
Source organism: Nicotiana sylvestris (assembly GCF_000393655.2). Classification (NCBI taxonomy): domain Eukaryota; kingdom Viridiplantae; phylum Streptophyta; class Magnoliopsida; order Solanales; family Solanaceae; genus Nicotiana; species Nicotiana sylvestris. Next base: position 134,588,165 of record NC_091064.1, on the reverse strand, counting down.
ACAGGATAAACAACCAGTGAAATAGCAATCATGAGATACATTATCAGCTATACCCAAATAAAACTAGCAAAGGACCATGTCGTGTCCTCAGAACAAACCATCGAAGCATAACTAGGCCCAAGGCGCCATCAGAACTAAGGTATAATCATCTCCCTTTTTAGTTACATTTTACACTAACCTGTGTGAAGGTATCCGATCGAAATAACTGAAGCACTTTCCAACTTGAAGGCCTTAGGTTCCAAAAGCATACGTTGCACTCTTTTCCTTCGACTAGGTTTTTATCCCAAGAAGGGTTTTACCGGCAAGGTTTTTAACGAGACAACATCCATATGCTACCTAAGGAGGACTTAACAAGTATTCAAGGCTTCTCTTCATTCAACCTCGAATACTGTGGGGCATCCCCCCTAAAGGTCGTCGCCTCAGAGAAACCAAGATGTGCTAAATGGGGTCTCGATAGGAAAATGATGTACCGGGCCAAATGGTCGAACGAACCGTATCTGTATAGAATAACTAAGCCCTTAATAGTAAAAACGTGTATACTTGTACCAAGTAATCGGAGAATACTTTCCCCTCCATCAAAGCATTTCGCATTTCAAAAGAAGTTTGGTATTTTTATGAAAACGGCTCCAGAAGCCAAAAACGTCCCGAACACTCGGGGACTATACTAACTAAATCATATGACCCCCGGGACAGAAGTTTCAAACTTGTAAGCCCTCAATGAGGAAACATCAAGGTTACAAAATTGTCTCCAGAAGCCAAAAACGTCCTGAACACTCGGGTACTGACGCCAAAAACTCGAAACTGTATGACCCCCGGGTCGAAAGTTTCAAACTCGTAAGTCCTCAATGAGGCAACTTCAAGTCTACAAAAACGGCTCCAGAGCAAAGAAAACTTTCAATGTCTCAGGGACTACCGCCAATTGCCATCCCAACGACTTATCAATACTTGAGGCCATAAGACCACATATGGGAAACCTCGACCCATAAGACCTTTATAAGGCAACACCATAAACTGTAAGACCTGAAGCAAGGCATGAACCATACTTGTACAAAGTAAGCAAAACTGTAAGACCTCAAGAAAGGCATTAACCATACTTGTACCAAGTAACCAAAACTGTAAGACCTCAAAGGCATGTAAAAATTATAAGATCTTACAAAAAGGCATTATCCTGACCTTAAAGTTAAGGCTATATATTCGAACTTTTAAGACCCCTAAAAAGGCATACCTTCAATATAGACGCTGAAACTACTTCATTCAGGGACTGAAAGGCTCTGGCCAAACACAATGACTACGATCACAATGCTACACCAGCCAAATTAACGTGACTCGAGGACGCTCGACTGTCGCTATAAAATCACAGGCCTTCAATTACTTCGAAAGTACTTCGAAAATAACCAGTTAAATAGTCTACCCTCGACATAGGCAAAGAGCTTCGACCATGTCAGCTCCAAACTATAGGCTTCAAAACACTCAACCACCGAGCAAAACCTCTCGAGGTGCTTGTTCATCGCCGCATAACGACTCACAATCGATGTTTTTATCAAACCGTCGAAGAGCCAGGCAAACATAATTTCAAAAGTCTTTAACGAGGGAAAAATAAAGCCCATATAAAAGGCCGTACCGACCCAATGCCTAAGAGCTGTCGTCGCCAGCCCATATAAAAGGTCATACCGACCTAGTGCATAAGAGCCTAAGGGCCAACTTTAAATTCAAAAACATAAGGGTCAATGAGCTCGAGTCGAAACCCAACTCGAAGACTGAACCCGAAACAGTTAATTGAATATGACTAAGAGCAAAAGCATAAGATCTTAAATGTCGGCTTATACTAAAAGGTCATACCGACCAAATGCATAAGAGCCTATGTGCCAGCCCAACGAGCCCCAGGGTCGTACTATAAACCTAAGGGTTCTTTTAACTCGAAGACCAGTTCGTCTGGCTAATGGCTAAAAAACATAAAAGCAAAGGGAAATGCATAAAAAATGAAACCACAAGGCTTTATTTTATATACGTATATGTGAAAAAATACAAAGCTCCATGTTCTTTAAAAGCACTATACACAAAATCAGAAAAGAAAAGCCTAATATACGTCCTCTCGGGGACTATGGCCCATCGCCCTCTTTCTCGCTATCTTCAGCATCGGACATAAGGAACATAGCGTCGTATTTGTCCGCCTTTGCCTGCTTTATCTCTTCGGAGAGATCGAAGCCCTTGGCATGGATCTCCTCGAGGGTTTCCCTTAGAGATTTACACCTAAAATACTATTTGCTCCTACTCTCCAGGTCGAGAGCCCCCCCCCCAGCTCAGCATGAGTGTCGACAACATCCTTCAAATAGACGGCCACTTTCTTATCAGCCTTAGTTTGGATCACTTTGGCTTCAGCCCGCGCATCCACAACTTCGGCTTTCATCTTCAGAAGCTCAGACTCAAGCCTTTTAATCATGTCCGTTCGGACCAAGTTGTTCTCATGAGCGTTGCGAAGTTGTACTTCGAGAGAGGAAGCGTTGGCCAAAGCATCCTTCTTAGCCACAACCTAGGTGTCCACCCGAGCCTTTAGCTCATCACGCTCACACTTGGCTTGACCAACTTCGCTCCAAAGGCATTCTAGGTCCTCCATCTTTTTCTGCAACTAAAGTAAATGAAACATTAGCCTCGGAAGATAGAAGAATAAACACGCACTCCCTTGAAACAAAAATTACCTGCTCCTCGAGGAAGCTTTCGTAGTTCAGACTTCGACTTGCCTCATACCGCAAGTGTGCCAACTCGTCTTCCCTTTCATCTCAAAAAATCCTGAGGGATTTCTCCCCATCCACGGCTTTTCACAGCCTGGTCTCACGACGAAGTAGCTCAAACTTGAGCTTGTTAAAAGCCTATAAAGGAGAAACTCGATAAGAGTGTAAAAATTGGAAAAACTATAAAACCAATACGATCGGCCAAAACTCACCATAGAGTAGAGCCGCTGAGCTTCCTCAAAAACTAGCGCACATATACTAGTATGGCTCCATCAACCCTAGTAGAACCGCTCCCAGTTGGGGTACGGTCGCTCGATATATGCAGCCCCTAGCTTCGAACATCCCTCGAAGTGCCTTAGGCGGGAGAAGAAGTCGGCGGCAGAGAATCCTTGTTCCTTGAGGTATCTTTGACGAGAAAAGAAGATGGCAGCAGAGGAAGGACCATTTTTATAAAACTAGAGATCTCGGGCACTACAAGCTCAGCTGATACATCCTCTCTGAGCCTCTGTGTTGGACTCGTCTTGCTATAATCACTGTTGCCCTGCGAAGGCCCTTTCTTCTTAGTATTATTATTCCTTGGCCCCAAAGCTGACGATCCTTCTCCCTCTCTGAGAGGGCACGATCTCACCTCAAAGAATACCCCAATTTCTATAATGACGGAGTTAATACGCATAAAAAGAAAGTGCCTTTCAAAAAAGGAGCAAATCACATAGCACATACCGTGGTGTTTTGCCTCTCATCTACCCGTAGACAAGGCTCGCCACTTACGTTCATCATAAGTCCAGTGGGTCCCCAACTTCCAAGCCCAATCCATCAGGTCGGGGACCTCGTATGACATCCATGGAATTGCTGCGGAAAGGGAAAGAAAGGCACATTTACGGAGCCTGCCTCCGCCATAAGCAAATCAACGAAGGCACAAGTGTACCACTTATGCATAAAATTCCATTCCTCAGGAAACGATAGAAACTCCGCATGGATGATATCAACAATCCGTACTCGGACGAATCGGCTCATCCATCCCCGATCCCATATTCTTCATCATCAACAATGAAGGGCGTGGTGGATCGACATCATAGGTTTAGCAGGCCTCGATGATGAAAAGGCCGGTATAGCCTGTTGAGATGACTAAGGGTGAACTCAAACCCTGCTTCTTCCGCAAAGAACCTCATCATCAATACTATCCTCCAACATGACGGATGAACCTGTGTCAAGGTAACCTAATACTTTCGACAGAAGTTGAGCATGACCCTATCAAGGGGGCCCAACATAAAGGGGTATGTGTATACGTTCAAAAACCCCTCGACATGATCCATGATGCTCTCTTCCGAGGAAGGTACCCGCTGTACTACCTTTTCCCCCACATCCACAATCTTTCCTCACTGACTCAAGGTGCCCCTCTCCTATTAAAGAAATTAACATCGCGGCATACTCCCAATGACCCTGAACATTGGGAGGTTTTTCTGACTGAAAGTCCTCCCTCGAAACAAAATGTCCCGAAGTTTGCTCACCTGGCACCAGCGGTGCAGCACCAACCAGGTGGGAACCAGAGGCGGAACTTCCTTCTCCTTGCCGAGCGGACCCTGGCGTAGCAGCCATAACTGTGGTAAAACTAGGTAATTGGAGCGGGAATTGGAGCAAGGGCTTCAAAGTTGAAATGGTGAAGGACCTAATGCAGGAAAGAAGAACTCTATGAAGGAGGATAGCTACTCAGAATAGCGCAATCCTCAAAAGAGGGAACACAAACCTATATATAAAGTAAGCGGTGACTGTCCGCCTTCCCCAAAGGCCAATTAAAAATATTGACTAAGCCATTATCGCTTTGGGAAGATGTACCAGCGGGATTGCCTCGGTCGTTTCATAACCATATCATGCAATTAATGCTGTCGTATGACATTTTGGGGATCAAACACCCCTGCATCAACAAGCCTTAAGATGGTACCCGATCTCGAGGACCTCTATCAAATAGGCTCTAAGGATCCATTGATATCATTACAAGCCTCGATATGTTACCCGATCTCGAGGACCTCTATCAAAAAGAAGATAGGCTCTAAGGAGCTATTGATATGATTACAAGCCTCGATATGGTACCTGGTCTCGAAGACCTCTGTCAAAAAGAAGATAGGATCTAAGGAGCCATTGGTATCATTATAAGCCTCGAGATAGTACCCGATCTCGAGGACCTCTATCAATAAGAAGATAGGCTCTAAGGAGCCATTGATATCATTACAAGCATCAAGATGGTACCCTATCTCGGGGACCTCTGTCAAAAAGAAGATAGGCTCTAAGGAGCCATTGATATCATTACAAGCCTCGAGATGGCACCCGATCTCGAAGACATATGTCAAAAAGAAGATAGGATCTAAGGAGCCATTGGTATCATTACAATCCTTGAGATGGTACCCGATCTCGAGGACCTCTGTCAAAAAGAAGATAGGATCTAAGAAGCTGTTGATATCATTACGAGCCTCGAAATGGAACCCGATCTCGAGGACCTTCTGTCAAAAATAAGATAAGCTCTAAACATCTACTCATATGTGCCTGACCTCGAGGTGGTACCCTACCTCGAGGATTTCTGCTATTACAAATGCGAGTCATTTACCCGATCCTCTGGCCCTCGAGCCACCTGAGCCCGAGGTGATATTCACTTGAAAACTACTAATAAAGCCTTAGGGTTATTTCTCACCTTCGGATCGAGTTAAACGTCCTCTCGATTACTTTAATCAAAGGGCTATCCGAGTCGAGGCGTACCCTCATCTGGGATCTATCTATAACGCTTTAAGGCTATCTTCGCTCTAAGTTCAAAATAAGTTTTTAGGTTGCCCGAGCTATAGCAAACTCTCACTTGGGGACTGCCTTCAAAAGCCTAAGGGATATCTTCATTCTCAGGCGTCGGAGCAATTTCCCACTCGAGGACTATCGACGGGGTCTGAAAGGCTAAGTTTTGTTCTAAAAATTCGAAGCCCTATTCTCACTCAACTCGAAGTCCGGGGTCCCGACAGCCTAAGCTTGTATCGATTCAATCCAGACTCAGTCCGAGGAACGGCAAAGGGCACCACGGGATATCGTATTAACCAATTAGGAACCTGGGAAATACCTATACCCAAGCCCGGTATTCGGACCGATCGGTAGAGTGATGCACTCAAATTCTTCACAAACGCAAATATAGGGAAACCCAACATAAATCAGAGACAAATTAAAGAAAATTCTTTGTGTTAATAAATGATGATTACAAAAAGCTCATGGAGGGACCTTACACCTGATTACAAAAGCCCATGAAGGGTCCTTACACAGAAGCAAAGAAGCAAAAGTAATAGCTAAAAGTCTAATCTACTCTCGGGGGTACATCCTCAGGATCGATGCTTTCGAGGATCATTTCTTCGGGGCCTCATCTCAGCCTTCCAATCAGCGGCTTCAAGGATGAGGAAGAAACAGAAAAGGATGAAGAAGAAGCAGAAGAAGAAAAAGATGAAGAAGCGGTTGGGTGAAAAATTTGGCGAGTATGGATCTTGCCAGTGCTACTATTGTGAATCCACTTCTTAAGACGTTGCACCGGTGCGGGATGCAACGGTTAGTAGATGCACCACCTCACTCCACGGAAAGAAAAAGGAGTGAAGCATCGCACCGGGTAGTTAAGAGAGATGAGTAGAAGTTCATAGTCTGCATATATCATGCCTCGAACCTGGTGAGGCGTGGCCAGCACCCAGTGCAGTACTAGGCCTGAGCGTACCACTCTGTAACTGTGAACTCTGGAGGGATAACCCTCAACTTAGGCCGATGAGGCCATATTGTGAATCGTCTGAAAATAACATCTCTCTCATCTTTGGGGAAGACATACCGAAAAGCTCATATATATATATATATATATATATATATATATATATATATATATATATGGAGGCTGACGAGACCGCCATGAACATCTACTGAAATACAAACTATACATGATCGTCTAAAAGCCTCTAGAGATAACTGAATTATACCATGGTCGGGACAGGGCATAGACCTACCCATCAAACCTATATATATACAATAGACTCCAAGGTCTAGACTTGGCAACTCCGAGGAAGTGGAGTTTACCAACTAAGCTGATGTTTGAGTCTATCTGCTGGGAGAGCCTGTCAAATTATCAATGAGGACCTGCAGGCATGAAATGCAGCGTCCCCAATAAAAGGGACGTCAGTACGAAATAATGTATCGAGTATGTAAGGCAACAAAATAACTGAAAGCTAAAACTGAATTGATAATATAATAACTGAAAGTAACTGAGAGTCAAAGATAATCTTAAGATATGCTTACCTGCTGATATTGACTAAACTCTCTCAATATAGTAAGTAAAATAGTTGTTCGACCCTATAAGGCTCGGTATATATATATAACTGCTATGACGTAGTAGGCTCGCTCATAGGCGCTCGGCCATACTAGGCTCTATATCTCAGCCATGCTGCGCTCGCTCATAGGCGCTCGGCCATAGTAGGCTCGGTATATAACTTACCATCTGATCAGAGGTTGCCCAATAGAGGTCTGCCCATCGATTATAGCTCGTTGGTTATGAAAATACTGTAATAATAATAATAATATATATATATATATATATATATATATATATATATATATATATATATATAGGCTCTATGCTCTCTTTATTGGAAGAAAACAATACTAAATTGAATATGATAAGGGAGAATACTGTAACTTATGAAACTAGAAAAATGTACATAAATTCAGGAATATGAATTTCTTTTTATGCCTAATTATCAAACTTGTGTAATTACAAGATCATGTCAAAATAAAGGAAGGAATTTGCCTTAGCATACCTTATCACAATCGGTCCAAAAACTAGGTTAAACTCGTCTCATTACACCTTAATCTACAAAAACGATAACAATAATATCATCATATTATGGAACGTACAACTATCGCACAACGAACGACAAGCTTATTTTATAATAAAACGGCCAGCATCTCCCCTATGATGTTTACTTCCTCCCAATTCGACATAACACAAACAACAACAAGAACACAACAATAACAACACATATATTTCATTTTCAAACCTTATATCCATCACAAAATACCACAAAATAGCCCAACATATCCCAATCACTTCATATACAAAACGACAACCATAATAGTGTAAAACAATCAGAAAATGTTATGATGAATGACCAGCCAACCATCCTGCCATTATGTGGTGTTTCTCCGCACCCTTTCTCCTCCAAAACTCCACAAAAATAGCAGCAAAATAGACAACCCAGCAGCAACATAAAACAGCCGACAAAATAGTCCACCACAAGTGTAACAACTCGAACTCAAGGCTTCCGATCACCGTCCCGTGAGTTCTTACAATTATTGAATGAATTTCTCTACTTTTACAGCAGACAAAATAGAGGAAAAGGGTAAGTATACATACCATATTTGGTGAATATCTCATCTCCTATCTTGATTCTTCAATCCTTTGGTTTTTTCTCCAACTAGTACTTGAAAAGAAGAGAAGATTATTTAGAGTTTTGTGTTGAATTTTTTGGGAGAATTTTGTTGGGGTGTACATCTGATTTTTTTTTTTTGCTCTATTATGAGTGTAATATCTGAAGTTAATCTTCCCTTAAAAGGGCTCTTTGGCCGACCTTGAAGCTTTTAATTGAGGCCTCTCCTTTTGGCAAGTAGGTGATGCACCTACTTGTCACCTACCAGTCTGCGCAGTCTCACTAAAATGTTAATATCTCTCAATTCCAATGTTTTATAGACAAACGGTTTAATGAGTTAGAAAATAAACTCATAGTTCTTCAATTTGATGGGTGGAACACCCCATAAATCTATGTATATTTGAAGAAAATCGCAGTTACATTTGGCACAAAATTTCAGTAAAACTTATGAATGTAACTTGTGATGACTTTCATCGACTTTTGTTCCACAACTCACTTGATTTCAAAAATAACACACGATTATCATACAACTAAAATAACTCATAACATAACATTCTTATCAAGTTATGAATCTTAGTCTCACCCCAAAAGTACATGTTATCATATTCCCAACTTGTCGACTTTCGACGACACATTATTTCTTCAATTCCTTAGCTTCTAAACCTTCCAACCCTCTTTGTACTTGTTGTTCAGGATCTTCAATATATGTAACATCTGAGTTAAGATGATAACTTACCTTATATACTTTCAAAGATAATCTCATTTTTGGTGTTACATCAATTAACTTAAGACGTACTCCTACGTACGAAACCATGGGGTGTAACAGCATATCCTTTAATGCGAAGATAATTTGACATTTCTCTCTCAATATTTCAGGCCAACCACAACAACAAACTTGTGTAATCCCATTCAGTAGGGGAAGCTCTAAGAAAGGGACATGGCATAACTGATGAGAACACTGTCGTGTGACCTTATGGCCACGGGCTTCAAACGTGGAAAATAGCGTTGGATGAGGACGAAGAGAAGAAAGGAGTAAAAGGCTATTGAAGAACGTTTGAATGAAGTTTTGGTTCAAGAAAGCTTCCATTTATAGAAAGGGTGGCAGCATAACCAACAGCGAAATCAATGTCTTTGGAAAACATACCGACAAGTGCAATCAATGCATTTTGGGAAACGGACCGGCGGCGATATTATCGCTTTGGAGAATATAAATTGACGGTACAGTGAATGGTTCTGGGAAGATGAACCGATGGGATGCTTCAGTTATCACAAAGGATTATGTCATAAGCATGACATCATCGCGGAAAGCTCAAGGAGATAGATATCAAAGTCATTTCCTATCGTTTCACTCTAACAAACGCGGGGACTATCTGTGTACGGTAAAAATTAGTGGTCCAATTTTTTGATCATTAAGGTGTCTCGTAAGGATCGCCCCCAAAAGGATCGAAGCTCAGCTCGGGGTTTTGACCCCGAGGGTTCTCAATGATCGACCTCAATGCAGTGCAAACCAGCGGCTATGGTGGATCGATGTGAAGTTCCCAAGGAACGAGACTAGAGATGACAAAGTCTATTAGGCTAGTTCAAACCCATATCATGACATTAAATGGCTGTACCAGCCCCATATCTTTGTAATAAATATATTTGTATTTTGTTGGGATTCCCCCTCATATATAAAGGGGATCCTTGTAATTTAGACTCAATATTATTACACACTCTCTGTTTGATCCTATTGCTTACATTTATTGTCTTGCTCATATTTGTTACATTTAATTAATTGTTCTTCATTTATTGCTCATTATAGGTCATAAAGAGACACCATCAAATTTATCATAAATGTTAATCCTCCATCAACTTCCCTTAGTTGGGCATCCGACTCGACCTCGAGGCCCCGTATACGCAAACTCGAGGCCCTGATTTCCAGCCATTCGGTTTGATTATTACACTATCTACAAGCTATTATCTTATTTTTTAATCTTTCACTTAGCATCTATTGCCTAACAACTAGCATAAAAATAGATCACATATTTTTAGAACCACAAAATCAAATTTAATTGTTATTACCATTTTCAAGGTAAACAGTTGGGCTTACATTTTCTTTGGCCCAATTTCGAGTCCAGTTCCCTTTCCTTTATCGCTCTTAGATAAATGAAGAATGTTGTTTACTCTCTATATATATGTGATACTAACGTTGTTATTGAATGTTTCTATTATGTTTTTTATTATTTTAGGAACCTAGGAAAACCAAAGCCATAGGTACATTAACAAATAATTTGAGCTTATCTACCATATTCACTGAAGTATTTCAATCATTTACTATTAACAAAATAATAGACTCCATTTTGATTATCACTAACCGTTTTTGTAGAACTTTTTGAGTTTGGACAGATTTGAAAAATGAACTACCTTTTTTCGAAAGAATGAGAACTGAACGGATGTTTACTAGGCTGTTTTTAAACAAGTAAAAATCAACATAGCTGATAAATGCGAACAAATAACTTCAATGAGATTTACGAAAAAAATATGGCTTCAATGGGAACAGATTTTCAAAGATATATGCGTGATGCATTTCCTAGTATTATTTGTTCCACTATATTACATAACTTAGCCATATTATTTCATGAGACTAAAAATTTAAAACATGGCCATATTTTACAAGTCTTTTCAAACTTTATAGATACAACATTTTTCAAAAGACCTTTTTTACAAAGTACAAAACTTTATAAAATATATGCCCTCTTCTCAAAGTGCACATACCACTTTCTTTCAAAATAAGTAGACTTTAAACAAGACGTAGAATAGTTTTAGACCTTAAGCATTAATCAAGCGGAGTATAGATTTCACTTCCCTAAATCTAGCCTACTACCTCGGGTAGATTTTAGGGGGTGCCTTACACCTTCTCCCTAGAAGACCAAGACCAAGAACCTCAGGTACCCTAGTATACCTAAAAATATTAGGTGGCGACTCTCTTTGATCAACAACAGAGGAACCACTACCTAGATCTTATTTTGACCTGTGAAAAATAGGGTGCAACAACATGGTGATTATGCTAGGGACTCACACTTAGGTTCTGACCATAGCATAATTAGGTTAAATCTAGAATTTAGGGATGTTTGTTTATATATTGCTTCAACTGTACTTTAATTGCGCAAATATGTGCTTACTTGCCTTACTTGTTTAATATGTACTTATTTGCCTACTTTTAATATCATTATTATTAAAATCCCAATTATCTATTACCGTTTTATATACACTGTCATCAAATTCTTTCTTATCGAGTCTTGACCGTATACTATGATACACAAATGGCACGTGAGGGTTGTCTTTTACAACCCTCCGAATCTTTTTTTAAAATTCTCTAGTTTCAAAGAATGGCTTTGGCAGGCCAACTGATATGACATCTAGCACTATTTAGTCCAACTCCAAAATTAGGAGATACTCTACTCTAAAAAAAACATAGGTCATGCTGCATAAGCCTTAGGTGAGTCAGTCATTGGCATTGAATCATGATTAGGAAAGCCACCTTAATGTCAATGGCTCATGCACCAACCGACATGCCTTTTGTGGAATGACAAACCTATCTAGGTGAGACGCTGAAGATCTGGAGCAAACACTTACCAAACATTTTCACCTCTTCAGAATGTAAATCAACCACAACCTCCCCGAAATCACTATGGTCATTGGAGCACCACATAAGCTAAAACAATGATGGAGAAATATTCATCGGTATCAAGGAGATGAGATTAGACCACACATGGGTGCAATGACCGCTTTGATTAACATCCAAGCCGACAAGGTCCTTACTAGACCGTTGATAGAATTTTGGGATCCAGTTAAGTTGGTTTTCAAGTTTGCCGAATGTGAATTGAAACCAATATTGGAGGAAGTAACTAACATCACAGAGTTGCCATTTACCAGGAGAAAACCAATATTGTCAGTTGTCATGCCCGACCACAGGTTTCTTCATAATCGGGTCTGACAAACAATAGGAATTTGAGAAGAATTGAAGACGGTTGGGTGAGCTTGGACCAACTATTCGATAGATCCAAACATTGGAAAAGTTACGAATGGCATCTAAAGGAGTTTTAATGTGATCAAGCAACTTGGGAGAGTCTCCATCCCTTAACCTTCTCTCTGCATTATTGGGATTACTAGTATTTTCGCAAAGAAAAGTACGAATCAACATCAACCTGATGTCCCTAGTCTTGACAACCTTTTAGGTAAATTTGCAAGGCACCCTTGTTCCCCTAATATTAGCATAGACACTTCGGGCATTGTCAGCATGCTCCAGAGGATATGACATTTTCAAAGGCTGCAACCTACTACTCCAGGTATGGGCCACAGAACATTTCTTTCAAAGTGAGGCACCCTTCAACTATTTTGTGGGTGTCACTAACATGATTAGGAGTCACAAATAGAGGATGAGGCATTGGGTCCCACCGCACAGTCATGAGGAGTAGAGAGACATGCTGATCCATCTGAGCGGAGAATGGGTGAACTGGAAACTTTCATTGTTAAGTGACAAGACAATCTTGAGGAGCCCTAGAAAATATTTCATCGAGTTAGTTGGACTTGAAGGAATTCAGTCATATGCACATCTGCGGGTTCTAAGGCAATTTGGGTTGATCCAAGACATGCCCCTCTGGTCGAGGACAACTTTATATCAAGATGACTACAATGGACAAATCCCAATCCCAAGGGTGAAGAGACTTCAAGATGAATGGAATGACTTGATCATGATGCCAATGGGTCTGAATTCCTGGTGCACTCCAAAATACTTCATATGGATCAATAAGGAAGATGACTTGGCTCGACCGAGCAGAGAAGGATTGATCGAACTAGAGGATTCAGCAGCAACTCTACAAATATATTACAAGATTTAGCCTCACTATCTCGTTACCACTGCCATGCAACGACAAGTGGTTCTAGGTCGGTCAACCACATGTTGACACCACCGGATAACGATGATCGGGTGATTGGGTACATACATATTAAATCAGAAATAGAGCCGGAAGAGGATCCTAAAGAAGTGCCCGAGTACAACATTGATGAGTAGGAAGAAGAATTTGAAGAGGACCACAAGGAGGAGCCTAAAGAAGAAAGAGGTGACTCAGGGGATGATTATTAGTGGCTAGTTGATTTCCCTTTATCTTGTACCCTTTTTCATTTCTTCAAGGGTAGGCCTATAAGCCCATGAATCTTTTGTGAATGTTGAAAGACAATGTTGTTACCACCGCTCCCAACTATTCTACTCAAAAGCCTATCAATGAAAAATCAAAATTTGCTCAAGATCTAAATGTGTCAAAATTTTATTGTTCGACAAACATTCGTGACATAGGCCTACCTCCGGAAAAGAGAGGTCCCTCGCAACATAGAAAACGTGTTTAATTAAATATGTGAACTAATTTCTCTTTGTGCTCATATATGTGCAATATCTAAAACTAACTTCCACTTTTCCTCATTTTATCGTTTTATTAATTAAACCCCGAAAATCACAGTGTGGGATATTGCTGGGTATGTTGTTGTTGTTGTTATTTTCCAAAAATAGTGGTTGGTTTGTGTTGATACGTAAAACAAGATGAGCCACCATATAACCTAAGATCAAAAGGTAAAAAGTCTACAACCGATGACCCGGCCAGAAACGCTTTAATAATAGCCAACAACCTAGTGCAATTAGGTGAAAAGGACGACACCCGAAATGATGAGCACGTTGCCAGAATGGCGTAGGGAATGGAGTCGATGAGAGAAGAAGTACAACATATCTGAGAGCTAGCATACTTGGAAATGACAACGCTTCCACAACTACCATGCTTCCCTTCATTAAATTCAATCCATGACCATTTCCCTTCAACCACCCGAAAAACAAACAGAACCTCAACCACAGTCACTACCAACCCTAGAACCCAAGCGATACCACCACTAACCCCCGCAAATCTGCCAAATCCCCCTATACATGCCTCTATATCCCGAATTATGTCTAGGCACCACAAAATCCACTAATCACCACCAACTTAGTTCACACCCCTCCTCATGACAATGTCCCTTTTGCCAGCAATCAGATCCAACACATACTTGTGGCACATACCACCACACATGAGCGGTATGCTCCTCCTATATATGCCATATCATAACCTAACCTTACTGTGCTCGCCATGGTCATAGTTCCATAAAAGATAGATCAATATGCCGAGATGGAGAAAGAAGCAAAGTATAAGGAAGAGGAGTCAGTGTCAGAACAATTGCGAGCTTGAGTAAGTAGATGAAGAATCTCTAGGTTGCTCGAGGGAGCGAGAGCCTAGATTATGAGTACTTGTATATACATCCCGATATTGACATGCCCAAAGGGTATAAGCCTCCAAAGTTCGACATCTTCTATAGAACGGGTGATCCTCATGCACATTTGAGGGCCTACTGCAACAACAAGTCGGTCGGGGTAAGAAGAAATAAAAAGCTCAGAATAAAATTGTTTATAAGGAGCCTGACAAGAGAAGTGCTTACTTGGTATACCCGCCAGGATCCCAGGAATTGGAGAGAGTCGCAAGACATGTGGGAGTATTTTATGAACCGTTTCCGGTTTAATACCGAGATCACTCCAGACAGGTCCGCCATAGTGAATTTGCAGAAAAAACCCTTAGAGTCATTTCAGGAGTATGCCTGACGCTGGAGGTTGGAGTCTTCCAGGACCCAACCCCTACTGAACGATAATGATCAAACCAAGTATTACATAAGGGCCCAAGAGGGAATTTACTTTGAACAGATGATGGATATGATGGGTCAAAAATTTCTCGAGTTGGTTAAGATGGGAGACTTTTTGAAGAAGGCATCAAATAAGCCAAAATATAGTCAATGGTCGCATTGCAATCTGCCAGCAATGAAATACAATATGGTTCTATAAGCAGTGGGAAAAAGAAGAAAGAGGGAATAAAAACAATTGTTCCCTATTATCAATCAAGTCCTCCTCGCAGAAACAATTCCTACCCCATAAACGTCTATCCCTAACATCAACCCACCTACACTCTAGTATACAATATACAACTGTACTATAATGCCCAACCTCAATACAACCTACCCCAAGCCATATAAATTCAAACCCACCATGACCATATGCCCTAGTTCAAACAACAACCCACCAAAATCAACTCGCCTATGCACCACGGCCATGCCCAAACATTGAAGAAGGAAATCCCAAAACCTACGATCCAATCATTGAACCCTTAGCCCAGTTGTTTGAAAGATTAAAGCTATCCGGGTCAATATACCCAGTGGAATGGAGAATTGCCGACCAACCCTCCAAATATTTTGACACAACCAAGCGTTGTGCTTACCATCCGTTGGTTCCTGGGCATGATGTTGATGATTGCTATATACTAAAGAAGAAGAATGAGATTGAGCTGTTGATCAAGAGTGGATCCATCCAATGTACATCAGCTTTGCGAATGTGAATCGTAACCCACTTCTGAACCATAGAAATCAAGGAGCTAACATGATTGCATTGGACGAAGATTATTATCTAAAGGGTACCATCATCACAATTAGGAATGTCGAAACTACAAGGGTGCCACCCCGAAAAGCTCCATTAATTACTATATAGTTAAAACCTCCGATGATGTTCCAAACATACCAACAACAGTCCACCGCCACCATCTGAAATGAGAAGAGTCGAGAACACAAAATGGTCCGTGGACATACCAACAGAAAGGAAATGTTAAAATGACAGACTTTGTAGCAGCTCATAGGATGACCAGGTTAGGAAGGTGTTAAGCTATAGAGGAGATGAAACGAGGGAACCCTAGTAGAGAAAAGAATCAAAGAAGAAACATAATAGATGACGAGGTAGTGGAGTTTTGGAGGAAGATGCCAGTTAAAGATTATTTTGTGGAGGAACAACTAAGAAAGACCCCTGCTCACATATTGATCATGGATCTGCTAATGAGTTCTGACTATTAGAAAGATGATTTGGTAAAGGTGCTAGGTGGAGTAAGTGTGCAAATCAATAGTACCAACGAGGCGTTAGCAGCAACCATTGGAAATATGGTCGAAGCAAACATGATTTCCTTTCGACGAGATGAACTTCTTATAGAGGGTGTGGACCATAACAGAGCTCTGCATATCACAGTCAAGTGCGGGGATAAAGTTATGTCTCGAGTGCTTATCGACGGAGGTTTCATAGTGAACATTTACCCATTATCTACTCTGCGAGAATTGGGTATTCATTTGATGGAGGTGAAGGAAAGCCATGTAAGAGTGAGGGCTTTCCATGGGTCGCAAAAGGATATCATTGGAGAAATCTACTTAGCTTTACATATTGGACTAGTTAAGCTCCTAATATAGTTTAAAGTAATGGATATTTCATCTTCATATAACCCGGTGCTAGTAAGGCCCTGGATACATATGGCAGGGGTAGTTCCTTCCACCCTCCATCGGTGTATGAAGTTCGAGGAGGATTGCCAAGAGATTTTGATACTTGGGGAGTGGAACCGATCAGCTTACCTAGACCATGCAGTCCTCTTCATAAAAGGATTAGATGCATTCACCTTTCATGCGATTGACATCATGCAGGCAACAGAGATAGAGAAGAATGAGCAGAATCACGGTATACGGTCATTGTATAGGTTAAAGATGGCAATGAGAGAGAGGATGAATTATGGGTATTGAATATGGACTGGGTTGGGAGCCTGATCAAATGGGATAACAGAGCCAATTAAACCAAAAGGGAATAAGGGTACGGCTGGCTTGGGATATCAACCTATAGTGGGAAAGACTAACACCGGTAACCTTAGGAAGAAGATTTTTTACTAGAGTGTGTTCTGGATCTGGGTCAGAGCTCAACACCGAAGGATGACATCATTGATGGAATGGGAATATTGTCCGTGACTATGATTGACGAATGTACGACAAAGTTGATATCAAGACACCAACCATTCAGGATGATGAACTAGGAGAGACCTTGAAAAATTGGACCGCTAGTCTGTCTCTGATTCGTCAGGATTTTTGGTAGTGTGGAATTGTAGTAATTTTTTTAAAATGCACAGTTAATTGAGACATGAAGAGTACCCATAATTTTTTGTCAGTTGCCTCTTTGAATACTGAGACATTCTTTTTTATAAAATAAAAAGAATTATTTTCCCTGAAAACATTTAAAATACATTTTTAGCTCTTGTTTATACTTAGTTTTTCTTTTCAGTAATGAAATTGGTAAAAACATGTGTTTCGCAATTATGTAATGTAACCAAACCCTTGAGATAAACGATCCAGACTACAAAGAGTACGATGAAAGCATGATTCCTGAGAACCTCCCACAAGAGAACGAGCAGTTAGAGAGCCACAAGAAGCCTAACCTCGAAGAAACAAAAGTAATCAACTTGGGAAATGAAGAAGACTTGAAGGAAACTCCAATCAGCATCCATCTGAAAATCGAATAAAAGGAAGAACTGGTGGAGCTCCTTTGACGATACATTGATGTATTCGTCATATGATGACATATCCGGACTAAGTACCGTCATCATCTAGCATCGGTTGCCCACAATCCTGCCAGACCGCTAGTCAAGAAAAACCCCAAAAAATTCAAGCCAGATTTGATCCTAAGGATAAAGAATAAGTCACTAAGCAGATAGAGGTGAATGTGGTAAGAGTCATCAATTATTCTATATGGTTGGCAAACATCGTACTAGTACCGAAGAAGGATGGAAGATTAGGATATGTGTGGACTATAGAGATCTCAACAAAGCCAGTCCAAATGATGATTTTCCTATGCCAAACATTCATATCCTTATTGATAATTGCGAAGCATGAGCTGCAGTCGTTCATGGATTGTTTCTCTAGGTACCACCAGATTCTGATGCACGAAGAATACGCGGAGAAGATGGCATTCACCATTCCATTGGAGTTTATTGTTATAGGGTCATGCCATTTAGTCTCAAGATCACTAGTACCATCTACATGAGGGCCATGACGACCCTCTTTCACGACATGAACCACAAGGAAATTGAGGTATATATGGATGATGTCATCACTAAGTCTTAAAAGATCACAAATCATTTGAGTGATTTAAAGAAGTTCTTTGAGTATTTGTGAAGGTACAGTTTGAAGTTGAATACTGCGAAGTGTGCATTCAGAGTTCCTGCAAGGAAACTGTTAGAATTCATCATTAGTAGGAAAAGGTTAGAGTTGGATCCTTCAAAGATCAAGGCCATATAAGACTTGCCACTGCCTATGAGCAAAAAAGATGTGATGAGCTTCCTCGACAGATTAAACTACGTTAGCAGGTTCATAGCCTAGTCAACGGTAATCTACAAGCTTATTTCATGTTGTTGAAAAAAGACGTTGCTATAAATTGGAAGGAATAATGTTAGAAAGCTTTCTACAAGATCAAGGAGTATTTTTCGAATCAACTAGTGTTAGTTCCTTCAAAATCCTAAAAGCTAATGTTATTATACTTGTCCGTTCTAGATAACGCATTTGGGTACGTGTTGAGACAACACGATGAGACTAGAAGAAAGGAGAAAGCATATACTACCTGAGTAAGAATTTCACACCATATGAAGCCTGATATACCTTGTTAGAGCGGACCTGCTGCGCTTTGACTTGGATCGCTCAAAAGATAAGGCACTACATGACAGCATACACCATGCATCTGATATCCCAACTCGACCCGCTCAAGTACATCTTCCAAAAATCGATTCCTACAGGAAAGTTGGCCAAATGGTAGATTCTTCTTAGTGAATTCGATATTGTGTACATAACACAGAAAGCTATCAAAGGGCAAGAGTTAGACGATCATCTTGTAAAGAACCCAGTGGAAAAAGATTACGAGCCACTCATCATATACTTCCCAGATGAAGAAGTCTTATTCGCAAGGGAGGATATTGCAGAGTCATACCCAGGGTGGAGAATATTTTTTGATGGGGCAGCAAATTTAAAGGTGTAGGGATTGGGGCAGTCCTAGTTTATGAGTCAGGGCAACATTACTCGGCTTCATCCAAGATAAGATTCCCTTAGACAAATAATATGGCAAAATATAAAGCATGCATACTTGGTATAAGGATGACTGTTGACATGAACATCAAGGAGCTTCTGGTAATAGGAGACTCTGATCTACTGATACATCAAGTTCAGGGTGAATGGATCACCAAGAATATCAAGATCCTTCCATATTTGCACTGCGTGAAAGAATTATGTAAGAACTTTACCAAGATTAAGTTCAAACATGTTCCTAGAATCCAGAATGAGTTCACCGACGCTCTTGCAACCTTCTCATCTATGATCCAGCATCCAGACAGGAATTACATCGATCCCATCGAGATGGAGGTTCGATATCAGCATGTGTACTATTTCAATGTGGATGAAGAGTCAGACGGTAAGTTGTGGTACTACGACATCAAAAGGTTCCTTGAAGCAAGAGAATATCGAGAGAATGCCACTAGTTGTCAAAAGTGAGCATTGATAAGACTGGCAAATCACTTTTTCCTTAACGGGGAAGTCCTGTATAGGATGACCCCGGACTTGGGTCTGTAAAGGTATGTATATGTCGCTAAAGCAACAAGATTACTGGAAGAGATACATGCAGGAACGTGTGGACCTCACAACTCTATCAAAGAAGATTTTAAGGGTCGAAAACTTTAGATTGTTACACCCCATATTTTTGTATATGAAAATACGACATAAATAAATTAATGAGAGCCCGGAAGTGAGATGTCACATCTTACAGCATTACATTACGGTGATGTCGCGTTTTGTAGTATTAAGTTACGACGATGTTTCACCCTGAAGTATTGTACATTAAAATTTTGTTTTCAGTTAACCGATGTAAGACTCGGGAATGAGATCATCTTGACGTTAAAGTACTTACGCTATTTATAACAAGCGATAAATAAGTTTTATGAAGGATAAAGGGGTACACAGATTAAAGAAAATGAGTTTCGTTGAAAGTGGCCAATTTGGAATAAAATATGGGTCGAGCGATAATACCCGATAAATATGAACTAATACCATGCAAGGTACCATATGACCACGACAATATAATATATAAAGTATATATGAAGTATTTTAAAAATAAATAGAATTATGAATTTTTTTTAAATTATGCGGGTAATTAATTAATTACCGGGTAATAGAACATTACCCAGTTAACTAATAAGCGGACAAAAACATAACTAATTATGCCTAAAGAAACGTTGCACAAGGTCACTAATTAAGGAATGACTCACTACATATAAGTGAGTCTTATCCAACTAGACAATTTGTCTTAAAGAAACATAAGACTTGGAAAGTCTTAGTAAGAAACATAACCAATTAAACCATTTGTCTTCAGCCTTTAATTCATGACTTTGGTTTGAAACCAAGTCCTAAGAAAATTGTAACCAAGAACGTTAAGTTCTAAAGCAAGAAACATTTACAAGGTAAAAGCTACTGTTATACTACACCAAAGACGTGAAGAGCAGGAACAAATTCGTTTCAAGAATTTCAAAGGATTCCAGCAAAATCTCATTCAACTTTCCTTTTGTTGCTTTCAATCACTTTTTGAGATTTTGTGTAATTACCTTGTTCGTTGATTCTGTTTGGCCATTTGCGCTCGGATGATAGGGTAATGATGTGATCTTCTTGATTTTCAAGTCTTCGAGGAACTTTGTGACTTTTGCGCCTACAAACTGTGGTTTGTTGTGTAGGCTATCTCTTTTGGTATCCAAAATCTGCAAATAATGTTCTCATACAAGAAATCTACCACTTCACATTCGCCGATCTTCTGATAAGGACCTGCTTCAACCCATTAAGAAAAATAGTCAGTTAAAATCAAAAGAAATCTTACCTTACTAGGGGCCGGTGGCAGTTGTGTGACAATATCCATTTCCCACTTCATGAATGGCCATGGTGACAGAACCGAGTGCAGTGGCTCTGCCGGTTGATGTACCAACGGTGCTTAGCATTGAGATTTATTGCCTTTTTGAACATAAGCTTTGGCGTCTTGTTTCATCCGGGGCCAATAATATCCTACCCTTATTAATTTTAGTACTAAGGAATATGCGCCTTAATGATATTCTACAAATCCTTCGTGGACTTCTTGCATAACATAGTTATCTTCAGAGCCTCCCAAACATCGAGCCAACGAGCCTTGGAAAGATCTTATGTACAGTTGACCTCCTTTAAAACTATATCGCGATGCCTTAGTGCGTAGCTATATCGCGATGCCTTGGGATCTTTAGGCAACTTTTCGTGCTTTAGATAGTCAATGATCTTATTTCTCCAGTCACAGACCTGATTGGTCGCATTTACCTCATAATAGATATCTACGTCCAGCACCGAGTGCATAAGCTGCAC
Organism: Nicotiana sylvestris; assembly: GCF_000393655.2. Classification (NCBI taxonomy): domain Eukaryota; kingdom Viridiplantae; phylum Streptophyta; class Magnoliopsida; order Solanales; family Solanaceae; genus Nicotiana; species Nicotiana sylvestris. The sequence goes on along the minus strand of NC_091064.1, from coordinate 134,566,702 downwards.
GACCGTACCGGAGTCCGATCCTTTCATTTCCGTAGATGAACCAAGGTTAGCTAGTGCATTTGCTTTTGCAACTTTTTAATGCATTTATTTTTTAATGATACACTTGATTACTAATTATTTATGGCAAAAAAAAAATCAGAATACATGTACATTTTAATTAGCTACATGATTGCACGATTAAGGTAGATGAAGAAGTGGTTAATGAGAATTTTTTATTTCGCCTTATCTTGCATATATAAATGAGGATTTGTGTATTTTTCCTTATTATGATTGAAGTTTTAAATTAAGGTGCATATTAAGGATTAATCTAATAATCAGGACTTTATACCAAGTATGATTTTTTTTTTGGATTTTAATAAATCAACGCCGCCACAAACATTATCTGACAATGCTTAATGTCCTGGTTTTGTGAGGACTATGCTACGTGAATATGAATTTTGATAATCGATATGAGTTTGTTTAATATGAAGCACGAAACAGCTTACAAATAGCTTGAGATGGTCGAAAGCTTTATCAATTCTTGGTTAGTCTTCATATATATAATTTTCGTTGGATAAAACTGTAATACTTTTCTATTAAGTGTTCGAATTGAAGTCAGAATTTTAAGTTCACGGGAAAAACTACAAACGAGCGTGTGTCTTTTATTCTTGTATCTATCTGCAAAATATTTTATGCATTAAAATTGAGAGATGATCAAGTTTGCATGAATATTATCAATCTAGATTAAAAGATTTCTCTGTTTGAAGTGAAGTTCATGTAATGCCTTTGCGATAAAACGTGCAAAAAAGTAATGTTCACACGTTGCGTTTTACTGTATTTCTTCTTTCATTTCGTTCTAAAATTTCACGGAACATGTATGTTAAGGCCCTCCCTTCTTTCCTTGGACATGGTCCAAGTTATACTGAAGAAACGAGCAAACACGCAGTTTTCATAAATTACTCTATTCATAGAAATAGTAGGGGTGTCTATATTTCGATTCCCCATGAAAAATATTAATATCTTTTGTTTATGGGTCTCAGAATAATACGCAGTTGGAAATGTTTATCTAGAAAGAATATTGAGATTATTACATATTTTCATGCATTTCACTCATTTATACATGTGCATTGACCCATGACCATATGGCGTTATATACACGTATATATGTAAATATATGTATATGGGAAAAGGTTATGACGTTATATAGGCACCACCACATGATCAGCTGGTATATGATGATGATGTTACCCACAGTGACTGAAATATGATTCAAACGGCGTTATATACACGTATATATATGTATATATATGTATATGGGATATGGGAAAGGTTATGGCATTATATACGCACCATCACCCGATCAGCTGGTATATGATGATGTTGCCCATAGTGGCTGAAATATGACTCAGACGCGTTATATACGCATATATATGTATATATATATATATGTATGTATATATATATATATATATATATATATATATATATATATATATATAAATGGGATATGGGAATGGTGATGGCGTTATATACGTGCAACAACCTGATTAACTGGTATACGTTGATGAGTTTGCCCACAATGGCCGATATGATATGATGGGATGCCCTCAAAGGCTGATAATGTTATGAAACATGTACCTACGCACGACATGACATTCATACGCATATGCATGATGCTAAAAGTAATTTATAATTTACAAAGTTATTCAGACTTACAGGTTGAGTCATGTACTCTATATTTCTTTGATGTCTCTTATGTATTTATTTATGTGCCTTATATACTTGGTATATTATTCATACAGACGTCCCTTTTTCCTGGGGACACTACGTTTCATGCCAACAGGTCCCGATAGACAGGTCGAGAGCCCCCCAAGTAGGCTATCAGCTCAGCGGAAGATGCTGGTGTGCTCTATTTGCTTCGGAGTTGCTTGTTTGGCTGGTATGATTTAGATCTGTATTGTTTGGTATTGCGGGACTCTTTCCTGACCTTTATGTCATTTATGTACTCTTAGAGGCTTGTAGACATATGTTGTATACGTGAAAGATTGTACGGCCTTGTCGGCCTGTATCTTGAGTTATAAATAATTATGTTGGCCTATTAGGCCCTTATGTCACGTGTATATGATAATGTAATAAGAAAGATACGTTACGTTGGTACTCGGTTGAGTAAGGTACCAGGTGTCCGTCGTGGCCCATCGGTTTGGGTCGTGACATGGATAACCATGGAAATTAATAGTATCTATTACATGCAGAAGTGTCACCAGTGCTAGATTCATAGGGATTTTATCCGGGTTCCACCTAATGAGCTAAACATAATGGGATCTCCTTGGTCATTCTCCACTTGGGACATAGACGTCATTGGACCTATAGAACTAGCTGCATTAGTGACTACTTCAAGAAATGGGTCGAAGCTTATACATATAAGGCCTTCACGAAGAAGGTGGTGGCAGATTTCGTCTGTAACTGCATAATCTGCTGATTTGGGATCCCAATGTCAATCATAACAGATAATGCAGCCAATCTCAATAGTGATCTCATGAGGGAGATTTACGAGAAGTTCAGAATCGTCCACCGCAACTCCAGCCTACAGGCTTCAAATGAATTGATCGGTCGAAGTGGCTAATAAAAACATCAAAATAATCTTACAGAAGATAGTGGACAATCACAGGCAGTGGCACGAGAAGCTATCCTTCGCCTTATTGTGTTACCGAACCACTATGAGAACATCTATCAGGGCAACGTCATACATGTTGGTATATGGCACAGAAGCTATGACACTCGCAGAGGTCGAGATACCATCTTTAACAGTCATTTAGGAAGCCAAGTTAGACGACGCATAATGTATACCTGTCAGGCAGGAGCAACTCATGCTCATCGATGAAAAGAGAATGGACACAGTATGTCATGGCTAGCTATATCAAAATAGGTTGCCTAACACGTTCAATAAAAAGTTGACACCTCAGCAATTTACACCGGGTCAGTTGGTTTTGAAGAAAATAGTCCCTCATCAGGAAGAGGCCAAAGGAAAATTCTCACCAAACTGGCAAGGACCTTATGTGGTCCATAGAGTATTGTCGGGAGGAGCATTGATCCTAGCAAAAAGGGATGGCAGAGTCAGCACAAAGCCCCTTAATTAAGATGCAATTGAGAGATACTACATTTGAAGACAATAGAATTAGGGTTTGGTAGTAACAAAACAACGCCCAACCTGACTTCCCACGGTAGGATACATAGGCAACCCATGAAAGGTACGTCTCCCTCTCCTTTTCTAATAAAAATCCAAATATCATTTTGTTTGTATTTGGAACCACGCCACAACTTGATTTCCTTTTACACAAATACATAGGCAATCAACATCGAATTCAGTCATTTTTTGTTATTGAACAACATCTAGACCTAATTCCATTTGGATATGTAGGTAGTCGGAGTTAGACTCGACCACTTAATTTCAATTTCTCATCAATTTGCATCTATTGTAATCGAACTACGTTTTGACCTAATTCCATTTGGATAGGTAGGATTCCAAAGTCAGGCTCAATCATCTTCATAATTCATGCATCATTTTATCATCCTCGAACTACGTTTTGACCTGATTCTATTTGGATACATAGGCAACCTGAAAAGGTTCGGCCATAATATAGGAAAACCTTTGTAATGCATTTGTTAAATTAGGACACGATTGTGACATCAAGAAGCTACAGCATCAAGGACATCTCCAGGAAATGTCATCAACGGAAAAAATCACCCATAAATGACATTCGCATCGAAGGGAACGTCTAAACATGTCATAATCCGGAACAACAGCACTTTGCCGTGAAAATAAATGAATTTCAAAATGTTTGTATTAAAAAATTCTATCTTTACACCTACCGAACCTCATGGCTTAATCCACCAGGTCCGGGGTAACGCCAGGCTTAAAGTCAACACAGCACCCCCCCCCCAACTAAGAACTTCTCTTTGGTCACAGGATGGACAGGAGTCGAGGGATAATAGATTACACTAGGAGCAATGACGAACCCGCTACCATCTCATGAACCATTATCTCTCCTTCATTATTCAATTCTTTTTCTCATATGGTTAAGGACTAACTTCAAATTCTTTGCAGGTATTCCGGAACCAAGTCATCGATACAATCAAAGCACCCTATACATATCAATCCACTTTTTCCCACCAATCGGAACCTTATATATAATAAACTGTCTGCTCAACCAATCAGAGTGCCCTATACATATCGAGCCGCTGGCTTCGCCAATCAGAGCAATGTATATAGTAAACTGATCTCTTTGCCAACTGGAGAATTTTGCACAAATCGCACCATCACTATGCCATATTACATATTCCAAGTAGATACTTTAAATTTTCATGGCCGACTTCGCTAGTCAAAGGATGCAACATCCAATTCCACAATACATTCTGCTGCTCGATGATTGTAATTTAGTTTCGCAGTCATGAGTATCTCTTGCGCATGCTCCTTGTTTCTTTATTTCAACTTGATTGTTTTGACGTTTTATTTATGCATGTTACAGGTTTTTACATTTCAAGTCATCTACTCCCATCGTGTGGAGGTTTTTACATTCAAAGTCAACTACTCCTATTGTGTGGAGATACTCCCCTCGTACAGAGATATTTTACATTTTAAATCAACTGTTACACCTCATGTATTCGTACGTAAGAGTACGTCGTAAGTCAATTGATGTAAGCTCGGAAATGAAATCATCTTTGAAATGTTTACAAAGTTAGTTAATAATATTAACTTGGAGGTTAATAATATTTAAGATCATGAATACCAAGTACCAAGAGGGTTTGAAGGTTTAGAAGCTAAACGAATTGAAGAAAATAAGTTTCGTCGAAAGTCGACAAATTGGGAATAGTATAACATGTACTTTTGGGGTGAGACTAGGGTGCTTAACATTATAAGGAGATTATGTTATGAGTTATTTTAGTCGTATGGTAGTCGTATTTTATGTTTTGAAGTCAAAGAGTTGTGGAACAAATGTTGAAAAAGGTCATCACAAGTTATATTCACAAATTTGTTGAAACTTAGGTCAAATGTAGCTGAGCTTTTATCCCAATATACTTGGAGGTAGGGGATGATCTACCTACCAAATTGAAGATCCACGAGTTTATTTTTTAAATAATTTAACCGTTTGTCAGTACGACATCAGAGTAGAGGGGTATTCGCGTTTTCACGAGACTCCACAAAGAAGCTCCCATGGGCCCCACGAAGTCAGTGTAAACTCCAGCCTGTATTTAAGTCAATTATAAATCGTTTTCAATCATTTTTCTCGTCAAAAATAGTTCATAAATCCTCCTAAATGCTCTCCAATGGTTCCTCCATGATTCTATGGTGAAAACCTAAGACAAAAACATGAATCCAATGCTAGAAATTTTGTGGTGCTTGCTAGATCGTAGTTCTTCATCTTGTGGCTGTTTTGGAGGGTTCTTCAAAGTGAATTAACCTCAGGTATCATGGGTTTCTTGTTTATTAAGGTAAAAATCAGTCCCTCCTTCATTTATATTAGATTTTCAAGGCGAATTACAAGTGTTTACATTCCAACTTTAACTCCAAAAGCTGATTCAATAAGAGAATACAACACCTATAGTGTTATAGTGTCATTGAAAATAATATTGGGCTGTGTTTGGCTGAAATTTCAAGTTGTTTCTACTGTATAAGGTGATTCTAACATCCTACTAATTGTTTTTAGGCTTTCTTGTATGTTGGTTAAGTTGTTAGGATGATAAACTACAAGATAATACTTGGATTAGCTTGAGATATTGTTCTTGATGGATTGATTTGAAAGTTGCTCTTATGAACTTTAAGTGGCTTAAAATTATGGAAACTAAGTTGTATATGATATTTTTAGTATTAATATGTTGGTTTAGATGTCAATATTGTTGAGGAAATTGGTAACTAGAAAAGGAAATGGCTAAAAAGCACTTAGAAGTTGTCGACAATGATATTATCTTGTGTTGGGCTATTTCGGGTAACTTTAAAGTTGAGACAAGGTTGAAAATCCTTTAAAAGGTATTGATTATTATACTGAATATATTACTATGTTCAAGAATTAATGATAATAGGGTTGAAGGGTGCTAAAGGGATTCAATCCGAGCTTGCCGCTCATCGTGATATGTTGATGACTTGTTAATGAAATATTTTTTACCTATTGTTGATGTTGTTTTTATTGTATTGCTTTGGTTGTTGTTGTTGGTATATGATATTGTATGAGGCCCTTGTTATAGGAGAGATGCTGCCAAAATTTACATAAACGAGCTACTAGATTAAATTACGGACATAGCCTTCACTCAGCACTGATTTTGAATCTCCTTATGCTATGGTATACTGATTTGAGTTGTTTAATGCTTGGAAGCTATTAAGGACTCATCGAGGTTAAGGTATGTTAAGGCTAAACCTTTCCTTCATTTTTGCATGATTCCATAACGACATGTGTTTGATAATGAGACACAAAGAGAAGTTCATTTTTCTGAATTTATTCACATTATCCTTGTCTCATAAGTTACAGTATTCTCCTTTATTAGGACTTTCTATCCAGTTAACTATTGTCTTCTTTCAGTCAAGAGAGTAGAAGGTCTATATATATACAATATTATAGTATTTTCACCACCACCGAGCTATAACCGGTCGACAGGCCCCTATTGGGCAACCCCGGATCAGATGGTAAGTTATATACCGAGCCTACTATGGCCGAGAGCCTATGAGCGAGCCCAGAATGGGTGAGATACAGAGCTTAGTATGGCCAAGCATGTATGACCAAGCCTACTACGGTAGAGCAATTACACATACCAAGCCTTTTAAGGCCGGACATCTATTTTACTTACTATTGTGACGACCCAAAGGGTCATCACCGTAATTCTTCCTTGTTTTATGCTTCCGCTGTTAGTTGCCTCGATTGGCGTGTGTAGTCCGGGCACATAACCGGAAAGCTTTTATGTTGAAATATGCGAATTATGTGAAATATGTGATGAATTTTAATATTAATATGCATAATATTGACTTCGGTCAACATTTTGGGTAAACGGACCCGGACCTGTGATTCGACGGTCCCGGAGCGTCCGTAGAAAAATATGGGACTTGGGCGTGTGCTCTGAATCAAATTCCGAGGTCCCAAGCCCGAGAAATAAATTTTTATGTGAAATTGTTCTCTGAAATTAATTAAGGAAAAGGAAGAAGAAAATTGATTAGAAAACTGTGGTATCGGGCTCGTATTTTGGTTCCGACGCCCGGTACGAGTCTTAAATATATTTTAAGCACTATCTGTAAAGTTTGGCTAAAAACGGACCTCATATGACGTATTTCGGACTTAAAATGGGGAATTTGAGTTTTATGAAAGTTTAAAGAAAATCATGTGTTTCGAGGCTTGATCCTATGTATATGATGTCGTTTTGGCGATTTGATCGCACGAGTAAGTCCGTAAGGTGTTTTCGAGATCATATGAATGTTTGGTTTGGAGCCCCGAGGGCTCGGGTGAGTTTTGAGTGGGGCTCGGGAGGTCTTAGACATTAAAAATGCAGGTTCAGATATTGCAGGCCCCAGTGCGGCCGCGGCCATTTTCGCGCGGTCCTCGCTGGCAGCCACGCGGCCGCAGTGCTGTTCTGTGCGATCCGCGTGGTGGGGTTCAGAGGGTCAACCAGCACGGCCACGCACCAAATCAGTGCAGTCCGCGCTGGGTGGGTTGAGAGAAAGCCCACTTCTTCCCTCCCTCGGCGCGGCCGCGGTACATTTCTACGCAGTCCGCGCCAGCACCCAGCAAAGCATATAAACTCGGGATTTTCAGTCATTTCTCCACTTTTCAAAAACCCAAAACCTAAGAGGCAATTTTCCAAACAACTTTTCTTCTACAAAACGATTGGTAAGTGATTTCTAACTTAATTTCTTTATTCTTTGACATCTTTTAACAAGATTTCAACTTCAAATCAAAGATTTTCATGGGGGAAATTGGGTGTTTTGGGTAGAACCTAGGTTTTTTTACAAATTGAGAAGTTGGACCTCAATTTGGGGTCCGATTTCAAAACAAATCATATATTTGGATTCGTGGGAGAATGGGTAACCGGATTTTGGTTCGAACCTCGAGTTTCGACCACGTGGGTCTGAGGGTATTTTTGACCATTTTGGGAAAAAAACCTTGTAAAATTTATTTCCATGCATGGGGAGTGATTCATTTAGTAATTATTAATGTGATTAAGTAACTTATGACTAGATTCGAGTGGATTGGTGGTGGAATCAAGAGGTAAAGCTATACTAGAAGCGTGAGTTGAGTTTGGAGCATTCGAGGTAAGTGTTTGTTCTAACTTTGGCTTGAGGGAATAGGATTAGGATGTTATTTGCTACTTGCTAATGTGGAGTATGGTGTATAGGCATGGTGACGGTTATCTATGCACCGGAGTCTAGCATGATCGTGAGTCTTAATTGCTTTTAATTCGAATAACGTGACACAATCTCCTTGTTTATTTGATGAGTTTCATATAATGTGAATGGTTGAGGTAAAATTGTGATTGGTGTACTTTTGGAGCGTTAGCTCGAATATGAATGTGTTAGTTGAGGAAGAAGGGATTTAAAAAGAGAATGTGTTGTGATTACTCCCTTGCTGGGATGTGTAGACCGATATATATACTCTCCCTTGTGGGGATATTTTTGGGTTGTTAGTTGTACCCTTGCCGGGTTAGAGTGATATGTTGTTGATTTCCCCTAATGGGACTCTCCTTACAAAATCAGATGTTTCGAATTATATTATGGGATCATGTGGCATGCCGTCCACTTTTATATGATATTATGGGATCGTGTGGCACGTCGTCCACTTATATATGATATTATGGGATCGTGTGGCACACCGTCCCCGTATGAATTTATGAAATGGGATCGAGTGGTACGCCTACCACAAATTAGAGTGATTATTGGTTATTGGCCTCCGATGTCGGTGACATATTGCGCACTGTGATAAAGATGAAATGGGAACGAGTGGTACGCCTACCACGTGGTATATGAAAATTGGGATCGTGTGGCATGCCGTCTACTTATATATGATATTATGGGATCGTGTGGCATGCCGTCCACTATATATATATATATATATATATATATATATATATATCATGGGAACCGAAGTTTCTTCTATTTATTTCTGATATTTCATTTTTATCTGTTACTCCCCGATAGCATGTCCCCTCCTAGCTTTACTTTGTATTATCTTGTTATTGTTTTCTTGCACTTGTATATATATTTGTACAGGTTAATTGTGGTAGGTCCTGTCTAGCCTCGTCACTACTTCGCCGGGGTTAGGCCAGGCACTTACCAACACATGGGGTCGGTTGTGCTGATGCTACACTCTGTGCATTTTTGTGCACAGATCAGGGAGTACTTACGGACCACAGCAGTAGGACTTCTGGGAGCTATTTTCAGTCCAGGGACTCTCGAGGTAGCCTAGCTGGCGTTCGCAGGCCGAAGCCCCTTTCCATGTTTTTCGTTTGTTCATCTTGTATCAGACAAACATGATGTATTTCCTTTCAGACATTGTTTGTAGTATTCTGTAATAGTCCGTGAGCTAGTGACACCAGACCTTGGGTAGTGATGTGTATTAAACTTCCGCACTTTTGGTTTTCAGTTGCTTTAGATTTAAAGTCTTCCGCTTAAATTTTGTCTCATTTATTATATTGTTTGAAAGAAAGCAAGAAAGGTGTTTTAAATATTTGGCTTGCCTAGCTCCGATAGTAGGCGCCATCACGACACCCGATGGTCGAAAAACCGGGTCGTGACAAGTTGGTATCAGAGCCCTAGGTTACTTAGGTCTCACAACTCACGGACAAGCTCGGTAGAGTCTGAGGGATCGGTACGGAGACGTCTGTATTTATCCCGTAGAGGCTACTGAGTTAGGAAAACTTTACTTTGTTCATTCTTGTCGTGGGATACTGTTTCTCAAGTATTGATTGTCTTCCTACTCCGTTCTTTCGTAGATGGCGAGAACACGTGCTTCCTCTTCTACCGCGCAGCAGCTCGAGCCCCCAGCAGTAGCTCCTATCAGGGGCAGCGGGCGAGGCCGTGCCAGAGGCCGAGGTCGGGGCAGAGCTCAGCCCCGAGCAACAGTCCCAGAGGTGGAGCCTAATATTGACTATGACGAGGAGGTTCCAGCTCCAGTGGGCCAAGATCAGGTCCCAGAGGGTTTCATAGCCACTCTAGTGCTTCAGGACGCTTTGGTCTGATTGGTAGGCTTTATGGAGGGCATTTCAAGGGCGGGATTGCTTCCCGTAGCACCAACCACGTCTCAGGCTGGGGGAGGAGTTCAGACTCCCGCTACTCATACTCCAGAGCCGGTAGCTCCTCCAACCCAGGCTACAGCAGTTCAGCCAACTATGGTAGTTCAGCCAGCTATAGCGGTCCAGCCAGGTATTGCGGCTCAGTCCAGTGATGGTACAGCTATGTCCGCAGATGCTCTGTGGAGGCTAGATCGGTTCACTAGGCTCTTCACTACCACATATAGTGGCACACCTTCAGAGGATGCCTAGAATTTCACATGCAGCTGTCATGAGGTTCTTCGGACTATGGGTATTTTAGAGACCAATGGGGCCGACTTCGCCACTTTTCACCTAGCAGGATCCGCCAAGACTTGGTGGAGAGATTTCTGTTTAGCCAGGCCAGCAGGGTCGCCATCATTAACCTGGGATCAGTTTCAGAGTTATTTCTGGGGAAGTTTCTCCCAGTTACTCAGCGGGATGCCCTTCGCAGGCAGTTTGAGCGACTCCAGCAGGGTTCGATGCCAGTTACCTAGTTTGAGACACAGTTTATTGATCTTGCACGCCATGCCATTATGATACTCCCCACCGAGAGAGAGAGGGTGCAGAGGTTTGTTGATGGGTTGGTTCAACAGATCCGTGTTCAGATGGCCATGAGTGCCTAGAGTGAGATTACATTTCAAGAGGCGGTAGATGGTGCCCGCCGGATAAAGCTGGCACTTTCTTAGGGAGGTGGTCATGGGTCTGATAAGAGGCCCCGTCATTCTGGTAGATTCAGCGGTACCTCGTCTGGAAGCAGGGATTCTTATGGTAGAGGACATCCTCCGAGGCCCTTTCAGTCAGCTCTCCAGACTTCTCATGGTTCACCAGTGAGTCGTGGTTCTCAGCCGTAGTATTCTGACCAGCAGCTCTTCATTTCTCCATCAGCACCTATCAGTGGCCCGCCACTTCGTTACTCTCAGCAGCCGAGGGCTTGTTTCATTTGCAGCGATGTAAGGCACATTGCCAGGTATTGCCCTCGAGCTTCCGGCAGCTCTCAGCAGCAGGAACCTCGCCCTATGAATCAGGCACCAGTTTCCCCACAGCCTGCCCAGCCAGTTAGAGGCGGGGGTAGAAGACATAGAGGTGGAGGCAGAGGTCTTAGAAGTGGAGCTCAGACCGCCAGAGGTAGGGGTCAGTCAGCAGCGGATTATCCCAGGGATGTGATTCAGGGAGGTGGGCCCATCCCCGTTGCTATGCTTTGCCAGCCAGGCCAGAGGCTGAGTCATCAGATGTTGTGATTACAGGTACCATTCTGGTCTGTGATAGGGATGCTTCTGTGCTATTTGATCCCGGATCTACGTATTCATATGTGTCGTCCTATTTTGCACCCTATTTGGTTATGCCTAGTGAGGCCTTGAGTATTCCTGTGTATGTGTCTATACCAGTGGGGGATTCTATAGTGGTGGACCGGGTTCATCGTTCCTGTGTTGTGGTATTCAGGGGTCTTGAGACCCGTGTTGACTTGTTGCTCTTGGATATGGTGGATTTCGACGTCATATTAGGGATGGATTGGTTGTCCCCGTATCATGCGATCTTGGATTTCCATGCCAAGACTATGACTTTGACGTTGCCAGATTTACCCCGACTAGAGTAGAGAGGGACCCCAGGTCATACCACTCGCAGCGTTATTTCTTCTGTGAAGGCTCGACGCATGGTCGAGTAGGGGTGTCTAGCTTATCTGGCTTATGTTCGCGACTCTAGCGCTGAGGTCCCATCTATTGATTCCGTTCCTATTGTTCGGGAGTTTCCCGAAGTTTTCCCTTTAGACCTGTCGGGCATGCCGCCCGACAGGGATATCGATTATTGTATTGATCAGGCGCCGGGCACTCAGCCCATTTCCATTTTGCTGTATCGTATGGCGCTGCCCGAGTTGAAAGAGTTAAAGGACGAGCTTTAGGATTTGCTTGAGAAGGGTTTCATTAGACCCAGTGTTTCGTCGTAGGGCGCACCAGTGCTATTTGTGAAGAAAAAAGATGGCTCGATTAGGATGTGCACTGATTACCGGCAATTAAACAAGGTGACGATTAAGAACAAGTATCCACTGCCGAGGATCGACGATTTATTCGACCATCTTCATGGTGCGAGGGTGTTTTCAAAGATAGATTTGAGATCTGGCTACCACCAGCTGAGGATTAGGGCGTCTGATGTCCCTAAGATAGCATTTCGCACTCGGTATGGGCACTATGAGTTTTTGGTCATGTCATTTGGATTGACTAATGCCCCAACAGCATTCATGGAGTTGATGAACCGAGTGTTCAGACCTTATTTGGACTTGTTCGTGATAGTCTTCATTGACGATATTCTTATATACTCCCGCAGTCAGGAGGAGCATGAGCAGCACCTCAGAGCGGTTCTTCAGACCCTGAAGGATAGTCAGTTGTATGCCAAGTTCTCAAAGTGCAAGTTTTGGTTGAGTTCGGTCGCATTCCTGGGTCATGTCGTATCAGCAGAGGGTATTCAGGTAGACCCGAAGAAGATAGAGGCAGTCAAGAACTGGCCTCGACCAGCTTCAGCTACAGAGATTTGGAGTTTCCTGGGGTTAGCAGGTTACTACCGTCGGTTCGTGGAGGGGTTTTGATCCCTTGAAGCCCCTATGACCAGATTGACCCAGAAGGGTGCCCATTTCAGGTGGTCAGATGAGTGTGAGGCGAGCTTTCAGAAGCTCAAGACAGCTCTGACTACGGCACCGGTATTGGTTTTGCCCATAGTTTCAGGGCCTTATACAGTCTATTGTGATGCATCTAGTATTGGACTTGGTGTAGTGTTGATACAGGATGGCAAAGTCATTGCCTATGCTTCGATCCAGTTGAAGATCCATGAGAAGAATTATCCGGTACATGATCTTGAGTTGGCAGCCATTGTTCACGCATTGAAGATTTGGAGGCACTATCTGTATGGTGTGGCGTGTGAGGTGTTCACGGATCATAAGAGTCTTCAGTATTTGTTCAAGCAAAAGGAGTTGAATTTGAGGCAGAGGAGGTGGTTGGAATTGTTGAAAGATTATGACATCACTATCTTATATCACCCCAGAAAGGCCAATGTGGTGGTCGATGCCTTGAGTAGGAAGTTAGCCAGTATGGGCAGTCTTGCTTATATCCCGGTCGGTGAGAGACCGCTTGCTTTGGATGTTCAGGCTTTGGCAAATCAGTTTGTAAGGTTGGACATTTCTGAGCCTAGTCGAGTATTAGCTTGCACGGTCACTCGTTCTTCGTTATTGGAGCGTATCAATGATCGACTGCTCGATGATCCCCATTTGTGTGTCTTGAGAGACACGATATAGCGTGGAGGTGCCAAGGAAGTGACCTTGGGAGATGATGGTGTATTGAGATTGGAGGGTCGAGTTTGTGTGCCTAACATGGATGGGCTTCGGGAATTGATTTTAGAGGAGGCCCATAGCTCCCGGTACTCTATTCATCCGGGCGCCGCGAAGATGTATCAGGATTTGTGGCAGCATTATTGGTGGCGTAGAATGAAGAAAGATATTGTGGCATATGTGGCACGGTGTTTGAATTGTCAGTAGGTTAAGTATGAGCATCAGAGACCTGGTGGGTTATTTCAGAGGATTGAGCTTCCCGAGTGGAAGTGGGAGCGAATCACTATGGACTTTGTTACTGGACTTCCATTGACTCGGAAGAAGTTTGACGCGGTTTGGGTTATTGTTGATAGGCTGACCAAGTCAGCGCATTTTATTCCCATTGCAGCCACCTATTTATCCGAGAGATTAGCTGAGATTTACATCAGGGAGATCTCCGCCTTCATGGGGTGACCATATCTATCATTTCGGACCGGGGTCCACAGTTTACCTCGCATTTCTGGAGAGCAGTTTAGCGAGACTTAGGCACCCAGGTGCAGTTGAGCACAGCATTTCATCCCCAGACGGACGGTCAGTGCGATCAGATTCTTGAAGATATGCTCTGAGCCTGTGTTATTATTTTGGAGGCTCGTGGGACCAGTTTTTGCCTTTAGCAGAATTTGCCTACAACAACAGCTACCAGTCCAGAATCTAGATGGCTCTGTTTGAGGCGTTGTATGGTAGGCGATGTCGGTCTCCAGTTGGATGGTTTGAGCCGGGAGAGGCTCGATTATTGGGTACTGATTTGGTTCAGGAGGCCTTGGATAAAGTCCGGATTATTCAGGATAGACTTCGTACAACTCAGTTCAGACAGAAGAGTTATGCAGACCGCAAGGTCAGAGATGTTGCTTTCATGGTTGGTGAGCAAGTATTTCTCCGTGTATCGCCTATGAAGGGCGTGATGAGATTTGGGAAGAAGGGCAAGCTCAGCCCTAGGTTCATCGGTCCATTTGAGATTCTTGATCGTGTGGGAGAGGTGGCTTATAGACTTGCCTTGCCACCTAGCTTGTCAGTTGTGCATCCCGTGTTTCATGTATCTATGATCCGGAAGTATCACGGCGATCCATCGCACGTGTTGGATTTCAGCACTGTCCAATTGGACAAGGATCGCTCATATGAGGAGGAGCCGGTGGCTATTCTAGACCGGTAGGTTCAACAGTTGAGGTCGAAGAGTTTTCCTTCAATGCGTGTTCAGTGGAGAGGTCAGCCTCCTGAGGCATCGACCTGGGAGTCCGAGTCTGCTATGCGGAGCCGTTATCCTCATTTATTTCCCGACTCAGGTACTTCTTTCTTTTGTCCGTTCAAGGATGAACGGTTATTTTAGAGGTGGAGAATGTGACGACCCAAAGGGTCATCACCGTAATTCTTCCTTGTTCCGTGCTTCCGAGGCCTTGAAAACCTCGTTGTTAGTTGCCTCGATTGGAGTGCGCAGCCCGGCGCATAGCCGGAAAGGTTTTATGTTGAAATATGCGAATTATGTGAAAAATGTGATGAATTTTGATATTAATATGCATAATATTGACTTCGGTCAACATTTTGGGTAAACAGACCCGGACATGTGATTCGACGGTCCCGGAGGGTCCGTAGAAAAATATGGGACTTGGGTGTGTGCCCGGAATCAAATTCCGAGGTCCCAATCCCGAGAAATGATTTTTTGTGTGAAATTGTTCTCTGAAATTAATTAAGGAAATGGAAGAAGAAAATTGATCAGAAAACTGTGGTATCGAGCTCGTATTTTGGTTCTGACGCCCGGTACGAGTCTTAAATATGTTTTAAGCACTATCTGTAAAGTTTGGCTAAAAACGGACGTCATATGACGTGTTTCGGACTTAAAATGTGATATTTGAGTTTTATGAAAGTTGAAAGAAAATCATGTGTTTCGAGGCTTGATCCTATGTATATGATGTCGTTTTGGCGATTTGATCGCACGAGTAAGTCCGTAAGGTGTTTTCGAGATCATATGAATGTTTGGTTTGGAGCCCCGAGGGCTCGGGTGAGTTTTGAGTGGGGCTTGGGAGGTCTTAGACATTAAAAATGCAGGTTCAGATATTGCAGGCCCCAGTGCAGTCGCGGCCATTTCCGCGCGGTCCACGCTGGCAGCCACGCGACCACGATACTGTTCTGTGCGGTCCGCGTGGTGGGGTTCAGAGGGTCGACCAGCGCGGCCGCGCACCAAATCAGTGCGGTCCGCGCTGGGTGGGTTCAGAGAAAGCCCACTTCTTCCCTCCCTCAGCGCGGCAGTGGTACATTTCTGCGCGGTCCGTGCCAGCCCCCAGCAAAGTATATAAACTCGGGATTTTCAGTCATTTTTTTCACTTTTCAAAAACCCAAAACCTCAGAGGCGATTTTCCAAACAACTTTTCTTCTCCAAAACGATTGGTAAGTGATTTCTAACTTAATTTCTTTATTTTTTACATCTTTTAACATGATTTCAACTTCAAATCAAAGATTTTCATGGGGAAAATTGGGTGTTTTGAGTAGAACCTAGGTTTTTTTACAAATTGAGAAGTTGGACCTCAATTTGGGGTTCGATTTCAAAACAAATCATATATTTAGATTCGTGGGAGAATGGGTAACCAGGTTTTGGTTCGAACCTCGAGTTTCGACCACGTGGGTCCGGGGGTATTTTTGACCATTTTGGAAAAAAGACCTTGTAAAATATATTTTCATGCATGGGGAGTGATTCATTTAGTAATTATTAATGTGATTAAGTAACTTATGACTAGATTCGAGCGGATTGGTGGTGGAATCAAGAGATAAAGTTGTACTAGAAGCGTGAGTTGAGTTTGGAGCATTCGAGGTAAGTGTTTGTTCTAACTTTGGCTTGAGGGAATAGGATTAGGATGTTATTTGCTACTTGCTAATATGGAGTACGGTGTATAGGCATGGTGACAGTTATCTATGCACTGGAGTCTAGCATGACCGTGAGTCTTAATTGCTTTTAATTCAAATAACATGACACAATCTCCTTGTTTATTTGATGAGTTTCATATAATGTGAACGGTTGAGGTAAAATTGTGATTGGTGTACTTTTGGAGCGTTAGCTCAAACATGAATGTGTTAGTTGAGGAAGAAGGGATTTAAAAAGAGAATATGTTGTGATTACTCCCTTGTCGGGATGTATAGACCGATATATATATTCTCTTGTCGGGATATTTTTGGGCTGTTAGTTGTACCCTTGCCGGGTTAGAGTGATATGTTGTTGATTTCCCCTAATGGGACTCTCCTTACAAAATCAGATGTTTCGAATTATATTATGGGATCGTGTGGCACGCCGTCCACTTTTATATGATATTATGGGATCGTGTGGCACGCCGTCCACTTATATATGATATTATGGGATCGTGTGGCACGCCGTCCATGTATGATTTTACGAAATGGGATCGAGTGGTACGCCTACCACAAATTGGAGTGATTATTGGTTATTGGCCTCCGTTGCCGGTGACATATTGCGCACTGTGATAAAGATGAAATGGGAACGAGTGGTACGCCTACCACGTGGTATATGAAAATTGGGATCGTGTGGCACGCCGTCTACTTATATATGATATTATGGGATCGTGTGGCACGTCGTCCACTATATATATATATATATATATATATATATATATCATGGGAACCGGAGTTTCTTCTGTTTATTTCCGATATTTCATTTTTATCTGTTACTCCCCGATAGCATGTCCCCTCCTAGCTTTACTTTGTATTATCTTGTTATTGTTTTCTTGCACTTGTATATATATCTGTACAGGTTAATTGTGGTAGGTCCTGTCTAGCCTCGTCACTACTTCGCCGGGGTTAGGCCAGGCACTTACCAGCACATGGGGTCGGTTGTGCTAATGCTACACTCTGTGCATTTTTGTGCACAGATCAGGGAGCAGCTTACGGACCACAGCAGTAGGACTTCTGGGAGCTATCTTCAGTCCAGGGACTCTCGAGGTAGCCTAGCTGGCGTTCGCAGGCCGAAGTCCCTTTCCATGTTTTTCGTTTGTTCATCTTGTATCAGACAAACATGATGTATTTCCTTTCAGACATTGTTTGTAGTATTCTGTAGTAGTCCGTGAGCTAGTGACACCAGACCTTGGGTAGTGATGTGTATTAAACTTTTGCACTTTTGATTTTCAGTTGCTTTAGATTTAAAGTCTTCCGCTTAAATTTTGTCTCGTTTATTATATTGTTTGAAAGAAAGCAGGAAAGGTGTTTTAAATATTTGGCTTGCCTAGCTCCGATAGTCGGCGCCATCACGACACCCGATGGTGGGAAATTTGGG
Source organism: Nicotiana sylvestris (assembly GCF_000393655.2). NCBI lineage: Eukaryota > Viridiplantae > Streptophyta > Magnoliopsida > Solanales > Solanaceae > Nicotiana > Nicotiana sylvestris. The sequence goes on along the minus strand of NC_091064.1, from coordinate 134,548,820 downwards.
TCGTGACAACTATATTGAGAGATTTGAGTCAGTATCAGCAGGTAAACATATCTTCATATTATCTTTGACTCTTAGTTACTTTCAGTTAATATATTATCAGTTCAGTTTTAGCTTTCAGCTATTTTGTTGCCTTACATACTCGATACATTATTTCTTATTGACGTTCCTTTTGTCGGGGACGCTGCATTTCATGCCTATAGGTCCTGATTGGTAGTTGGACAGATCCTCCCAGTAGACAGAGCCAAACATCAACTTGGTTGGTAAGCTCCACTTCCTCGGAGTTATCAGGTCTAGACCTTGGAGTCCATTTTATATATATAAGTTTGATGGGTAGGTCGAGGACCTGTCCCGATGATGGTACAGTTCAGTTATCTCTAGAGGCTTGTAGACTAGTCTTGTATAGTTTGAATATCAGTAGATGTTCATGGCGGCTTCGTCGGCTTGCACAATTATATATATCAGTTTTTGCGTATGTTTACACCACATATGAGAGAGAAGTTATTTTTAGACAATTCAGAATATGGCCTTATCGTCCTAAGTTGAGGGTTACCCCTCCAGAGTTCAAAGTTACAAAGTGGTACACTCGGGCCGAGTATGGCACTGGGTGCCAGTCTCGACCCCTCCCCCCTCCCCCCCCAGGTTCAGGGCGTGACATCAACTACTTCCATCGTGTGGAGATACTCTCATCGCGTGGAGACTTAATGCTCCGACAGCTATAGAATAGTACATATCCCAGCTAATAATCAAGTCAAATTCAAAGGCCCATCTCTAGCATCCCAAATAATGGTCCAGAGCTTGAAGACTACAAATTCAAAATATTATGTTGCCTTGAACCTAAATAACGGGTAGTCAACAGCCAGACATTATCATTTTTGCATCATTTACATCATATTTTAACATATTTGCATTACGATATATGGGTATGCATGTATCTTCTTTTGCAGGATCATACATCACGGCGTGGAACTTTTTCTAGGCATCAAAACAAGTTATAATGCTATGAGGACAACAAACACATAAGCAAGCCCAGGATCCAAACTCCAACTCAAATCCGATCAGCAGAACTCCAAATCGCCTGTGAAGTCATTCTGGGTTCCAAGGCCTTCTCGCCTTGCAGTATCGCCATAACATATACTGGGGCAACTCCTGCAAGCACCACCCTCTCAAGTCATCATTCCAGAATTACATGAGCTTGATCCTCGTTAAGCCCGAAGTATGTAGGCGATTCAAAGCCAGAATTTGACCCCACTTTCCCTAAATCATTGCCTAATCTTTCCCGATTTTACAACTCATAATCTTCCTCAAAGACATATATCATTCCTACAATACATGCCAAAAGTCAGGACAAAATTAGTCTTAGTTGCCCAAAAACTCTTTCATCGGCTCCGGTCAAAGAGGGGCAGTTGTTGACGATTAATTTTGACCCTCAATTTTTAAATTAATCTATTTATACTTAATAATTTGCAATAAATGCGGTGAGACTATTTTCACATCAATAATACTTATTTTCATATGAATATAATAGGGAATTAGTAATTAATAGTGTTAAATTAATAATTTGGTATTGAAAATTTATTACCCTTACTATTTTGAAATTATTAAAGTAACTTCTATATTTTGATACACAACTTTTTTAATTAATTTAACAAATTATTCCTTCATTTTTAATTAATTCACTTATTATTTAAAGGCGAAATGGTTTCATCTCCACTTAAACCTGTACGAGATTTTAAAGCCGATATATAAACTTTGAATTTTCCAATTTTAGCACCTCAATTCAATCAATTGAGTATAAATAAATCTAATCGCCAGAGCGTGTAACTCAATTGTCTGACAGGAAGAACACGTCAAATGCTAAGACCATTTATTATTTTACATGTGTCGTCTATGGGTCCTTTGTTTAAAAACTAATTTATCAAAATTTATTTTCTTATTTTACTTTTTCCACTATTTCTTCTACACATTTTACCGCCTCCATCAGGGGGAAAAATCTCAACCTACCACCTGACTGTCTCAATAAGCCATGAACTTCCATAAATTCATTCTATCTTTCACTTCTAAAAAATTCATATCTCAAATAAAAGAGTCTAACAGGCCACCTACTAAAATTTTGTCAAGGAAACAAAAGAGTCGGCGAAGCTATGTCAAAGAAGGACACGAATGGTGAAATCAGAAAAAGAAAAGTAGAAATTTTAAGCCAAAATTCGTCAATTTTCGAATGGTCTTTTTCTTTTCTCTATATGTCTTCCAGTTTGAGATGGATACAAAAAAGATAGAGGAAGTTAATGTGAGAGAAAGGATTAATAGAAAATTTTGACAAAATCTATTGCTTTTCTTTGTTTTTCACTGTTGCTGCCTGGATTTGGAACAAAAATAGGAAGAAGCTGGGAAAGATTGGAGCCGGAGAGCAAGAAAAGAAGGGGGAGGGAAACATCAATTGGAAAAAGGGAAAAGAAACACGAAAGGGTAAAGGAAATAAGGGTATTATTGATTTGGGGGGGGGGGGGGGGCTTATTTTTGTTCTTTTTTATTTGTATTTTTTTTCTTCTGATTTTAGATTTTTTTAATTAAAATAATTGTAGTCACACGCATAATTTACGTGACTTGCATACACTTTGTCCATGTTATATCTATCACTGCCACATATGCATGGTCAACGGTCAAATAAGCTTATTAATGACTAAATACGCGAGTTTGAGTGTTCAAATGGGAACAATGTAAGTTCATGTATCGGCTTTGCAAATGAAAGCAAGTTTAAATGGCCACGAGGCTATTTCGCCTTATTTAAATTAATCTGAAATTAGTTTTATAACTTAGTAAATAAAGTATTTTAATAAATAATTAATTAATTACAGTAATTTATAGTGTATTTGATGATTATATTTTTTATTACATTCAATTATAATTAATTAAACTATCTTTAAAGAGGGTTAAAAGCTTAAAAGGCTATAATTATAAATGCCCAATTAAACACAATGAGACTAGTTATTAGATCAATTTCAGCTCAAAACATATGCCCAATCCCACCTGACCCGGTCTGTAAATAACCCCTCTATTCCACCTTAACGATCCACCATCTCCAATGAGCCAATGAAATCATGCCACATCACCCCTCTTCCACACTCACACAAGAAACACACCTCATCTGGACTGTTGATCCAAATAATCAATGGTCCATGCTTAAACCAAATTTTTCCTTTTTGTTTCAATATCCATCAACGATTTATCTCCGCCGTTAGATTAAAAGAAATCCAACAGTCATCCTTTTCTTAACTAAATATTTTATCTCCAAAATATCGGATTCATTGATCACAATAATCCAACTACTACCCTTTACCTACCCGCCTTAAACCTACCAAACACCTAACCCTAATTCATTCCCTCTCAGATTGGCCGCCCCTCTTTCCCTAAACTCTCTCTTTTCTCTCATCCTTTCAATCTCTATCAGTCCTAAATTCTTGCACAAATATGTGCAATGTCACAAAATTAAACTTCACAATACTCAATCTATCCCTATACTTACGAATCCTACCATTTTATTTCTTCTTTCATCACTGAGATTCAAAATCCCCAAACCTGAAACCCTAGACTCAAAAATGAAACTTCAAATCTTCTGATTTCTCTTGTGGTCTTTTAAATCAGATCATGCATGAAGGTTTTATACGGATTCATCATTGTTATTCGATGTCCAGAGAGACCTCTAGATGTTGGAGTTTGACTTGTTGTTTATCACTCATCAACGGTCAATTTTTCATTCTCATATTCCTAGGTAAAACTGCTTCATTATTTTCCCTCTGTGCTCTTCTGATTTCACTCCTTCCCTATCGTCATCTACCCGTTCGTCATCATCCACTACTTGTTTGAACTAATCTAAAAACCTAAGACTTGAATGCCACAATACAAAGGGTCATTTAATTCCTTCACCTAACACACTTATATACCATCTGAAATACAAAAAAGAAAGAAATAAATAGTAAGTTCCAAGGTTTCCTCACTCTTTACTGTTTTCTTTTCCGGTCCTGAGTTCGATTGTTGTACTGGTTTTGAGTATATCCTTAAACGGCTATTAAATCACTCTCGTTTGGTTTGCTTCCCGGTAGAAGGTCAGTACCTTTTTTCGATTATCTGTGTTATTTTATGCTTACCATGTCTTCTTCTGTTGATTATCTTTTGTTCGTGATATATGTTAGTAGTTTGTAATTGATTATTATTTTCTTCTTGCATATGTTATCCCTAATGTTTGAGTTAATTATTTCCTGATATTTTGTGTTTGTTCTAGTATGGCTAGTTAATCTATGTTAATGAACCTTATGACTTAACTGGACAGATAGTTGTTATAGTGAATGATCTGAATTCTGCTTAGCCTTTGTCATTATTAAAGGGTCTTCTGATGATTCTATGTGTGCTTGTTAAATGTAATACCATGTTTAGTTAGCTTGATCAAGTTGTGTTCTTAGACATTTTTTGATGTTCTAACGAGGGTTGAGGTCTGTTACAACTGTGCTATATTGGTTCTTAGATTATTAATAGTATACCATTAGTTAATATGTTTAAAAATGATCTCTATTATTGTATCCATGCCACACACTTAACTAACATGTTTGACTGAGCAATAGGTTGTTAAAACCATGTCTGTTGTGCATATTTTAAAGCTTACATGATCTGAACTTTTGTAAATAAATTCATTAGTTTAGTTATTAGGTTATCTGCCCCCATGATATGTTATGTATTCTTGTAACGCTTTGGAAACATCATTGTGTATAGGTTTGAGTATCTTCTGTTAACTCTCATACTTGTATGTTTACTCGGTTAAACTCATGAACTTCTTCTTTGCTCTTTTAAGAAGGATTCATGTCTAAACCATTATAATTTCCATTTAAAACTGCTTTATAGAATAAGAAGTTAAACCTTGTTTAATATAAGCTTGAACTATGTGAATATTTGAAATGTTATTGTTGTCACTCATAGGCTTAAGGAAACTCACTGAAACTTGTTTACCTTTTTTAATGAACACTGCCCTCATGCTTGTTTGATATCCTTGGCTCTTAAAAGACTTAGTTGTGAATTTGGATGTTGATTGAGAATCTAATAGGCTAAGAATCATGTTGTTAAGTTTGAAATAGCTTTATCTAATAGGCTAAGAATCATGTTGGGTGCCTCTACTGTTTGTTGTTATCTCTAAGGAATCTAATCAGGCCTGTTAGTATAGGTATTTAGTGTTGCACTCCCCTTTTCTCGTGAAATCGGGTTTCGATATTTATGAGACAACTCCTTTTGAGAGTGTAGGGAATTAGAATTGAAAGAGTCGCCACCTAACGGATTAAGGTGCGTTAGGGCACCTAAAGCAGATAACTCATGTTACTAGTTTATATCACCAGAGATCGAGTAAAGGCTCGAAATTACCTTGAGGGAAAGGTGTTAGGCACCCCTCGAGGTACACAACGGTGGGTCCCAGCCGAACTTAACTTATGAATTAGTCTAAAAAAGTGAGAGGAATATTAATAGGGATGGGGGTCCTAAATTTTTTATCCTAAAGGATCACCCCGTGCAATATAAATAATACTTCGTAACTCTCTCGAGTTGGGGTGTTACTCATATGATTCAGCGGAAACAAACTATCATTATCTGCTACCCGATTACTATCTTTAAGTTGTTACCTAAAGCGCTCTAATTGATTCTAGTTCGATTCCTATGTGTGCACTACCCGTCCCTTACCTATGGCCCTGGAGGTATTAGGACCTCTATTTGGGATAGTTCTAGACCCAACATACGTTGCTCAAAAATGTAAAAGCCTAGTAGACAATCAAAAACAATTAGGACTTTCAGATAGCAAACAGATATAGGCTCATATTGACCTCCACATATAAACAACAAAAGCACGCAATTGATTCAGCTAACCTTATTAACCTTAAAATCCTATAGGCAGGATGTCTATACGAGAAAACAGAGTGCAGAGGCAATTTTATTAAGGCGAGTGTTAAAACCTGTTGTTTGCCTACTGATTTTATTCAGCGTGGTCTGGGCAGTTCAGGCAGTTCTACATCACAATTATAAATCCAGGATTATTAAATCCTATAAGTATATTGCCTAAGTGATTGCCAAGGGCGATTGTATTTATAATCAATTGATAGAATCCTATAAGCATGATTTCTACGAGTTTGATGATTACATACCTATAGACATGATTTCTAGGTGTAGCACTAACTTTAACTTACAGAGATTGGTTATATTTCCTTTTAATCCTATAGGCATGATCTCTAACTGTCGTACTCACTTGAGTCCTATAGGCATGATTTCTAGGTTTGAAAGTGGTTTTAGTCCTATAAGTATGGTATCTTCTACTGAATTGATTTAAATCCTATAGGCATGATTTCTAGACTGATTTTCATCCTATAGGCATGATTTCTACGAGTTATGTATAGGCAGAAATTATGCAGATTGCCAGAAGATTGATCAAATCAAACATCGAGGTCCTATAAGCATGATTGCTAATTCACATTTGTTGGATTGATAGACCCTATGAGCAGGATTTCTAATATGCATTTCATTATCAACCCTATAAGCAGGACTTCTAATATGTAAGCACAAAATTAACAGCATCAATGAAAATCCTATAGACAGGATTTCTAAGCACAGTATATAACTCATACAGTTTTACCCAAATGAATAGAATTGACAGTATAACTAGATCCTATAGGCAGGATTTCTACCTAGTTTAGCAAAAGGAAATAAGAAAAACCCCCAGCTTTACTAAATATCCTCAGAATATGTTATTACAAAGTTATTACAAACTAGAATAGCAAATGAATTACACAATAGTAATAAGATACTATAGGGAGCCTTTATTAGGCCCAAATAACCGGGGAACCAGGCCTTCCAATCATAACAACTTTGAGGCACAGCATAGTGATTCATCCATGGCACATTAGCACCAGGTTTCTAGCGTGTCAAATTTCCCAAGGGCCTCAGGGACCCAGGGGAATGCTCACACCAGAACCATACATTCAGAAGATAGCTCATAAGAAATTGGAAAACCAGTCTCTAATGTGTCAGAGTTCACAGGAGTCTCATGTGGACCCTGAGCAGTGCCCATACTAGGGTGGTTGAGAACCTAAGGTCTAAGAGTGGAGTAAATCAGTGCTGAAAAAAGAGGTAAGGGCAGGTTTTTAAAACAGTTTGATTTCAGAAGAAACAAGATTTAGGACATAGAGTTGTTGGCAGAACTGCACCAAACAAGGTTATGCTCAAACTCATAGTTCAAGTAAGTTAGAGGTCTAGTTAAGCTAAACATTCATGCTAGTACCTAAGACAATCATTGTTTAATCACAGAAGTAATTAGGCAAAACAGTTAAGTTGTCCAGACACACGAAGTAAGCAACCATACAAAAATATGTAGAGTTGGTATTAATGAACCAATTTCATGCTAATAGTATTATAGGGATACTGAGTTTAGAACAAGTGTAAGATTAACAAGTAGTGTATGAAACAAATTTAGACATTAGGCTAACTTATAAGAGGATTCGTATTATTCAAAATAGCTTAATCCTAAGTCAACAGTGTCACTCATAAGACTAGATGAGATCATAGAATCACATAAAAATGACAGAATCATACTTGAAATTAAAATATTCTAGTCAAGAAAAGCATGGAGAATGAGATTGCAAAGGACTATATCATACCAATTAAGTAAGAAAGCAAGTAAATATGCCACAGCAGTTAAATTCCAGAATAACTTAGCCTTGGCTTTCAGTCGGCCAAAACCAGAGACAATTAGCACAGAATCAGAATAAGAGAGCTTAAGTTTTTTTTAGTGAGAGTGTGAGAGTTCAAGTCTGTCGTAAAGGGGAAAGGAGAGGGGTTTATATAGCACTAAACTAGGGTACATAAACATGGGAATAATCAATCAGCATATTTAAGGAAAAACTCAACACATTATAAAGGTAAGTCAGAGATAATAGTACATAGACGTGTGTGATAGTAATTACACCAGTCTAGGAATCAAAGATTCTCATGTAATAATTAAGGCGAGAACAAGTAGACAGAATCAGTAAGAAAAGTGAAATAAGAATCGGAACCCTAATTTTAGGGTAAATAAAATTAGCCAGAATAATCGAAGGAATATAACATGCATATAGACAGCTATAGGAAAGTATTGAACAAAAAATAAGAATCATAACAGGTCTGAGCCCTAATTTTAGGGCAAATAAGCTGGTCAGCAAATTTACCAAAATCGCAATAGAGTGCATATAGACGAACATAAGGGAACATTAAAGGAGATACTCAACAAAAATAGAACTAGGACAGATTTTAAAAGATTTGAGCCCTAATTTTAGAGTAAGTAAAAAACTAGTACGGAAACCACAGGAGATTGTATAGAATTTTTAAGAAGATATTCAACCATAAATGGAACAAGAACAGATCTTAAATATTTGAGCCCTAGTTTTAGGGAAAATAAATTAGACAAAACTTTTAATGAAAAAATCGCAAAGAAAATAGACATGCGGTGCGATTTTAACAACAATAAGAACAAAAATTAAACAGGTCTTAAAGATTTGAACCCTAATTTTAAGGGTAAACCAGAATTAAAAGAATCTCAGAGATTCATACCGTAAAGAGATGAAGAATGAACATAGATGAAAAAAAGTGAAGGTTCGAACTAGATTTGGTTCAAAGCAAGAGAGATCCACTTGCCTTGTTAGGTAAGTGATTAATTAATACCATAATCGGTTAACCAGTAATAGGAGACGACCAATAAGGTAAGAAAATTGTCTGTGGATTCCATCTCTGAGTTGGAATCGAAGGGCAAAACGGGATTACGGCGCTAGGGTTTCAAAAGAGGAAGAGAGCGTTTAGGAGTTTAAGGATGGCGGATGATAGAGAAATGGGGGAATTAGGGTTAGGAGTGGTTAATTAAAAAGGTAAGAGTGAACGGGAGCCATTGATCTTGAGAGATCAACGGTTAGGATTAAATGTAAACGGGGCGGGTCATATAAAATAGGTACTGACCGTGTTTTAATAAGAGGTTGTTTGGTTTAGGCTCAGGAGATATTGGGCTGGTGTAAAGGTGTTGGGCTTGTGTATTGGGTAGTTTTAAGTCCGAAAATCGGAGTAATTTAGGGCTAGATTTTATCTACCCAATTAAATCAGTAAATAATTTATAAAAAATAATTAATAAAATAACAAAAATATCACTTGTGCATAAAAATGATTTAAAATAATTACTTAATATTATAAAAATATAAAAAGTCATTTTTATGTAAATAATGTAATTATGCATATATATAGGCTATTATTGCAAAATATGCAATTTTAGCCTAAGGATGCAAAAAATAAATATATTTAAAGCTTAATATGGATATAAATGATGCAAATTAGATAATAAATTATAATAAAATTATTTGTGATGTAATTAATATTTATTTATATAAAAATGCAGGAATAAATTGATTAAAAGTCTTTAAAAATTATAAAAAATTATGGAAAAGTACTTGGTGATGCTCATGCATTATTTTGAAGGTGTATATGCATATTTGAAATATGTGAGGGAAAAATTGGGTATCAACATTAGTATAGTGAGGCCTCAACTATAAGTACGTCTGTTTCTTATTGTTCTGGAGATCATGTGAATGATCGTTGGAGTGTTGTAAACATAGTTAAGGATGCTTGAAAGTTTAAACCTGCCAATAGAACTAAAGAAGTTAATATGTGTGTTTTCCCTACCCCTTGGATCACCCAACTTATCGTTTTTAACTTGGATTAGTTTGCTGATGGTTGCCATGAACTCTCCATTTCTGCGTCTGATGATTTATATCCTTAAATGTTCTAATACGTGTTATAAATGAATGTTGAATGTCCCTGGACATTGTAAATACTTGCGGCAACTTACATTCTTGTGTTTGGATTATGATCCTAAAGTTAGTAATGTAATCTTGTACAGTTCATAACCTTGTACCTTGATGATAGTGTTCTGTATAGCTTCTGTTGCAATTTTGTATGTCTAAACTTTATGCTTACGATTGCTACCATATTGATTATTAAAGTGAATACCTCATTTGTAGCTAAACCTTTGGGAAAGACTGAGTGCGAGTGATCAGGGGTATTTGGGGTAGGACCTAATTTGTGGTTAAGATGCCCTCTCTGACACAAGCACTGCTTGGGGTCTTTGAGATCTTTGTGAATTCTGAAGTGCCACAGATCCAAAGAGTGTCTTGCCCATGAATAATGATTATCCCTAACCCTGTAATCACCAACTCTTATTAATCTCTTTAGGATTAGTACAAATGAAGATAGTTTCATTGTGTTCTTCAATCTTGTTTACTCTTTGTTATATTATCTTGTTGGGCCTCAAATTGATTTCACTAATGGTCTTTATCATATTTTGTATGTATGATTGAATTGGTCCTGCTGAGTTCTTTAGAACTCAGGCCCAAGTCCAACTTAGGATACTCTTTTCGAAGTCTGTCGCTGCTTCAAGTCTGCTGGGCCTGCATTTCCCTTGGTCCAATTTCGAGTCAAGTTCCCTTTCCTTTCTCGCTCTTAGATAAATGAAGAATGTTGTTTATTCTCTATATATATATGTGATACTAACGTTGTTACTGAAATATTTCTGTTATGTTTTTTATTATTTTAGGAAATAGGCAAACCAAAGCCATTGGTACATAAAGAAAGAATCTGAGCTTATCTGTCATATTCACTTAAAGTATTTCAATCATTTATTCTTAATAAATAAAAGACTCTGTTTTGATTATCCCTAACCATTTCTGTACATCCTTTTGAGTTTGGACAGATTTGAGAAATAAACAATATTTTTACGAATGAATTAGAACTGAAAGGATGTTTATAAGGCTGTTTTTAAACAAGTAAAAATCAACATAGCTACTAATTGCGAACATGTAACTTAAATGATATTTCCAAAAAAATATGGCTTCAATGGGAACTTAATTTCAAAAGTATATCCGTAATGCATTTCCTAGTATCCTTTGTTCCACTATATTACATAACTTAGCCAAAGTATTTACAAAATATTCAAAACATGGCCATATTTTACAAGTCTTTCCCAACTTTATAGATACATCATTTTTCAAAAGACTTTTTTTATAAATTACAAAACTTTATAAAACCTATGCCCTCTTTTCAAAGTGCATTTACCACTTTCTATAAAAATAAGTTGACTTTAAACAAGACTTAGAATAGTTTCAGACCTTAAGTATTAATCAAGTAGAATACAGACTTCACTTCTCTAAACCTAGCCTAAGTTCTCAGGAGCTACCTCAGTTCGATTTTAGGGGATGCCTAACACCTTTCCCTAGAAAAATAAGAACCATTGCCCAAATCTCACCGGCTAGTAGACCAATAGGATAATAATATAATAAATATAGAAACCCTTAGTATACCTTAAAATATTAGGTGGAGACTCGCTTTTATCAACGACAGAGAAACCACTAGTTTAATCTTGTTTTGATCTGTGGAAAATAGGGTGCAACAACGTTTACACCATCAAGAGAAAAACATGAGACGGTGGCCCTAGGGGGATGTATCCTTATCCACACGTTGCACAGACAACTCACATGACATATATAACAACCGCACGGATCATTCACATGCTATCATAACTCAGATCTGGACGGACCACTCGCGTGCTATCAACTCAGTCCATATCACACAGAAAGCATATGCAAAAATACATGTACATGAACAATGGATATCAAATTACATATTCATGAACTTATATAAGTGACATGCTAAAGGTGTAGGCATGTGCAAAGTGTACTACCATAGTTCAAAATAGGCGATTGCTCCACAAAAGTAACAATTAACATGTTTGAGCAAGAGTTTAACCAACGAATAGCCTCTAACTTGATTCAATTAACTCACAAAGGGGGTAAAACATAAGAAGCGTGATAACATAAAGCTTAGCAATAAATTCAAAGCATAACATAGACTAAGCACTACCCTGAGCATGGATAAAACCTTGGTGTACGCACATGGGCTCAACCCCTCACATGTGCATCACCCATAGCACGTATCCTCAATAATAACTTACGCAACTAGTGCCTCAACCAAGTTTAGGTATGATACTTACCTCAAACAATCAAAATCAATACTCTAGAAATTCCTTCTTGCGCGAATCACCCTTCAAACGGCTCGAATCTAGTCAAAATAACTTAACAATATCAATAAAGGTCATAGAAAATAACCCCAAATAAGAAAGCTTTGATCTTTACACAAACACGCAAAGTCAACCAAAAATTCAACTACGGGCTCGTACCCCAGAACAAGACACAAAACTCATTAATCCCGAATATTTATTCGAATACGAGTCTAAATATATGTGTTTTATCCAAATGTGACCTCAAATCGACCCCCAAATCACCAAATTTTCACTCTCAAAAAACCATAGAGAAAATACCCTAAATTTCTCCTATAGATCACATAGTCTAGGTTTAATAATCCACGGGGAAACAAGATCTAAAATTAAAATCAAGTAAAGGATACTTACCCTTCAAATTGCAGTGAATACCTCTCAAACAATCGCCCCTAGACGAGCTCCAAAACAAATGAAAAATTAACCAAACCCTCGAAATAAATATTCTGCCCAAGAGATTTCCGCTTTTGCATACCAAATTGCGCTTCTGCGGCTCCACTTCTGCAGGGAATGTCTTGCTTCTACGAGTTCACTTAACTTCCCGACCAGCCACACCTGCGTCCAAACTTCTGTTTTAGCAGAACTGCTTTTCAGTCAAGGCCTCGCATATACGCCATTGCATCTGCGCTAATATTCTGCATTTGCGGACTTTGCCCCTCAATAATCCTCATTCGCTTCTGCGCACATAATCCTGCAGGTGTGGCTTTGCACCTGCACACCTCTTCTTCATAGGTGTGGTTGCACCAAATCTACCACCAACCAGCTATGCTCGACCACCTTCTGGGTGGTCCAAAACCCACATGAGGCCCTTGGGACCCCACCCGAGCATACCAAAAGGTCCAAAAAACAACACAGACCTAATAGGGGTCTCAAATTACACAAAATAACATCAAAACCATGCATCACACCTTGATTCAATCTTATGGAACTAATCGACTTCCAACTTTTCAAAACTCATGCCGAATCACATCTAATCAACTTGGAATGACCTCAAATTTTGTACATAAGTTCCAAATGGAAAAACCAACCTATTTCAACTACCGAAACCAAATTCCAAACCGGATAGCACCAAAGTCAACTCCCAGTCAGCGCTGTGAACCTTCCAAACTTTCAAATTGACAACTTTCGACAAATAGAACAAAATCAACCTAGGAACTTCCAAATCCAAATCTGGACAAACTCCTATGTCCAAAATCATCATAAGAACCTATTGGAACCATCAAAATACCACTTAGGGGTCGTATTCACAAAATTTGGTTAACTCTTACTAGTTAAGCCTCCAACCATAGAACTAAGTGTTCCAATTCACTCCAAAACCCTCCCAAACCAAACATCCTCATAGTCATATAATAACAAATACACATACAAGAAGTATTAAATAGGGGAACGGGGTTAAATATACCAAACGACCGGCCGTGTCATTACAACAAATTTCTTGAGTGTATACATGATTCTTTAACTGTGTATCTTCTCTATATGCTAGTTCTTAAATGTATATGCCTTTTTAAGCATATATTCTCTATATGTCATATGATTTAACAATTGATTCAAGTACATATCTTCTCTATAAGCCAAGCTATGCAACATGACTTTTCTAATCATGCAGATCTACACTATATGCAACTGTTGAAGAATCACTTAACATTTCATGCATATCTTCTTTATATGAAACTGCAGGATGATTATTTGATATTTTACTTATATCTTCTCTATATGCAAGTTTTTGATTTAGTAAAATTAGATGCATATTGTCTCTATATGTTGAACTATTTAACTAGAATAGTACATTTGTCACGACCCAAACCGATGGGCCGCGACGGGCACCCGGTACCTTACTCAACCGAATACCAACGTAACGCATCTTTCTTATTACATCATCATATACACGTGACATACAGGCCTAATAGGCCAACATAATCATTTATAAACTCAAAATATAGGCCGACAAGGCCGTACAATCTTTCACGTACACGACATATGTCTACAAGCCTCTAAGAATACGCAAATACCATAAAGTTCGAGATAGAGTCCCGCCGTACCAAACAATATACGTCTAACTCATACTAACCAAACAAGCAACTCCAAAGCAAATGGAGCGCACCAACATCTTTCGCTGAGTTGATAGCCTACATGGAGGGCTCTCGACCTGTCTATCGGGACTGCGGGCATGAAACGCAACGTCCCCAGGCAAAAGAGACGTCAGTACGAATAATGTACTAAGTATGTAAGGCACATAAATAAATACATAAGAGACATGGAAGATATATAGAGTATATGACTCAACTTGTAAGTCTGAATAACTTTGTAAATCATAAATTATTTTAGCATCATGCCTATGCGTATGAATGTCATGTTGTGCATAGGTACATGTTTCATAACATCATCAGCCTCTGAGGGCATCCCATCATATCATATCGGCCACTACGGGCAAAATCATCATCGTATACCAGCTGATCGGTGGTGGTGCGTATATAATGCCATAACCTTTCCCATATCCCATATACATATATACATACATATATACGCGTATATAACGCCGTTTGAATCATATATACATATATATGCATATATAACGCCGTTTGAATCATATTTCGGCCACTATGGGCAACATCATCATCATATACCAGCTGATCAGATGGTGGTGTGTATATAACGCCATAACCTTTTCCCATATTCCATATAAATTTATTTACATTTATACGCGTATATAACGCCATATGGTCATGGGTCAATGCACATGAATGCAATGCATGGAAAGTACGTCAATAAAATCATTCGGAAGGTCATAAGACCACTTTGCCTCTTGAGCAATATCATAAAGTAACATCTTTTTAACTTTCGTATTTTTCTGAAACCCACGAACAAATGATAAAATATTTTGACACATGGTAATTAAAGAACATAAATGTTTATATTACTTCTATGAGTAGAGTCACTTATAGAGTTTGTGCATTTGCACGTTTCGTTTATATCGTATGGATCATGCCAAGAGAAAGAAGGGATAGCCTTAACATACCTGTTCCTTGAATTATTGAACGAAATGAATCTTCTGCTTCTACGAAATATGAACGAAATACTGCTTTTGATCTATGAAGCTTTCTTTTTAAACTTAATCTCGCTTCTGCTTTAATTGTTTTGAATAGCAATGTCTTGTGTGCAAGACTTTGACGTAATGCTATTTTATTGTCTAAAAGGAATAAAATAGCAAATAAACATGAAAGAAGGAAACATAAAATTCTTGAAAGAATGGTAGGATAAGGTGAAAATTGTCTCATAGACTTTACCAGACGCAACAATGAAAAGGAAACTATAACGAATTAGCCCTTTTTCGTTTGGTGGCTTGCTCGTTCATATGGTGATGTATATGGCCACATATTTTAGTCTTAATCTAGTATTGCCACCTAATTTCAAGACCAAAATAGTCACCCTTCCTTCAAAGCATGGCTGCCACGTTAGGTCATTAGGTACTTATCAAAATACTTTAATAAATCAGCCACAATTATTAATTTGCTAGGTAATGTTCCATTACCCAATAATTAACCACACAATTAAGACCTATCTTCACTTACTTAAAATAATACCCACTTTTAATAAACCTTATATACCTTAATATCATGGCCATGTGGTACCTTGTATGGTACTAGTCCATAAATAACGGCTATTTGAGCTTAGGCCGTATTTTATTCCAAATTGTCCATTTTCAACGAAACTCGTTTTTTTTTACTTGCTTCCCCTTTTCACCTTTATGAATTTACTTATTACTTGTTTGAACTAGAGTAATCCTTATAATCTCCAAATAATCTTTTCTTTGGACTAATGTCAGTTACCTTATGAGAAATTCAACGTACAACACTACAGGGTGCAACATCGTCGTAATGTAGTACTGTGGGATGTGATATTGACGTAATATTGCAGGGTGTAACATCATTCCCCCCTTTGGAACATTCGTCCTCGAATGTTGACTGATGTTCTTATCATACTTATAACCCATAGCTCTCGTGAATACTTTAGTTATCCTCTTGCCATCTAGGTGATTGTTCTGTGAATGAATCCTAAAAGCTAGGGCATTCCCCCCTTTAGGCCTCTTTGTCATACCATGACTTGTATTCGGAAATCCTTCCAATCTCGTAACTGCTTCTACCTTCCATTATGCAGTTTCTATGACACTGACCTTGTAAGTGTGCCTATGCGACTCTCTTCTCCTTTTTCCTCCAACTTTTAGCCAATCTTAAAGTTCTTCGCTTGGTATTTTTTTGAACTTACGAATATTTCTATATCTTATTTTATAGACCTGGTTATCCATTTGTATGACTTTACAGCATCTACATAGGTCATATTATACCATAACACTTAACTCGATTTCTCGTTACTGAGGTCTGCTACAAAATCTCTAGTTACTTTCATTGCTCATCTTGTACATATAAATATATGTCCTCTAATGCCTCCACATTACTGTTCATCTTTAAGAATGACGACCTAATATCCTCTCATACTTTGTAACTTTTATCCATCCATTGTTGATTCACTTCAATTTTGATCCATAATCCACCCCTGATAACTTAACCTTTTATGTAATATTGCAGCTAGGATTCACGTTTTACCGGGGTACATCTGAAATGATTAGATTGACCCACTTGGGGCGATACCCTGCTTTCAGAACCGTATCTCATGACATCCCAATGTGATTCACCTTGAGTGGGTATTTTAATCATGCCCAATTCATGAGATCCCTTTCTTTTATCCGTCAGATCATTACTTAATTGAAGGCCCAAACGTCATTTTTTGTCTATAATAATTACCCCTCATTCTATTAATAGGGTAGCATTCCATTTTTTCTGAATGCTATAAATCTTAGATTCATTTGAGTTCATTTAGGCTATACTGAACTTTTAATAACTTAGAGAAACCATTATCCCTCTTATTTCCATGGACTTATCCATTCTCGTCGCCTTTTCACTTGTCTTTCCTCATTCTTACTCATATTTTCTTAAAACTTTGTCGCTCTACCATACTTTAGTTTGCGACCTATAAATATTCATTTATAATACTCGCAACTTTCCTTCAACTTGCTTACACCATATATTTTCTTATATTATTCTGGAATGTCAAGCGATACATTACACCGTCTCCAACTCTTCTCTATTCTGTTAACTAGATCTCTCAGTACTTAGAAACCATAGGTTGGAAGACATGCTGCTGACGATGCCGTTATCATTTCCGGTTACTAGATTCTCGTGCTGATAGCCTTCAATCCGAAGTAAGGACTATTCACGATCTTCTGCCTTTGAGTATCTCGTACGTTGTGTACCTTTACATTACTTACCTTAAAATCTCGCATCATATCTTCTATCTCTTTCCTGACCTCCCTTCCACCTAGGAGTAATTCACGTCCATAACTTAAAGCTCTATTATAATACTCGCACCTCTGGAGCATACACAATCCGGTGGGAGCTTCGTGCTGACTTCTTATAAGGCTGGTACTTCTTCTAACTTGCTTCCTTGTATAGCCATTATAGATTATGGTTGTTGTGTTATTTCTCTTGAACATCTGATATTAAGAGTGATTCTATCATGTTCTTAAGCAAAACTTCTATAATTTTTCTGGGTCCAATAATCATACTTCTGATTTACTTGGGTTATGTAATTCTTTAGTTTCCTCTTCCTTCTAATCAGCCTTTATGTAGGCTTAAGTTGTCTTCCCATCTGTGGCTCATGGTATCCGTTATTACCTTAGCTTTTCATGGGCATTATGGAATATCCATGATACAATCTTTTGTCTATGCCCTGAGCTCAATTCTTTCTTTTAACTTATACCAGAGTCTTCTATGGCTGTATGATTGTCAACAAATATGCTGCCTGGATAATGCTCCAAAATCTTGAGTGTATCCATAACGTACTAACTATGGATCATTGATCAAATAATTCTTTCATTCCATCTTAGCTTATCTTAGTGCCCACACTTTCCAGAGTTTTCATACAACTCATATGATCTCGAATATTACTTTTAATTCTTACTTCCTGATCACTAGTCACGGTAGATTCCTCTTTCTTATGGAGGATGTACAATATTGTTGTGAAACTTGTTGTTACAAGACCATTTCCTCTCTAGGTCGTTGTGCTTAGATTGAAGCCTTTTTTCTTATTTCCTCAGCTAGTCTTTCGTTGTAGTACTTAGGGAGAACCCTTAACTCTCGTAAAGTTGTGGGCTTATTACACACCTTTTTGATATTCTTACTTGCCTATAATCATCAGTAGTTGCTTACTTCCATGCCCTTGTGCTTGTATGGTTGCTTCTAAACTGATATTTTGACTACCTTCCCAGCGGCACTTTCTTTTATCCCCGTAACACTCATATGGTACTTTTAACTATCCCGACTCTTGTTTGAATATATCTCAAGTATTATAATGATATTCTCCGAGGCTGAATTCTCCATGTTGGGTTCTACTATGTTTATTTTACACGATCTGATGACTCGTCTGTAATCTCCTGTTTAGCCATAACTGAGATCTTCCTGTCCAATTACTAACTACGTTGGCCCATTCTCGTATCAATATTCTTCGTAATCTTTCTTGGATTATTTACTTTGTTTTAACTTACATCTCGCATTGGCTCCTTATTTATTAATAACAGCTCAAGCAAGAACCTTTACTTCCTCTCCTAGACTTCGTGCTTGCACAATATTATTGAATCGTAATGTATTTGTAAGATTTGGATAAGTGCCATCTCATTCCTCTTTCATTTATCGCATTCTTCCTTTACCATTCTATAGTCACTAGAACCACTTTATTCTGACTTAATGCCACATCACTCCATATTCCCCCCTTTAGGAGTGTACTAAGAGCTGAAGCCACGAGGATCTACCTATAGATGTTTTACCTCTTCATCTTTGGCGTCGTTTCTCAACATCAATGATCCTTACTCACCTTGAAAAATCCCCTTACTCGCGAGGGTGACACTTAATGTAACCGGTACATACAGTCCATTAAGCTTAACTTTGCTAACATTGCTTGCTTTAGGGAAGCGTCTTCCTAAATGACCATTCTCTGAAATTCTCATGAACCTCCTTCTATTGTCCGTCCTATTATTGCCGGAATGCGATCTGAAATTCTCATAATGCTGATTATTACCAAATTACTCAGTCCCTAATTCATATTTAGTTTATCTTATTCACCAGCCCATACTGATTTCTATTACTCTGGGTCTAACTTTTTCTCTTGGTAATCGCGCTAGAGTTGCGAACTTATTTCTCGAAATGAGGACATGATTGTATGGCCTATACTCTTTTGTTGTCCTAAGGCCTGCCACCCCTCGTCTCTTCCTTCACTTGACTATAGATTTTGTAATATTGTCATCTTTTGATCTACCAGTGTCATCCATGTACCGCATCTTACTCATAATGCTTCATTAACATTTTTCTTATTTCTCGCTAACATTTATGCCTATCACTTTATTATAAAAACTCGAACAAGACATTCTTTTGCTTTTAGCTTTCCATTACTCCATCCAGTGGCTCTTCAAGTTGCTTAACGTTTTCTCTTTACTAGGGACGAGCAACACTAAGGTAATATGTATCCCTTCAAGGCTTATAGTGCATGTCTTTGTAGTACACATATCTAGCTGCACTATCTTAGAGTGTACTATCTAGTTGTCTCATAAAGAAATCTATTAGCACATTTGCAATATCCTTTGGAAATGTCAACTGACGCAATCAATTCATCCATCATATCTTCTTATACTACTTTTGTTAACCCCCATAGGGCATATCTGGAAGGGGTGCGACCAATTGTATATACCTCTGTTACTATTGAAGATAACTCAAAAAGCTTATGTCCCTCAGCCTTAATTATAAGCGTTGTTAACCATCATCAACTGGGCATCTCGTACCCTTTTTTCACCTTGCTCCTTTTACTTGCTGAAACTTGTACTTATCTTCCTAATCTCTCATTGTTCTTTACGATAAAGATGGATAGGCATTCTTGCCTTAAGGCTTCTTATCAGGAAGCTTACACCTTTCATTACACCAATAATCTGCTAAAGACCTCATTTACTTATCGTAGACATCATACAAAAATCCAACTCCTCTGACTCAGCTTTTCCACAACTATCTCTCTTTCCAACCTTCTTTCCGGATGTAGGCATCGTCTTATTACGAATAAAATAGATTTTTGAATTGAATTCTTCCAAGTGAGCTCTACCACACGATCTAGAGTAAGAAGAAAGATTGACAATCCTAAATGCCTTGTAGCCTCCTAGTTATAAGTGTGGTGCACGACCCACACGATCTAGACACGGCTTGTAGACTTCCTAGGACAGAACTGCTCTGATACCACTTTTGTCACGACCCAAACCGATGGGCTGCGACGGGCTGCGACGGGCACCCGGTATCTTACTCAACCGAATACCAACGTAACACATCTTTCTTATTACATCATTATATACACGTGACATACATGCCTAATAGGCCAACATAATCATTTATAAACTCAAAATATAGGCCGACAAGGCCATACAATCTTTCACGTACACGACATATGTCTACAAGCCTCTAAGAATACACAAATACCATAAAGGTCGAGACAGAGTCCCGTCATACCAAACAATATACGTCTAACTCATACTAACCAAACAAGCAACTCCGAAGCAAATGGAGCGCACCAACATCTTTCGCTGAGTTGATAACCTACATGGAGGGCTCTCGACCTATCTATCGGGACCTACGGGCATGAAATGCAGCGTCCCCAGGCAAAAGGGACGTTAGTACGAATAGTGTACTGAGTATGTAAGGCACATAAATAAATACATAAGAGACATGGAAGATATATAGAGTATATGATTCAACCTGTAAGTCTGAATAACTTTGTAAATCATAAATTATTTTAGCGTCATGCGTATGCGTATGAATGTCATGTCGTTCATAGGTACATGTTTCATAACATCATCAGCCTCTGAGGGCATCCCATCATATCATACCGGCTACTACAGGCAAAATCATCATCGTATACCCGCTGATCAGGTGGTGGTGCGTAGATAATGCCATAACCTTTCCCATATCCCATATACATATATACATACATATATACGCGTATATAACGCTGTTTGAATCATATTACATATATATGCGTATATAACGCCATTTGAATCATATTTCGGCCACTGTGGGCAACATCATCATCATATACCAGTTGATCAGGTGGTGGTGTGTATATAACGCCGTAACCTTTTCCCATATTCCATATACATATATTTACATATATACGCATATATAACGTCATCTGGTCATGGGTAAATGCACATGAATGCAATGCATGAAAAGTACGTCAATAAAATCATTCGAAAGGTCATAAGACCACTTTGCCTCTTGAGCAATATCATAAAGTAACATCTTTTTAACTTTCGTATTTTTCTGAGACCCATGAACAAATGATAAAATATTTTGACACATGGGAATTATAGAACATAGATATTTCTATTACTTCTATGAGTAGAGTCACTTATAGAGTTTGTGTATTTGCACGTTTCCTTCATATCATATGGATCATGCCAAAAGAAAGAAGGGATAGCCTTAACATACATGTTCCTTGAATTATTGAACGAAATGAAGCTTCTGCTTCTGCGAAATATGAACGAAATAATGATTTTGATCTATGAAGCTTTCTTTTTAAACTTAATCTCGCTTATGCTTTAATTGTTGTGAATAGCAATGTATTGTGTGCAAGACTTTGACGTAATGCTATTTTCTTGTCTAAAAGGAACAAAATAGCAAATAAATATGAAAGAAGGAAACATAAAATTCTTGAAAGAATGGTAGGATAAGGTGAAAATTGTCTCATTGACTTTACCAGACGCAGCAATGAAAAGGAAACTATAACGAATTAGCCCTTTTTCGTTTGGTGGCTTGCTCGTTCATATGGTGATGTATATAGCCACATATTTTAGTCTTAATCTAGTATTGCCACCTAATTTCAAGACCAAAATAGTCACCCTTCCTTCAAGGCATGGCTGTCACGTTCGGTCATTAGGTACTTATCAAAATACTTTAATAAATCAACCACAATTATTAATTTACTAGGTAATGTTCCATTACCCAATAATTAACCACACAATTAAGACCTATCTTCACTTACTTAAAATAATACCCACTTTTAATATACCTTATATACCTTAATATCATGGCCATGTGGTACCTTGTATGGTACTAGTCCATAAATAATGGTTATTTGAGCTCAGGCCGTATTTTATTCCAAATTGTCCATTTTCAACGAAACTCGCTTTTTTGACTTGCTTCCTCTTTTCACCTTTACGAATTTACTTATTACTTGTTTGAACTAGAATAATCCTTATAATCTCCAAATAATTGTTTCCTTGGACTGATATTAGTCACCTTATGAGAAATTCAACGCACAACACTACAGGGTGCAACATCGTCGTAATGTAATACTGTGGGACGTGATATTGATGTAATATTGCGGGGTGTAACAACATGTTTACCGTGAAAATGGTAATAATAATTAAATTTGTTGATGGGACTCTAAAAATATGTGATCTATTTTTATGCTAGTTGTTAAGTAGTTGATGCTAGATAGGTGAAGATAAAAGAGGAAATGCGAGCTAAAATGGAATTATAACCAAACCAAGTGGTATGCTATTCGGGCCTCGAGGTCGATGCCTGAGCTCCGACTCGAGCTATTGGGGATAATTGGGAAAGGTCTAACAGATAGGATATAGTTAAGGGAGGCTCTTTACGGCCAATGACAAGTAATAAATGAAGAACAAGTATGCAGCCACTAAATATGAGCAATAATACCGAGAGAATATGTTAGAGAGAAAAGAAAGAGTTCTTGTATATTTCATGTGGGATGGTTGGAGCAACAGAGTTTACAAAGTGCCTAGGATCCCCCTTATATAGGAGGGGAAATCCAAACATAGTACAAGATACATTAATGATAAAGAAAGCGCGATGGGACAGCTGACTAGCTTCATGATGCAGGCGCAGACCAGCTTTAGACTAGCCTGATAGATTTAACCGGCCCCGGCTGCATTCTTCGGAAACTCCCCATGCCCGTTGGGGTCTCGGCCAATATTATCCCCAGGCCGGGTGTCGATAGATCTTGAGGGGGGGTACTCGGTCCATGGTCTCGAGCCTACGAGGAGATCTCCCGAAATGTCTTATTAACGAGATATTGGTCCCCCCCAATTTCGTTGTGTATAGATAGTCCCCGCATTTCTTAGAGAGAAGCGATAAGAAACGATTTTGACATCCCACTCTACGGGCTTCCCGTAATGACGTTGTGCTGATGACACAAGCCTCCATGATTACCGAAACATTTTGTCATTTTTCTTTTTCAGGGCCATTCAATGCGTCATGGTTTCTCATTCTTCGGGGTCATAATGTCACCGTTGATTCAGCTCCTATGGACGCATTGAATGCGCTTGTCGTTACATTTTTCAAGGGTGATAATGGCGTCGTCGATTACTTTTCCCCCTTTTTCTATATACGGGGCCTCCTGGGATCAGTCTTTCATCCAAGTATCCTTCGATACCTATCCATTTCTCCTTTCTTGCTATCTTTACTCTTTGTTGTTCACCATGTTTGAGGCCCATGGCCTCAAAATTTTATGGCGATATCAGGCATACTACGGCCTATCTCCTAGACCTTCTCTGGTCGAGCGAGATTACGTTGCTTTTATGTTATTGTTGTTGTTGTTGTCATTGTTGTTGTATTTGTTGGCTCAGGACGATGAAGCAGAAGGCCAATTTCCTCCGACCCGAGGAAATATTTGGATTATACACTGCTTCTCAAGAGGGGGCTCGAATTATACACCGCTGCTCACCCTCCTTCCCCGGCTTGGCGCATTACACCCTTTTTGGATTCCTTGGGGTGTGGTGGCACTATCTACTAACTGTTTCCTCCCATGTCAGGGCAACGTCATAAGAAATGGCTTTGTAATAGTAATACTGGCGGAGTTCATACTAGCTAATTATTCACCCAGCCACTTTTTGGCTCCTTTCGGCTTCTCCTTCGTCATTTTGCTCTTCTCCATCTCTTTACCCTTCTACATCTTCCCTTTTGAAGATGCTATTCTGGGGGGTTGAGGTGAGGCTCCATGGGGATGACGCTTTGGGAGATATTGTCTTTGAGGTCATGCACCCGAGGGGAAGATATCCGAAAATGTTGCTATCGAGGACGCACCTTTGAGAATAGGCTAGGTTCTTAGGCTTTTATTGTATGTACACCCTTATGCTTCTTTGTTCCTATGTAAGGACCCCTCGTGGGCTTTTGTAATCATATGTAAGGACACCTCGTGGGCTTTTGTAACAGAATATTTCATGAATACAAAGATGTTTTCCCCGATTTGTCTTTGATGCTTGCTACATTCTTTTATGTTTGTGGAGACTCCGAATGCATGACTCTATCTGTTGTTGCTAATACCCGACCCAGATGCGAGTATTCCTTCCGGCCTTTGTTTGATAAAAAATGGCTTCGCGCGGAATCCTTTACAATACCTTGGATCGACCCTGTATAGTGTCGGTTGACTCAGGTCGTCGGGACCTTGACTTCGAGTACAATGAGAATAACGTTTCAGGCCTTGGAATCATGACTTACTAGTTAAACTCCATGGTAACCTTTGAGAAGAAATTTTCTCGGGGGCTCGTGGACGGGGACTGCCTTTGATCTCTTGAGGGAAGTCCCCGAGCGGAGATTCGTTCAAATTCGGACAACCCGAAAACACGTTCTGGACTTAATGTGAACAGCCTAATGGTGATTGTAGATAGATTTTGAAAAAGGGTTTGTCCGGTATTGGACGATACCCGGGGCCAAGCCCATATGGGCGGAGTTCAAATGCTTATTTCCTTGGAGCTTGATTTCCTTTTGACAAAAGACCCCCGAGGTCGAGTATCACCTCGGGTCTCATCATGATGCTATTGGCTTCATGGAGCCTAAACTTCCCTTCGATGGGTATCCTCGAGGTCGGGTACCACCTCGATGTTTAGCGAAGGCGTCATCGGCTTCCTGGAGCCTAGCCTTATCTTGATGGAGGTCCTAGGGGTCGGGTACCACCTCGGGACTGGTGATGGTGCTATTGACTTCTTGGAGCCTAACCTTGTTTTGATTGAGGACCTCAAGGTTGGATACCACCTCGGAACTAGAGAGGGTGTTATCGGTTAGTGTTCTTAATCAGCTTTGATGTAGGCGAATCGTCGCCGTTTTTTTCCATGTATAAATAGGGTTGTTTCTGCCTTTTCGGGGGTTACCCCATTTTAAGCAGTTGTTCTTCTCTTTCTGCACCAGACTTTCATTGTTGACGACGAGGAAAACGGAGACCGGGTATGGATGAGTCGCTTCGTCGGGGTGGTACCGCTGACATTATACCTGAGGAGCTCATGCCTTTCACTAAGGAATGGAGCTACGCTCGTAAGTGGTACATCTCATGCTTTATCATTTCTGTCTATGGCGAAAGCTAGTTTTGTAATTGCGCCTTCCTCTCTTCCTCTACAGTGATTTCATGGGCGCCGGGCGACGTTCTTGATCTGTCGGACTGGGTCTGAGAATTGGCTATCCACTTGACTTGTGAGGAATAAAAGTGGTGAGCTTTGTCCCGGGGTAGATGGGAAGCAAAATTCCATGGTGAGTGTTATGATATTCCTTCCTTGCTATCACCTTCCTTTTCTGTTGATAGTATTTCGTAGATACTAGAGACCCGGGGTCGCACACACTGAGTGACCGTGCTTCGACCGGAGCAGTTTCTTTCAGGGCCAAAGGGGCTGGATTGGCAGGTGTGCGTTCGGCCTTCGAGGAAGCCCCGCGGCTTCACTTTGCGATGAGTTTCGGCACAGGTTTTTTCGAGCTTTGCGCCTTCTTTTCCTTACTGAGTCTTCTTTTGCAGGCATCCGACAAGCTCAAGTCTAGGCTGCTTCACTGTGAAGCCAGGCTATGGAAAGCTCTGGATGAGGAGAGACCCCTGAGGCTCCTTTGCGATGAAAAAGAGGTCGAGTTGGTGCATTTTGCAGTGTGAGGCGAGACAGAACTTAAACTACGAAAACCACCTGAAAGAGCAGGTAGTTTTCTATCCCGTATGAGTATGCATTTCGCCTTCTAGCTCCTGGGGCTTATACTTAGTTTATTTCAGTTGTAGAAAAAGATTGAGTCCTTGGAACGCCTTTGAGATGAAGTTGGACAGGCCAGGTGTGAGCATGATGAGTTGAAAGCTCGGGCGGAGGCAACACTGAGTCGGACTAAGGCTGATCAGGAGATGCTGATTTTATTTGAAGGATGCTACCGTTGCTCAAGCCAAGTTGAAGAGGATCCTCGATCGTGGAGAGAGGATCAAAGAATATGCTCATCGCAGATCCCGAAGAAAGGTTCTCGAAGAGACTGGAGCCAGGGGTTTTATTCTCCCGGAAGGGTTGGCTCACTCCTGTCCGACGACGAGGAGAGTGAAGATGAGGCTGATAGGCCGTAGCCCTCAGAGGAGGGGTGTAGACTTTTCCATTTTGTATGCGATATCTTCAGAGCGAGTTTGTAGATAGAGAATGCACTTTTTCACGTATGTAAATAAAAGAAAACTTGAGGCTTTATTTCTTTTGTACCCCTTTCTGCTTCGCTTCTGACCAGGTGGACTGGTTCAAAGTTGGTGAGAACCCTTAGATTCGTGATATGGCCTTGGGGCTCATTAGGCAGGCCCGGGGGCTCTTATGCGTTCACTCGATGAGACCTTTGGTGTAAGTTGGCGTTAGAGCTCTTAAGCTTTTGCTCAACTATTTTGGGTTTGGTCTCTGAGTTGGGCTTCGATGTTACAACCCATATCCACACACGTTAGTTCAAGCAATATATTAGTTAACATAAATCCAAGAAATAATTACCTTTGAGATGATAAGAAGTTAATCCTATTGGTCTTAAGTGATACAAGGGTGTATAAGGGTGATTAACAAGCATTAGAAGTTAAACGAATCAAGGATGTTGTAACTCATATTTTTAGGTAAACCTAGAGGTTCTTAATACACTAAAGAGATCATGTATAATGGTATTTGAATCATATAATATCCGTATCATAAGTCTTGAAGTCAAACGAGTTATGAAACAAAAGTCGACAAACTTTGTCGCAACTTAGGTTCATAATTTTACTTAAACATTAGGTCAAATATTTCTAAGCTTTTCTCCTAATTTACAAGGAATTAAGGGGTTATCTACACACCAAATTAAATATCTATGAGTCTAGTTTCCAACGCATTAAACCGTTTATCAATACGATCTCAGAGTATAGAGATATTCATATTTTCGCAAGCCTACGCAGATTGGTAGATGACAAGTAGGTGCATCACCTACTTGCCAAAATGATAGGACAAAATTAAAATACCTAAGTCGGCCAAGAGAGGACTTTTAAGGGGTTATGAACTCAGTTATTTCATCCATATTTCAGACCCTCAAAACCAAAGTTAACCCCTGCAACTCCTCCCCAAAAATCCCACACAAACCCTAATCGATTTTCCCTCTCTTTCAAGTTCTATTTGAAGGTAAAACCTAGAGTTTGAAGAACCAAGGGAAGGGCTGAGTTATCCAACAAGTAAGGTAAGTTACTGCCATCTTTCATACATTTTTCTCTGTTGTGAATTCATGGTAATTCGTTCTGTACATGTTAGAGCTCACAGGACGGTGATCGGAAGCCGTGAGTTCGAGTTATTCACTTGTAGCAGACTGTTTTGTGTACTGTTTTGTGTTGCTGTTGGGATGCGTGTTTTACTACTGTTTTGTGGATTTTTGGAGGTGAAAAGGTGTGGAGAAACACTATATATATGCAGGGTTGTGGGCTGATAGTTATTCGTAACATTTCCGGGTCGTTTGACCCAACTACGGTGGCCATCGTATGTATGATGTAATTAGGTTGTGCGTGGACTATTTTGGGATGCTCAATATGTTTATTATTGATGTTGTTTAGCCTGTTTGGTGATTGTTTTGAATGGTGTGAAGTCATATATATAGGGGAGGTGCTGTCCGTTTCAACGTAAAATAGGTTGTGGTCGATACATAATAGTTATGACGCTTAAATGATAACGATAGTATCGTTTCTCTTATTGTAGACTAAGGAGTTGTGACAATTGCATAGCTTGTAATTGGGGTAGTATATACAAGGTATGTGAGGCTATCCCTTTCCTTCTTTTGCATGACTCCGATTGTACATAATGTAATGAACGAGCTTCCAAAGATACTCTACTCTTAGAAGCTAGCAGTACTTATATTGCTCTCCCTCTTATGGACCGATTGATGTTAATATTGCTTCTCTTATTCTTATGTTATCAATGTTGTTGGTACTTCCTGATTCTTATAAGGTTCATAGTGAAGAGTTAGTCCTAATAGCGTGTACAGAGGATACCGACCTTACGTCACTCTGAAAGGTTTAGAATGTTATTCCATGAGTCCAGCATGCATTATATATATGTATCTATTTTACTCTACTAAGCTGCGCTATAGTCGGTCGGGTACGGCACCTATTGTGCAACCACTGATCAGTTGGGTTTTACCGAGCTCCACGTCGTCGGGTACGATTCTACCGAGCCTTATGATGGCCGAGTACGTTTTTTACCGAGCCTAGTATGGCTAGGTACGATATGATGATGATGATGCCCACAGAGGCGTATGTTTTAAAAGTTTATGTATACATACATATGTATCATGCATTTCATGTTAGTAGCCCTCAGAGGTACTCAGATGTTCCAGGTTGTATATTCTCTATCCCTGCTTACATTACTATTCGTATTTATGGTTCCCTGCCTTACATACTCAGTACCTTATTCGTACTGACGTCCTTTTGTTTATGGACGCTGCATGTCGTGCTGCAGGCCTTGATAGACAGGCAGGTGCAGCTCCCCCACCACGGTAGGTTGTCCAGTTCAGCAGTGATTGGCGAGATCCCTTCTCCGGACTTGTCGTGGTCTTGGAACGCATTTTGTTATAGACATTATGGGTATGTCGGGGCCCTGTTCTGGCTATGTTGTAGCACTTATGTTCATTTATAGGCTCATAGACAGGTGTCGACTCATGTATAGTTTGGTATGCCTTGTCGGCTGGTTTTTGTTTTATAGTCTTTCATGGTAGCGTGGTAGATCGTACCTTATATGTAGTTTCTTGATTGTCTGGTCATCCCCTGTTATGCATGTTCATGCCATCATATTTTATTGTTGGTTGTCCATGATCCATGTCTACCATTTATATTGATCTCGTCAACCCTAAAAGATAATAAAAAAATGTTAGATAAAATATACGTTGGTGCTCGGCAAGTATGGTCGGGTGCTAGTCATGGCCCTCCAGTTTGGGTCGTGACAAACTTGGTATCAGATCAAGTCTATCTTAGGGATTGTCTATGAGCCGTATCTAGTAGTCTTGATTATGGATGTGTAGCGCGCCACATTTATAATCAGGAGGCTACATGACATCTAGGGTTGTTACCTTCTTCCTGAATCTAGATCGTGCATAGTGTTGAGTCGTAAGTGTTCATCTCTAATATTCACCTTGTTTTCTTTCAGCAATGCCTTCGACTAGGAAGCAAACAATTAGTAGACGGCTTGATACAGCTGCGGAGAGGGTACTAGTAAGGTTCCCCAAGCCAGAGCAGGCCAAAGTGAGGCTCAGAGTGAGATGTCGTCTCATACCTCATCTACTCTGTCTCCTCCAGAGGATATTAGTAGGCTCCCAGCACCTCCAATTCCTCTGTCTGGCACTACAGACCAGGATATGTAGAGTGCTTTGCAGTTATTGACTAGCTTGGTAGCTGCTCAGGATCAGAGGCAGAATACAGGTGCTGCTGATAAACCAGTTAGTACGAGAGTTCATGATTTTATTAATTTAGACCCTCCAGTGTTTACTGGATCAGACCCCGAGGAGGACCCGCAGACTTTTATTGACTAGGTTCATCGTACACTGCGGGTTATGCATGTTAGTGATACAGAGGCAGTAGAGTTGGCTTCTTATCGGCTACGGGATTTAGCGGTTCTCTGGTATAATAGTTGGGAGAGATCCAGGGGTCTTGATTATGGATGTGTAGTGCGCCACATTTATAATCAGGAGGCTACATGATATCTAGGGTTGTTACCTTCTTCCTGAATCTAGATCGTGCGTAGAGTTGAGTCGTAAGTGTTTGTCTCTAATATTCACCTTGTTTTATTTAAGCGATGCCTTCGACTAGGAAGCAAACAATTAGTAGACGGCTTGATACAGCCGCGGGAGAGGGTACCAGTCAGGTGCCCCAAGCCAGAGCAGGCCAAAGTGAGGCTCAGAGTGAGATGCCGTCTCATACCTCATCTACTCCGTCTCCTCCAGAGGATATTAGGAGGCACCCAGTACCTCCAGTTCCTCCGTCTGGCACTACAGACCAGGATATGTGGAGTGATTTGCAGTTATTGACTAGCTTGGTAGCTGCTCAGGCTCAGAGGCAGAATACAGGTGCTGGTGATAAACCAGTTAGTACGAGAGTTCGTTATTTTATTAATTTAGACCCTCCAGTGTTTACCGGATCAGACCCCAAGGAGGACCCGCAGACTTTTATTGACCAGGTTCATCGTACACTGCGGGTTATGCATGTTAGTGATACAGAGGCAGTAGAGTTGGCTTCTTATCGGCTACGGGATTTAGTAGTTCTCTGATATGATAGTTGGTAGAGATCCAGGGGTCCGAACGCTCCTCCAGCTGTGTGGAAGGAATTTTCTAAGGCCTTTCTTCGTCACTACTTGCCAGTTTAGATACGACGAGCTAGAGCTGATAAGTTCTTGAACCTTAGACAAGGTAATATGAGTGTGCGAGAGTACAGTATGCAGTTTGATTCTTTAGCAAGGTATGCTCCCAATATGGTGGTCGAGATGAGTGATAGGGTGCATTTGTTCGTGAACGGATTGGGACCACATCTGATAAATGAGTGCACGACAGCCTCCTTGGTGGAGGGCATGGATATTTCCCGTATTCAGGCTTATGCCCAGACCCTAGAGGATCGTAAGCGCCAACAGAGGGCAGATAGGGAGCAGGATAGGGGCCAACATAAGAGGGCGAGATTTTCAAGGTATTCTAATGACTTCAGAGGCAGCGTCAGGCCCCAGTCTTCGAGGAGTTCGGCACCACCTATATCTAGTGCTCCTCCACAGTTTCAGAGGCCTCGATATGATCGATTTACCTATTCTAGTCCAGGTCAGAGTTCGCGGGCATCTGGCTCGCAACATCACAGGGATACTAGTCAGATGAGACCCCCAACACCACATTGTGATCAGTGCGGCAAGGCCCACTTTGGACTGTGTCGTCGAGGTTCTGATGCATGCTATTCGTGCGGGCAGCCTGGCCATATGATGCGGGATTGTCCTAATAGAGGAGGTGATGGTATGGCTCAGCCGACTGGATCTGTGTCTGGTTCTTCCTCATCAGTTCGACCTCCAGCACGGGGTTTTCAGCAGTCGACAGGTCGTGGTAGGGGTAGAGGTGCAGTGCCGAGTTCGAGTGGTGCTCAAAATCGAACCTATGCTCTAGTAGGTCGACAGGATCTCGAGTCGTCTCCAGATGTTGTTACAGGTATTATATCTGTGTTTTCTTATGATGTATATGCGTTGATTGATCCGGGATCTACATTATCATATGTTACACCCTTTGTGGCTAATAAGTTTGGCATTGAACCTGAATTGATAAGTAAACCCCTCGCGGTATCTACTCCGATAGGAGATTCTGTGATTGCTAGAAGGGTATATAGAGGTTGCACTGTGATGATTTGTAGTCGTCAAACCTCGGCAAATTTATTTGAGTTAGAAATGGTTGATTTTGATGTGATAATGGGAATGGACTGGTTGGCCTCATGCTATGCAAATGTTGACTATCGTACGAAGATGGTTAGGTTTCAATTTCCTGGTGAACCCATCATTGAATGGAAAGGGAACATTGCTACACCAAAAGGTAGGTTTATTTCCTATCTTAAGTCAAGGAAAATGATCTCAAAAGGTTACATTTATCATTTCGTTCGCGTTAGGGATGCGGAGGCGAAACCGTCTACTTTACAATCAATCCCCGTGGTCAACGAATTCCCAGATGTTTTCCCAGATGAACTCCCAGGCCTTCCTCCTGAAAGGGAGATTGAGTTTAGCATTGATGTGTTTCCTGACACTCAACCGATCTCTATCCCTCCATACAGAATGGCCCCGGCAGAGTTGCAAGAGTTGAAGGTGCAGTTGAAGGACTTGCTGGATAAGGGCTTCATTAGGCCTAGCACTTCACCTTGGGGTGCACCAGTCCTATTCGTGCGGAAGAAAGAAGGGTCGTTATGGATGTGTATCGATTATCGACAGTTGAATAAGTTTACTATAAAGAACAAGTATCCACTTCCAAGAATTGATCACTTGTTTGACCAACTCCAAGGTTCCAAGTATTTATCCAAGATTGATTTACGTTCAGGGTATCATCAGGTGACGGTTAAGGAGAAGGATATTCCAAAAACGGCCTTCCGGACAAGATACGAGCACTTTGAGTTCTTGGTGATGTCGTTCGGGCTAAGAAATGCCCCAGCAGCTTTTATGGATCTCATGAATACTATATTTAGGCCCTATCTTGATGTGTTCGTGATTGTATTCATTGATGACATTCTAGTATATTCTCGTTCGGAGGCGGAACATGCGGGCCATTTGCGGATAGTATTACAGACGCTTCAGAATCGTAGTATATGCTAAGCTCTCCAAATGTGAATTTTGGCTGAACTTAGTAGCGTTCCTTGGCCATGTGATATCTGACGAGGGTATTAGTGTCGACACTTAGAAGATCGATGCAGTAAAAAATTGGCCGAGACCTACAACACCATCAGAAGTCCGCAGCTTCCTAGGGCTAGCAGGATATTATAGGTGGTTTGTAGAAGGGTTTTCCTCTATATCATCACCATTGACTAAGTTAACATAGAAAGCTACCAAGTTCCAGTGGTCTGACACTTGTGAACGTAGTTTTCAGGAGCTGAAGAATCGATTGACATCTGCACCAGTGCTCACTCTCCCTGAAGGAACAGAAGGTTATGTGGTATATTGTGATGCCTCAGGTATAGGTTTGGGGTGTGTATTGATGCAGCGTGGGAAGGTGATTGCTTATGCATCAAGACAATTGAAGAAGCATGAAAAGAATTATCCAACCCATGATTTGGAATTGGCTACAGTAATATATGCTTTGAAGATATGGCGGCACTACTTATACGGCGTCCATGTTGACATCTACACAGATCACAAGAGTTTACAATACATTTTCAAGCAGAAAGAGTTGAATTTGAGGCAACGTAGGTGGCTTGAATTACTGAAAGACTACGACATCGAGATATTGTATCATCCCGGTAAAGCCAATGTTGTGGCAGACGCTCTTAGATGTAAATCAATGGGAAGCTTAGTACATATTGAGGCAGGTAGATGGGGGTTGACTAAAGAGCTTCATCAGCTAGCCAATATGAGAATCAGATTGTTAGACTCTGATGACGGAGGTGTTACTGTACAGAATACATCAGAATCATCTTTGGTAGCCGAGGTAAAAGCACGGCAATATGAAGATCCTATCTTAGTACGATTAAGAGAGAGCATTCAGCAGTGTAAAAGTATGGCTTTTGAGATCGGAAGAGATGGGGCACTGAGATACCAGGGCCGATTATGTGTGCCTAATGTGGCAGGGTTGCGAGAGAAGATTATGAATGAGATTCATCAATCCCGATATTCCATCCATCCCGGCTCGACAAAGATGTATCATGATGTCAAGGAGCAGTATTGGTGGGATAACATGAAGAAGTCTATTGCAGAATTTGTAGCCTAGTGTCCCAATTGTCAACAAGTAAAGATAGAACATCAGAAACCCGGTGGATTGCTTCAGAATATAGAGATTCCAACCTGGAAATGGGAGGTGATTAATATGGACTTCATTATTGGATTACCTCGCTCTTATCATAAGTTTGACTCCATCTGGGTGATAATTGATCGACTTACAAAATGTGCCCATTTTCTGCCAGTTAAGACAACTTACATGGCTGAAGATTATGCGAAGTTGTATATCAAGGAGATTGTTAGGCTTCATGGTGTGCCCATATCTATTATATCAGACCGAGGAGCTCAATTTACGGCTAACTTTTGGAGGTCTTTCCAGAAGGGTTTAGGCACACAAGTAAATCTCAGCACTGCATTTCATCCGCAGACTGACGGACAGGCTGAACGTACCATTCAGACACTGGAAGATATGCTACGAGCATGTGTTCTAGATTTTAAGGGGAATTGGGATGATCATCTTCCACTCATAGAATTCGCCTATAACAATAGCTACCATTCCAGTATTAAAATGGCCCCATACGAGGCACTATACGGGAGGAGATGTAGATCACCAGTTGGATGGTTCGAAGTCGGTGAAACAGAATTATATGGGCCAGATTTGATTCACCAAGCTATTGAGAAGGTGAAAGTGATACAGGAGCGATTGAGGACGGCACAAAGCAGGCAAAAATCTTATTCTGATGTCCGACGTCGTGATCTAGAGTTTGAGGTTGGTGATTGGGTTTTCCTGAGGATCTCACCAATGAAGGGTATTATGCGTTTTGGGAAGAAAGGTAAGCTGAGTCCAAGGTATATCGGGCCGTATAAAATTCTTCGACGGATTGGACAGGTTGCTTATGAGTTAGAATTGCCATCCGAATTGGAATTTGTCCACCCGGTATTCCATGTATCTATGTTGAGGAAATGTATTGGAGACCCTTCTCGAGTTGTCCCTATCAAAGATGTACAGGTTACAGAGGACCTCTCATATGAAGAAGTGCTAGTGGCTATATTAGATCGACAAGTCCGCAAGCTGAGAACAAAAGATGTAACTTCCATAAAAGTGTTGTGGAGGAACAAGAATATGGAAGAAATGACATGGGAAGCAGAAGAGGAGATGAAGTCTAAATACCCGTACCTATTCCAGAATGAAGATAACAAGGATGTTGGTGGAACACATGATACATTGGAAGGTGAAATGGCTCTATGAGGTAAGCAATAACTTGAGAATACTCTTCCTTAATACAAAATGGCGATATGCAGATAATGTACATGTCCATAATGCTTTGCATACTCTTGTAAGGCCATACGTTGAGTTAACCGCTTGCAAGTTTGTCCTCTATTTATGGGAGAAACTTGACCGGAATCCACGATGATTTAAACTCCCCATGAACCCTTACATTCGAGGACGAATGTTCCTAAGGGGGAAGGCTGTTACAACCCATATCCACACGCATTAGTTCATGCCATATATTAGTTAATATAAATCAAAGAAGGAATTACCTTTGAGATGATAAGAAGTTAATCCTATTGGTCTTAAGTGATACAAGGGTGTATAAGGGTGATTAACAAGTATTAGAAGTTAAACGAATCAAGGATGTTGTAACTCGTATTTTCAGGTAAACCTAGAGGTTCTTAATACACTCAAGAGGTCATGTATTAAGGTATTTGAATCATATAATATCCGTATCATAAGTCTTGAAGTCAAACGAGTTATGAAACAAAAGTCGACAAACGTTGTCGCAACTTAGGTTCATAATTTTACTTAAACATTAGGTCAAATGTTTCTAAGCTTTTTTCCTAATTTACAATGAATAATATACCCACCAAATTAAATATCTATGAGTCTAGTTTCCAACGCATTAAACTATTTGTCAATACGATCTCGGAGTATAGAGATATTCATATTTTCGCAAGCCTGCGCAGATTGGTAGATGACAAGTAGGTGCATCACCTACTTGCCAAAATGATAGGACAAAATTAAAAGACCTAAGTCGGCCAAGAGAGGACTTTTAAGGGGTTATGAACTCAGTTATATCATCCATATTTCAGACCCTCAAAACCAAAGTTAACCCCTGCAACTCCTCCCCAAAAATCCCACACAAACCCTAATCAATTTTCCCTCTCTTTCAAGTTCTATTTGAAGGTAAAACCTAGAGTTTGAAGAACCAAGGGAAGGGCTGAGTTATCCAACAAGTAAGATAAGTTACTGCCATCTTTCATACATTTTTCTCTGCTGTTAATTCATAGTAATTCGTTTTATACATCTAAGAACTTACGGGACGATGATCGGAAGCCGTGAGTTCGAGTTATTCACTTGTAGCGGATTGTTTTATGGACTGTTTTGTGTTGCTATTGGGCTGAATGTTTTACTACTGTTTTGTGGAGTTTTGGAGGTGGAAGGGTGTGGATAAACACTATATATATGTAGGGTTGTGGGCTGATAGTTATTCGTAATATTTCCGGGTCGTTTGACACGACTACGATGGCCGTCGTATGTATGATGTAATTAGGTTGTGCGTGGACTATTTTGGGAGGCGCAATATGTTTATTATTGATGTTGTTTGGGCTGTTTAGTGATTGTTTTGAATGGTGTTAAGTCATATATATAGGGGAGGTTTTGTCCGCTTCAACGTAAAATAGGTTGTGGTCGATACATAATAGTTATGACGCTTAAATGATAACGATAGTATCGTTTCTCTTATTTTAGACTAAGGAGTTGTGACAATTGCATAGCTTGCAATTGGGGCAGTATATACAAGGTATGTGAGGCTATCCCTTTCCTTCTTTTTCACGACCCCGATTGTACATAATGTAATGAACGAGCTTCCAAAGATACTCTACTCTTAGAAGCTAGCAGTACTTACATTGTTTTCCCTCTTATGGAACGATTGATGTTAATGTTGCTTATCATATTCTTATGTTATCAATGTTGTTGGTACTTCCTGATTCTTATAAGGTTCATAGTGAAGAGTTAGTCCTAATAGTGTGTACAGAGGATACCGACCTTACATCACTCCGAAAGGTTTAGAATGTGATTCCATGAGTCCAGCATGCATTATATATATGTATCTATTTTACTCTACCGAGCCGCGCTATATTCGGCCGGGTACGACACCTATTGTGCAACCACTGATAAGTTGGGTTTTACCGAGCTCCACATGGTCGGGTACGATTCTACTGAGCCTTATGATGGCCGGGTTCATTTTTTCTGAGCCTATTATGGATGGGTACGATATGATGATGATGATGCCCACAGAGGTGTATGTTTTAAAAGTTTATGTATACATACATATGTATCATACATTTCATGTCAGTAGCCCTTAGAGGTACTCAGATGTTCTAGGTTGTATATTCTTTATCCCTGCTTACATTACTGTTCGTATTTGTGGTTCCCTGCCTTACATACTCAGTACTTTATTCGTATTGACGTCCTTTTGTTTGTGGAAGATGCATGGCGTGCTACAGGCCCTGATAGACAGGCAGGTGCAGCTCCCCCACCACTGTAGGTTGTCCAGTTCAGTAGTGATTGGCGAGATCCCTTCTTTGGACTTGTCGTGGTCTTCATATGCATTTTTGTTATAGACATTATGGGTATGTCGGGACCTTGTTCCGGCTATGTTGCAGCACTTATGTTCATTTAGAGGCTCATAGACAGGTGTCGACTCATGTATAGTTTGGTATGCCTTGTCGGCTGGTTTTTGTTGTATAGTCTTTCATTGTAGCGTGGTAGCTCGTACCTTATATGTAGTTTCTTGATTGTCTGGTCATCCCCTGTTATGCATGTTCATGCCATCATATTTTATTATTGGTTGTCCATGATCCATGTCTACCATTTATATTGATCTCGTCAACCCTAAAAGATAATAAAAAAGGTTAGATAAAATGTACGTTGGTGCTCGACTAGTATGGTCGGGTGCTAGTCATGACCCTCCAGTTTGGGTCGTGATATTCGACTTAAGCTCATTCAATCCTCAAGCGTTTGTGTTTGCATGGGCGGACGACAATGGCTCTTATGCCTTGGGTCGAAGCGACCTTTTATATGCACAGCCCTGAGGCTCATTAAGCTGGCGACAATGGCTCTTACGCATTGCCCTTAGGCATGTATAATTAGCTATTTTGGATCCAGTCTTCGAATCAGGTTACGACTCAAGCTCATTTTGACCCTCAAGCTTTCAAATTTTAAGGTGGCGATAGTGGCTCTTCCGCTTTTGGTCTTTGCGACCTTTTAGTGTGTATGGCCTTGAGGCTCATTAGGCTGGCGACAATGGCTCTTATGCTTTGCCCTTAGGAATATGTAGGCTTTGTTTTCCTCTCATTAAGGACTTTTTAAAATGAATTTGCCTGACCCATCGTCAGTTCGGGAAGAACCTTGATTTCAAGTCGTTTGCAGCGATGTTAGAGCACCTCGGAAGGTTTGGCTCGTAGGCTGAGTAGCTCGAAGCCTTGTAATTTGGAGCTTACATGGTCGAATCTCTTTTGCTTATCTAGGGTAGCTTGTTTAACTGGTTCTTTTCGAAGTAGATTCGAAGTAAAGGCCTATGATTTTGTAGCGACAGTTGGGCACCCCCGAGTCGCGTTAATTCGGCTGGTATAGCCATATGAATGTAGTCATTTGTATTTGGCCGGAGCCATTTTGGTACCAAGTGTAGTAGTTTAGGCATCTATATCGAGGGTATGCCCTTTCGGGAGTCTTACAAATGCGATATATAGCCTAAACTTCAGGATCGTGCTTATGCCTGTAGTGAGGTCTTACAAAATTTCATGCCTTTTGAGGTCTTACAGTTTTGTTGATACTTGGTACAAGTATGATTCGTGCCTTGCTTGAGGTCTTACGATTTTTTCATGCCGTTGAGGTCTTATAGTTTTTTCATGTCGTTGAGGTCTTACAGTTCTTTCATGTCGTTGAGGTCTTACAGTTTTTTCATGACATTGAGGTCTTACATTTTTTTCATGCCATTAAGGTCTTACAATATTTTCATGTTGTTGAGGTCTTACAGATATAGTTGCAGCCTTATGTAGGTCTTACGAGATCGAGTCTGCCCGCTCGGGGTCTTATGGCCTCATGTTTCGATGAGCCAATGGAGGTGGTGCTTTGATAGTAGTCTCCGAGTCATCGAGAGTTTCTTGACTCGGGATCCATTTTTGCAAACTTTGCGTTGCCTAGTCCAGGGCTTACGATTTTGGAGATCCCGACCCTGAGGCCGTGCATTTTTCTTTGGAGATTTTGACTCCAGTCCCCGAGTACTCGAGGTACTTTTGGCATTGGAGATGT
This sequence comes from Nicotiana sylvestris, assembly GCF_000393655.2. Taxonomy (NCBI): domain Eukaryota; kingdom Viridiplantae; phylum Streptophyta; class Magnoliopsida; order Solanales; family Solanaceae; genus Nicotiana; species Nicotiana sylvestris. The sequence goes on along the minus strand of NC_091064.1, from coordinate 134,509,616 downwards.
TTAGCGATTTCTGCGTTGCCTTATCTGAGGGCTTACAATTTCGGAGTCCCGACCCGGAGGTCATTTAAGTGTTGAATTGTTGACGCCAGTCCCCGAATGTTCGGGATGTTTCCGGCGGAGGAGTTGTTTTTGTGAAGGTGTCGAGCCTCTTTTGGAGCGCAAGATGTCTTGACAAAAGATATTCTTCGATTATTTGATACAAATGTACATGTATTCGTCGTTAGGGGCCCGGCTATATGGACACAGTTCGTTCGACCGTTTGGCCCGATACATTGCTTTCCTATAGGGACCCCGTTTGGCGTTTTTTGGTTTTTCCGAGCGGGTGGCTTCCTAGGGGGAATTCCCCCTAGTGTTCGAGGTTGATTGCAAAAGAAGCCTCAAGCATTTGTTGAGTTTCCCTTAGGTAGAATGTAGATGTTGCCTCATTAAAAACCTTGCCGATAAAACCCTTTTTCGGGACAAAAACACGGTCGAAGGAAAAGAGTGTAACGGATGCTTTAAACCCTTAAGGTCTTCGAGTTGGGTTAGCATTCTGACCGCTTTGATCGGGTGCCGGCATAAGGGTTAGTCTGAAATATGAAATAAAAGGGGAGATGATTGTACCTTAATGTGAGATGCACTGCAATGTCCTGAGGATCGATATGTTCCAATCACTCAAGATGAGGATGCGGTACGGTCCTTTATTTCGTTTAATCGAGCTTGATCGAGGGTGTGGCTCAATTACCTTTTGGCTCTTTTGCAGGAAGAGGTGCGAGCGCCGGTGCTATATCGTGCACCACGAACATTTCTCTTACCGCATGTTGTTCCCCGTAGACGGTTTTAATTCCATCCTTTGTTGGGAATTTCATCATTTGGTGAAGAGTGGATGGTACCGCTCTCATGCAGTGTATCCACGACCGTCCGAATAAGGCGCTATACCTCATGTCTCCTTCGATGACATGGAATTTGGCGTTTTAGGTCGTGCCGACCACGGTGACCGGGAGGATGATTTCTCCTTTCGTTGTTTCACTCGCCATGTTGAATCCGTTGAGGACTCAAGTGGCGGGCACGATTTGGTCGAGTAGCCCGAGCTACTCTATCACCCTCGACCTGATAATGTTGGCCGACCTACCTGGATCCATGAGTACACGTTTTATTTGAAAAGAATTTACAAGGAAAGAGATTACCAGTGCGTCATTGTGAGGTTGAGATAAGGTTTTGGTGTCCTCTTCGATGAATGTGAGGGCGTCCTCAGGAATATATCCCCAGGCCTGCTTTTCTCTGGTGATGGATATTTTTGCCCTTCTCATTACGGGGGGGGCATCGATGCCTCCCATGATCATGTGGATGACATGTTGTGGCTCATTTGCCTCGTTCTTCTTGGTTGCCTCTCTTTCCCTGAACTGATTTTTGGCTCGATCGCTAAGGAATTCCCATAGATGCCCTTTGTTAAGTAGTCGAGCTACCTCTTCTCGTAGTTGGTGGAAATCCTCGGTCCTATGGCCGTGCGTGTTGTGGAACGCGCATACTAAGTTGTGATTCCTTTGTGAAGGATCCGATTGTATAGGCCTGGTCCACTTGGCGTCTCTGATTTTACTGATGGCGAACACGATGTCCGATATATCGACGTTGAAGTTGTATTCTGGCAAGTGAGTTGCACCCGTTGGCCCCGCGTTCCTATCGAATCTGGCTCTGTTGATTAGTCCTCAAGGATGATCTATTCTCCGATCTTTGCGAGGTGGGTTGCGCCTCGGGGCATTCCTCCTATCTTTGATGTACGACTTATATCTATCTTTGTTTGGTTTTGGTTCCTTTACCAGGAGCCTGTTTGGGAATACTGAGCCCGAGGGGGCTCCCAATTGGTAATCTGTGGCCCTGATTTTTGACTGTACCGGTTGTGGACATCCAACCAGGTCACAACTGGATACTCAATCAAATTTTGTTTCAGTTGTTTTGAAGCCATCGAGCTTCATTCATTCAGACCTTGAGTGAAAGCTTGCATTGTCCAGTTGTCGGAGACTGGCGGTAGCTCCATCTGTTCCATTTGAAAGTGAGACACGAATTCCCATAGCATCTCATTTTCCTTTTGCTTAATTTTGAAAACGTCGGACTTCCTTGTTGCTACTTTGATGGCACCGACATGTGCCTTTACAAAGGAGTCTGCTAGCATGGTGAATGAATCTATGTAGTTAGGAGCCAAGTTGTGATACCACATCATGGCCCCCTTCGAGAGTGTTTCCCTGAACTTTTTCAGCAATACAGACTGGATCTCATCGTTCTTTATATCGTTGCCCTTTACCGCGCAAGTGTAGACGGTAACGTGTTCATTGGGGTCTGAGGTCCCTTTGTACTTTGGGAGTTCCGGCATTCTGAACTTCTTAGGATTGGGTTTCAGGGCCGCTTCTTCGAGGAATGGCCTTTGTATAAACTTTTTCGAATCCACACCTTTCAGAACCGGGGGTGCACCCGGGATCTGGTTGCCCTGGAATTATAGGTCTCGACCTTCTTATTGTTGGTTGCTATCATTTTCTCGCCCGATTTGATCCTTTTGGTGAGGTTCTCGAGCATTTTTATGATGGAAGGGTCGGCTATCGATCTGTTATTTCTCGATCTCTCAGGTACCTATTCGGCTGGGGGAGTTGTCCCCGGTGCTACCATGCTGGGGGTCTTCGAGTGGCTTTGCAGCTGAGCGATAGCCAGCTGTTGTGCCCACAACATTTCAAAAATAACATGAAGGCTAACTTTCCGTTCTTCCTGAGCTAGGGTTTTTTGGGATTCCTGTTGTCTGCCATGTTGTATGCTCATATTGGTGTGTGAGGCTTCATAGACCTACTGTACGTCTTGCAAACCCGTGTCCGCTGGAATCAGTCCAGGTGCGTTATCGGGGTTCTGTGGTGGCGCGCCAATAATTGGAACAGCCACACCATTTTCTCCGTGTTTTTCAAGGTTGTCGTTCTCAACTCTGTTCACTGAGCCAGACATTTTGACCTAAAATTCAAGATCTTGGACAAAAAAAAGTGTGAAAGATAACTTGCGTTGTGTAATGAAACCAGTAAGAAAATAATCACTATTATTTTTAGCCCCACGGTGGGCACCAAACTGTTTACCGTGAAAATGGTAATATCAATTAAATTTGTTGATGAGACTCTAAAAATGCGTGATCTATTTTTATGCTAGTTGTTAAGTAGTTGATGCTAGATATGTGAAGATAAAAGAGGAAATATGAGCTAAAATGGAATTATAACCAAACCAAGGGGTCTGCTATTCGGGCCTCGGGATGACCAATGAGGGGCCTCGGGCTGACCGATGAGGGGCCTCGAGGTCGATGTCTTAGCTTGGACTCGAGCTATCGGGGATAATCGGGAAAGGGCAAACAGATAGGATATAGTTAAGGGAGGCTCTTTATGGCCAATGACATGCAATAAATGAAGAACAAGTATGCAGGCACTAAATATGAGCAATAATACTGAGAGAATATGTTAGAGAGAAAAGAAAGAGTTCCAGTATATTTCGTGTGGGATGTGTAAAGCCCCAGAAAATTTTGCTAAGTAATCTAAGATTTTGTGGTGCCAAGATAGGCTAATTATTTTATCTTGTGTGCAAGTGAGGGTTCATGATATAATGAATATCAATTAGATAAGTTGGTAAGTGTATAAGTCATATTATAAGTAGTTTGGGGTCTAAGGAGAGGCCTAAGTCTAAGCCAAGTTGGAAAACTTTCATAATAGGCTGAAGTTGTAAGTGAATGCGCACAAGACCTCATTTTAGACAAGAATATCTCTAGTTATATAAAGTTTTGAGTGATGCACAACCTATCAAATTAAACCCCTTTGAGTCTAATTCCCAACGCAACAAACCATTTGTCATTTGGAGGTGTATACAGAAAGTTATGACCATTTTACCGGACATGCGTCACCAACACGCCCAGGAGCGCGGCCGCGGCGAACCACGGCAAACCAAGGTTTTTCTGCCTGTAAACCGCAGTAGACCGCGGCGGAATGCAGTGGAACATGTAAAATGTCTAAAATACCCCTGGTCAGTGTAAAAACCGAAGGAGTATTACATTTCCTTCATTTTTTGATCATTCAAGCTTGGAAGGTGATTATTTGATGGAATTTTGTTGGTTGGGTGATGATGGGTTGTCACACATATATTGTTGGAAGTTATAAATTGGTTAGGAATGATGGTGGAATGAATTGTTGGTTAATGGTGATAGTTGGGTGAACCAATACTATAGTTATGGGGTGTAAAGATCTATACCTACAAGGTGTTTGATGATATGCCTAAATGGCATAAGTTACGGAATTTATTACTAATATTGGCCTTATTGAATGTTGTATTGTAGATTGAGGTTGCTTAAGTGTATTGGATCATTGTAGTATCACTAAGGGCAAATTTGAGGTATGTATGGCTAACTTTAACCTTTGTAAAGTCACCTTGTTTGGTGTACGAGTAATTGGTATGTGTTATTATGTGGACCATTTGTGAATTCTTGTGATTAATATGCCTTGAACGTTATTGGCTAAGTTTCCTGATATAATGGTGTAAGTAAATGGCAACAAGCCAAGCGTGTGTGTGTGAAGGTGCTTTGTAACAAATGATAGAAAGAAATCGTAATTGATACAATTGAAACAACTATGGTAATATCATACGTGACTTGTCGCGGCAATTATCGTTGTGACTTAAATTGTATACGGACTATTGCATATAATGGAAATGGTATTGATGTCTATGAAAACTCTTTGTGAATTGTTGTGTTGTCGTGTGAAATGTAATTGTCCGGTGGGATCGGGTTGCACGCCGCAACACGAAGTTATAAGGTGTGGGTTGTGGTGATAAGGGTGGCCGAGGTAATAAGGGTGGAAAAGTGCTCGAAATCACTATTGAAATGAAAATATGTGAAAGTTATGAAACCATTGATGTGATGAAATAATGTTGAAAGGGGAAAAGGAGAGATTGTGGAACTTGTTTGGCTTTAGTTGTTCCGTTCATATGGATTGGATTGTTGATTCTATTACTGTTTGTTACCTGTGTATTTCTTGATTTTACTTGGGGTAAAGTTTGTTCATACATACCAGTACAATTCAAATGTAATGACGTCCCTTTTGCCGAGGGCGCTACATTCGTGTTATGATTGTAGGTGGTTCTATAGCAGGTACTCCAGTCCACCAATAGTAGCACTCCTCCACTTTCCGTCAGCTATATTGCTGAACCCATTTCCTCTCGGGGCCCTGCGTGGCTCATGCCGCTTTTCTTCCTGGAGTCTTATTTTGGTATTTGTGTAAGGTATAGTCGAAGGCTTATTGCCGGCATTTTCATATTATTCTTCAGTTGTATTTAGAGGCTCCGTAGACAGGTCGTGGGTAGTGTCGGGTATTGACATTTAGAATAAAAATATTGATGTTTGGCAATAAGGTATAAAACTTGTAATACCTGTAAAATGGCGAATGAGGTTGCTAATGAAAATGAAATGGAAATCGTTAATAATATGTTTACAGAATTTGATTAATGGAGTCCATCTCCTATTTATTCATGAGTTTGTTCGGGTTGAATGAGACCTAACAGGCCTGCTCGGTCGGGTTTACTCGGTTGAGCACCGGTCGCGCCTCCCGAAGTTGGGGCGTGACAAACTTGGTATCAGAGCCTAAGGTTTTAAAGTATCCTAGGATGTCTCGGAGTCGTGTCTAGTGGAGTCCTTATTATCGGTGTGTTGTCGACCACATCTATAATTTGGAGGCTACATGGACATTTAGGAATGTTACCCTTCTTCAACACTCCGGATCGTGCGATAAAGCTTGACTATAAGATTATCTTCTAACTCGTGCATTGAGATTCGAGATAAGTTTAAATGCTCTTTCGTCTATTTCAAGTAATGTTGTCATATGTAATGACCAATGGGAAAGGCCTGAATATTAGTGAGATGGCACGTGTATCATGTTGAACAAATTGTACGGATATATGAGATACGTACATAGTACCAGAAGCATACTTTATATGAGAAAAGTGTTTAAATTGATCACCCACTTCCAAAGAGACATTGACTTGATAAATGAAACGCGAGCTTATATGGCACCTGTTGATAGTGTGGGAAGCATTTATATGATCCTAAGGTGTAAGAGAAAAATTTGCTATATAAGCATGTGATATATGTAAGGCATGACCAGGAGAGTAATGACAAACATGTAGGTCTCTCACGGGAGACAAGAAGTCATGAAATGAGAGTCAATTGAATAATGAGAAGACCCTTATGCTATGAATGTTATAAGAATCCCATAAGTGTATGAAGTTGTGTTACACTCCTAAAGGATATTTACATGAGGAATTGGAATCCCAAGTCCGTGTGGCTGAATAAGAGTAGAGAACTTATGAGGTTAATACAATGCTGACTTCAATCTCCCTAATAGTCGAACATATATGTGAGGGATAGAGATATGAAACATATGTCCATGAAGTTGCTAAATTCAAGACTTGTGTTAAAATCCGGGGCATTCGCCCTAAGTGGGGGAGAAAGGGCCATAGTAAGGACACTTAAATACAATGAAACAAGAGTAAGACCATGTAGCTATGATGTTTGAGTATTTTGTTGAAGACATGCGTAGTCTATAAAAGTGATAATGGATAACGTGATTATCTGAAAGGGTATGCTAATGGTAGACCACTAGTACCCCAAAATAAGGGTGGAAGGTTAAGGAAGGTACATTCTTCACACATGGCAATGTGGATGATAGGGTCAACGATCCTAGAAACTAAGAGTATGTTTGTGAAGGGATTTTATACTTGTTAGAGGGTTAGGAACAATGGAACCTAAGGAAGTACTATAGGCCAAATATGGAAGGTTGCGAGTTTTTAGAATGGGTTAATCATAGATCTGTGATTTAACCAAAGTACCAAGGCGTTAAGAAAGATGAAACGAGTGGGAGAAATAAATGTGATTCTATAATAACCCAAGAGGATATTTGGGCTTGATGGAGAGCCTCTAAAAAATCTTACAAGCAAAGAAGTGTTAAGTGATATGACGATGAACACACTTTCCCACGAATATCCTAACAAGAGTTAAGAGGTGAGCGGGTTAAAAAAAATTAGGAAAAAGACCACGTAACATGTGAAAGAGTGCGTGGCTATTCACTAGCTAGGAATAATGAGGCGAGAAGAAATAAGAAGAAAATCTATAAATTGAGATGTCCATGGTTATCACAAAATAGTTCGTATCAGAATGGTGGACTCGCCTGGAGCACAAGTGTTAATAGAAAGTATAAAGGACTAACCGTAATGTTACCGACTTGGGTAACACTGAATATCAACTAAAATATTTAGAGGAGTTCATGTCTACATATTACAATGGAAAGTGAGACTACTGGTGGTGAAATAGTGGCGTGATAAACTCAACAAACCAGACACGGTGATACCGTGAGTCCATGGGGTGCAGACAAGTGCGTGGAACAATAAGGCTATCTACTATGTATTATAGCAAAAATGGAATGGGAATGAATGTCCCAATCACAAAGAAAAGATAGTACTAATGTATTGGCTAGACCAAAAGGGAGAATAAAAAGGGAAAAACAACACAATCTACCCAAAGAACAAAGGGAAATGTTTGAAATGTAGTGAGAGAGGATGAACACTTGTTACGAATCAAACATGTTTAACATGATATCTCTTAAGCCAAAATACCAACAAACACTATTGTAGCTACAATATTCGGAATAAGATGAATCACTTATTGAGGATGGAGTAATTCTTACACTTAGAAGGAAAACAAGAAGTTTTTGTTGAAGAATTTAGGAAGATTTCAAGTTATTGTTCGGGCTAGTGCTCTTTCTGAGTTGAATATGTACTAAGGTTGTTGATACGTGTTTTGGGAAATGTTTAATAGTATGGAGGGATCACGATAATGTTCACAAAGGAAGTGGAGTGGTTTCTTAAATCCTATAAGGCACACAAGGAGGAAAGAGGTTGACTAGGAAAGGTCTAAGCACAATGTTACATTACATTTGATGTAATGTCGTGCATGTTGATGATATTAAGGTGTGTGCGCAGGCTAGAATATGTATTCCTTTGAAATAGAGGGTTCTATAAGAAAACTCATCCAGTAATGTCTTTGTTGAGACTCCAGAGCAAGTTGCAAGTACTCACATAAGATTGTAACCATATCAAGAAAATTATTGAAGAACTCAAATCCTAGGAGGTCATATGTAAGAGAAATGTGACATAGATGGTCCACTATTGATGCAACATGGCTAGGTGATCGCTTATGCTTCAAGGCAATCCAAGAATCATGAAAGGAACTATTCGACACATGACTTAGAACTTGCGGCGGTAGTTTTGTATAAAGATTCAGCGACATTATGTGTATGGGGTCCACGATGATGTATTTATGAACTACAAGGGCCTTCAATATATTCTTTTTAAACAAAAGGAGTTGAATCTAAGACAGAGAGGATGGCTCGGGTTATACAAGGACTATGACATCGACATTCTCTATCACCCGGGAAAGGCTAATGTCGTGGCAGATGCACTTAGTCGAAAATGTATGGGGAGTTTGGCTCATTTGGGGGCATATCAGAGGCCGTTAGCCAGGGAGGTTTACCAGTTGGCCAGTTTGGGAGTTCGCCTTGCGGACTCTAGTGAAGGAGGGGTAATTATACAGAATAGGGCTGAATCATCACTTGTAGCGGAGGTGAAGGAAAAACAATTCAACGATCCATTGTTAGCACAATTGAAAGAGGGGATTCACAAACACAATACCACAGCTTTTTCCTTTGGCATGAATGATGGTACTATACGGTACCAAGACCGCCTATGTGTTCCTGATATCGACGGTCTTCGGGAAAGGATCATGGCAGAAGCTCACACATCCAGGTATTTCGTGCACCCCGGTTCTACAAAAATGTATCATGATCTCAAGGAAATTTATTGGTGGAACAACATGAAGAGGGATGTGGCAGATTTTGTAGCAAAATGTCCAAATTGTCAACAAGTGAAGGCCGAACATCAAAGGCCCGGTGGATTGACTCAAAGCATTGAAATTCCAATGTGGAAATGGGAAATGATCAATATGGATTTTGTAGTAAGGTTGTCGCGCACTCCGTGCAGTTTCGACTCAATTTGGGTGATCATTGACCGACTCACAAAATCAGCGCACTTCTTGCCAGTTAAATCTACCGACACAGCGGACCAGTATTGTGAGCACGTGATTTTTGCCTCACGAAAATTACTCCAAAACAAAATAAAAAAAAGTAATGATAAAACAATTTTTTGCTTAGTGTGCAATTTTTAGAATTTGAGTGGCATTTATTAAATATTTGTGTTATGTCCGTAAATGCCTACTTTGTTTGTTAAAATGAAAAATAAAATAAAAAACACATGTTGCATGCATAATTAGGATTTAATTATGCATTTAAGAGTTAATTAAAATAAAATAAAAAAAAATACGCATTTATTCTATTTTAAATGTTTCACTGTGTGATTAATGTTTTGTCTATGTGTTAATAGTTGTTAAAAGTAATTAATATTTTTGTAAGAGTAATTTTGTTTTTATAATTTTAATTAGGATTTTAATAATTAAAGAATAAAATTGGAAATTGAAAAGAGTTGATTAAAATGTAAAGAAAAACGGACTGGGCCATTTATTTGACAAAATAATTCAGGCCCAAAACAATACATTTTTACCCAGCCCAAGTCAGTCAACCTAAAAACCATCAAACGACGTAGTATAGGGCAAATACTACGCCGTTTGATGATGCCCGGTCATTTAATTACAAATGCAAACCATACGGCGTCGTATGGTTGCAATAGATCAGGGCCGTTCATTACTTCTGATCCAAGGGCTCCCAGGATTTTGACCTAACCCGTGATCCCTACCCGATCCAGTACTAGGGCCGACCCATTCCCCAAATAAACCAAAACGACGCCGTTCATGTAAGCATATAGATCCTGGCCATCCATTCTGCCTGATCTAACGGCCAGTATCAATCCACCCCATCCCTATATAAATCCAAATCCCTACCCCGGCCCCCTAACTAAACACCCCCCCTCTTCAATATTCATCATCCTCTCCGAAAGCACACCCCTAACCCTAGCCGCCCTCATTCCCCATCGCCTGAAACCCGGCGGCAACAACGCCGCCGGTCACCACCTTAACACCCCAGAACACCCTGACCATCCTCTATCCAAATATGTTAGCCACTTGGCTCGAATCCTCCTGAAGGTTCTCTAATCTTCATTTGAAGATTCGAGCCAAACTCAGATCTAAACCAACCAGCCCCAAATTAACACCATAGCTTCCCCTAACTACCCTCGTTGTGGATCTGGTGTTGGTTGGTTCGAATCACCTCAGAACTCTTCGAATCTTCTTTTGAAGGTTCGAGCCAAATATGAACTCACTCAGATTCCTTCCAAACTAACACCAAATGACCCCTAGGCCTCCCTCACCCTTGTGTCATCTTTGGTTCCCTTCGAATCTGCCCAGAAGTGTTCGAATTTAAGATCCAAGAATCAGAAACCCTAAAAATTTCAAAACATGGAATTTGCCCGAATTAAATAGAAGATTGGGGTCTAATCGACCTTAGTCGAAGTATTTTCAGTTGAAAATACTTCGACTAAGGTCTGTTTGATTTCAAAAAAGGTTCGAATTCAAAGTTAAGTTTGGGTCCACATAATTTACAGATTCCGAGGTATTTTTTCCTATTTTTCTTTTTGTTTACTACATATATTGTTGCCTATTTTAGTTGTCTGTGTAATTTTTCATATTTTTGTTTGTTTAATTCTGTGATTCTGTCTCATACCCGTCTACTTGATCAAAATATGAATTGTTTATGTTGGTTGTGATTATTTACAATGTGTGTAATCAACTCGATTAAGTTCGTCAATTAGTTATATTATGAATTCTCGTTTATGATAATACGGATTGAAACAATCTGTTTCTATTTTTATGGACTGTTTGTTGACAATCATTGTAGATAGTCAGTTGATTAGTATCGTAAATTAAATCATGTTTGTTTGCAAATCAGTAAGTTCATCAAACAGGTGTTATGTATGTTGATTTCTGAATATTAAGTTCAGGGCAGTGTCAATACTGACAATGCCTGCATTTGTTGCTCTTTGTTCAGTTTTGAATTTCAGTTGAAATGTTCTGTTGAGTTCTGTATATTGTTAATATGTTTGTATGCAAGATCAGTGTTCAATCAGAATTTAGCTTTTATCCAGCAGCTATTAGACATTGGGTTTGTTAGATCAATTAGCTATCAGTGAAAAGACAGAATGTTTGTTTGATTTAGGAATTGGTTATTAGCTGCTAAACAGTTTAATTCAGATACTTTTGTTAAGGTTTAGGCAGTTTTGGTCTGGGGCAGTAATAACAGTAATATTAAGGGATTTTCAGGGGTATTTCTGGGATAGAAACAGTAGGGTAATGTGATAATAGTAGTATGCTGATAGTGGAGTGATAATGGCTATTACTTAATGACATAATGGGAAACAAAGGGTAATGGGAATGCTGAAAATCAGTAAAAGATCACTTAATGGGATTTAAAGTAGTAAAAACAGTTTTTAATGGGAATTTCTGATTTTTAAAAGAAGAAAGGGGTCCAAGCAGCACTAAAAGGAAAGGGGCAGACCTGTATAAATACAGGGACTCAGATTTTAAAGAGGAGGAGATTTTAGAGAGAGATTTGAAGAAGAAACTGATATCTGCTTTTAAGAGAGAGAGAATTCAGATTTTAAGAGAGAATTCAGATTTTAAGAGAAGAAAAAAACCAGAAAGAGAGAGAGAGAAATCTGAAAATTAGATAGACACATTGAAGAGAAAGAATACACATAGAGGGAGATAAAAACAAAGAAACTTAAACAGAAAAAATCAGAAATAGAAATCTGAAGAGGAGGAAGAAAACAGGAAAAGAAACAAAAAAGAGAACACACACACACACATATACAATCTGAAACAGACGTAGAAGAAGAAAAGAAAAATCAGAAACATTGTTTTCTGGAATCTGTCCGGGTCTGTTTTATTGGTATTGTTTGGTTCAAATCTGAAATTTTTCTTAAAATTCTGTTACTGCTCGTCTGGTTTCACGGGTCTTGATCAAACCTATTGAGTATTTGGTATATTCTGTTGCTTTGTTACTGCTGCTACTGCTGAAATCTACTTCTTCTACCTTCATTTCCAGGTACATATCTGTAAACTCATGTCATGCAAAGCTTTCAACATGACAAATAAATGAAGCTCGAATTGTAATTCTGTCTTTTATTCATTTAAGTTCGTTAGTTTAAATTTCAGCTTTGTTTCATGTTGGTTAACTAGTAGTGAGTTCGACACGATGGCTATAAGTTAATTGTCTTATTTTGAAATTCGTATAAAAGTTTTGTAATAATGTTATCCATTTCGAAATCTCATTAGTATAGTTATATTTGAATTGTCAAAATAGGGAATATGGCATAAAAATGGGCCATTGATTACATCCCGTAATATTTTTAGCTAAATGTAAAGTAGAATGGAAGTATCAAGAAATTACATTATTAGTATATCTTGTAAAAAATATGATTTTGTTTAGATTGATATAAGTTATATGTTCATATATGGCATGATGACGGGTATATATATAATCATATGAGTAAGGTGAGTTGATATAGCTCGTTACGATGTTAGAATATTATGAACGGTTCAGGCGTACAACTATGTTGCATGTAATGCAATTTTATTGAATCGATTCGAATAATAACCCCTTTTTCATCAATTTGATTATTTATCGTCATAAACAAATTAACTAAGCAATTATAATTTTGGATTAAAAACAAGTATATGAGAATGAGATGGGATGTATAAGCACGAATTGCAACATTTTATATCAATGGTATGTAGAAATAGAGTTTGCATTAAATAAAATAATGAAAATTCTTCGAAAACATCTCTTCCTTTCATAAATCAATTTTTTTAGTTTCATATGCAATTCACTTTTTGGGTATACATATATTGGATTTACGAGAAAAATGGTAGTATTAATCACACTTTGTTTATTTTTACTCCTAAAATTTGAATGGCTTGGAGGAATATAGTTCACACGCGAAAATATAATTAGCGGTCAACACTTAATAAATTGCGAATTCTTTTCAAAGAATTTAAGGGTATCTCAAATAAGGATTTCTCATGATTTTCATATAAAATAATATGGATGTAATAAACAATTTGTAAACAAATTTATACTACCATCAAGAATATTTTTGTGACTAGGGATACGTTCGCGTAACCTGATTATATTTCTAAAAGCAATTCGGATTATGCGTTCGCGCAACTTCGAGCGAATATTTAATAAAAAGGGGTTCTTTGGAGACTATCAATATTAACTTCATAAAAACCCGAGATGTGCGGTTCACTACTTAATCATACAAAAAGTGTGAATGTTATTGATTTTATTTAAAACACAATTTCGAAAATAATTATTTTATAATAAATATCAATATCATTGTGTACACGTACGCGTGACACGATTCCTCACGTTTAAAAATATATAATATATAAAACGAATATACGTACGCGTGATTCGATTCGAAGAAGGGTCTTTAATTATAAACAAAATAAACAGAAGCGGTAACAAAATCATGCAATAAAAATGTAAAATCGAGATAATTAAGCCAATAATAAAAACAGTTAAGCGACTGTGCTAGAACCACAGAATTCGGAAATGCCTAACACCTTCTTCCGGATTAACAGAATTCCTTACTCAGGATTTCTGGTTCGCAGAATAATAAACAGAGTCATATTCTCTTCGATTCAGGGATTAAAACCGGTGACTTGGGATGCCTTAAAATTCCCAGGTGGCGACTCTGAAACAAATAAACAAATCCCGTTTTGACTGTCCTTTAATTGGAGAAAACTCCCACGCACCCCCGCGGGCGCGGTAAAAAGGAGGTGTGACAGCTCTGGTGACTCTGCTGGGGATGAAAGTGAAAACTGTAACCCAGAACCACTGGTTCAGGGTTTAAGAATTCGAGCTTAAAATAACTATTACAGTTGGCTTTATTTATTATCTGATTTTTACATGATATATGCCCAATATGCTAAATGATATTTTTACTGCTTTGATATTATTTGAATTATGCATATACAATTGCTACGAAACCCCCTTCTTTCTGAGTCTTCTGAATTTATGATGCACACGTGCGCGTGGCCCACCTTTCTATTAAAGGTCATACCAAATAAGACGAAGTTGGGACAAGTAACTAGGCCGGGTAGACTTTTGTGCTCCCGGTACGTTGCCCCCACTTCGGCTCAAACTGTCCGTTTGGGTGAGCCAGTTTAGAACAATATGCCTCAGGTTTTTCACCTAGAATAACTCAGCCATATACCAGATCCCTAGTAGGAACGTCTATTTGCATCATGTACATTTGGCCTTGGAGACTCAACACAAGGGTTGGATCTGTCTAGGACAGGTGAACCCAAAATGAAAAGACTATCCTGATGCATCCTACTTGCTACCTGTGCATTCATTTGCCTCGGATTTGCTTGTTGACCAGCTTAATCAAAATCATTATGAGGACCGAGGAATAAAATGGGTTGTTTTAAGAAATTCCCAAAAATAGTTTTAAATCTTGAAAAAAAAAGTGTTTAATAAATAAAAATTGAAAATGATTTTTTTTAGTGTATATTTTCAAAATGAGTCTTGACTTTATTAAAATTAAATTTCAGATACAAAATGAGCACCACACAAAACCTCCCATCCACAAATACAGACGAGTTTCTATTTCAGCTTCAAATGTGGTGGTATGAGTTAGGCGAAGATGGTCAAAAATGGGTCGTCAAGCATTTGGAAAATCTCACGGATATTATGAAAGTTAAAACACGTGATGATCTGATTGCGGCATTAGTAACTTTTTGGGACCCTGTTCACAATGTCTTTCGTTTCTCTGATTTCGAGCTTACTCCTACATTAGAGGAGATAGCTGGATATGCTGGTTTTGACGGAAGTCTAAGAAATCAAAACCTGATATTCACAAAGGCTCCCTCGGTACATCGATTCTTCGGTCTTCTGAACATCAGTAATCAAATCAGGAAAAGCAATGTCATCAACGGATGTTGTTCTTTCAACTTCTTGTATTCAAGGTTCGGAAAGCCAGATGGATTTGAAATTCATGAGAAAGGCCTTACTAACAAGCAAAACAAAGACACCTGGCAGATTCATCGTCGCTTCGCCTTCATGGTGGCTTTTCTAGGAATCATGGTCTTCCCAAACAAAGAGCGAACAATTGATATTCGCACAGCGAAAGTTGTACAGGTCCTCACCACCAAGGAAAGTCACACTCTTGTCCCGATCATTCTCTCAGACATTTATCAGGCGTTGACTTTATGTAAATCAGGGGCAAAAGTCTTCGAAGGATGCAAAATTTTGTTGCAAATGTGGGTGATTGAACATCTCCAACATCAGCCCAAGATCATACAGTATGGGCCAAGCAATGATAATTTCATCGAGAGTTATGAGGAAAGAATAAAAGATTATAAGTCCCCAGAAGGGATAGAAGCCTGGGTATCTCATCTAAGGGCTTTAACGGCGAATCAAATTGAGTGGTCTTTGGGATGGCTCCCGATGAGGGAAGTGATACACATGTCGACCTCAAATAGTTATTTGCTACTATTGGGATTGAGAAGCATCCAGCCATATGCGCCACTAAGAGTTCTAAGACAACTAGGGAGATACCAAGTAGTTCCCGATGATGAAGATTTAAGTATGAAAGTAATCGAATTACACCCTGAAGCCACTATTCCTGAGGCTCTAATTCAGTAGATGTGGAATGGATGTCGATACTTGAAAAGTGATACTCAAGTCCCAGACACTACAAGGGGTGAGATAAATCCCGGATATGCAAGGTGGTTTGAGAAACGGTCTCGCGTGGATGATGTACCAGAACCTGAGCTAAGAAGGCTAACAAAAAGACCCCATGTTCAAAACTTTAATGATAAAATCCAAGAGCGGTTGATTTGGGGAGAAAAGGAAAAAGGGTACAAAGCAACTATCCATGCCCTAAAGGAAAATCTGAGAAGCCTCAGTCTGGAGAAAGATTTGCAAGCACAAGAAGCCGAAGGCGAGAAGAAGAATCTAGCTTGTGAGAATGAAAATCTTCACGCTCGATTTCAAAAAATGAAAAAAGCTTCTGAAACACCAATAAGGAGTTGGAAGGATCAAAAAACCATCGCCAATCTTTTTGAAAGAATGCAAGATTATGATTCTATTGTTGCTAAAAACGAAAAGGCGTTGAGCAAAGCAAAAGAAAGAATCCAACAATTAAACGAAGAAGCCAGATCTAATAAGGAACACCAAGTAAGGCAATCCGAAGAAGACAGGGCACAATTCAAGAAGGAAAAAGACCATTGGATACGTTCAGAAGACCAACTTCGTGCACAACTGGAAGAGGCAAGAAGATACAACAGAGAACATCAACAAGCAGACATCGACAGAGAAAGAGCGCAGGCAAGACTAGAGCAGGACAGACTCCGAGCTCTATTAGAATCAGCTCTAGATCGTGAAGACCGTATCAGAGATTTAGCCACCACTCGCCAACAGCAATTGCAGAACCAAGACCAACGTCTCCAAGATTTCAGGGCACAAATCCACGACCTGGCAGTCTACACCTCTCAAAGTTATGTAAACTGCCAAGGAATGGATTATGAAAGGTTTACAGAGCATGCACCTATTTTTGCCCGTCATCTGGCAATGGAGTTAGAAAGGATGTATCGTACGCTGGGAGGTCATCCAGGTCAAGCCCCACATTGAGCTGATAATCCAATGATTGACAACAAAAGTGGAAAGTGGAGCATGATAAGAGATGTTAAGAGTTGTGTCTTTTATTTTGATTTGAGTGTGTGTGTTTCAAACCATTTTCTTATAAGGTTTTCAAATGTAATGTCTGTTCCATCTTTGTATAATAAATAAAAGTGTTTGCCTTACGTCCGAACTACGCAAGGTCTGATTCATGCGGGGGCATGATACGTAGGCAATCTTTATAAGATTCGACCACAATACAATAAAAAATATATAAGAAAATAAAATAAGAGTGAACAACAATAAAAGACCAAGAAAAGCTGGGATGACACAAGCAGCCAAGCAAATGCATAATAGAAATGGGTTATTTGTCTAGGAGCATTGCATCTCAACGTGTAATTATATATGTGTTAAACTCTCAAAACTAACAAGTTTGCTCATTTCCAGAATTCAAGCAGTTAGTTTCTCTAAAGAGTATACTGGCATATTATCATTATCACACGAGATCAAAAGGACCAATACCCGAAAGTATGTCTATCCCAGATGTTGACACAGGTATTGAGATAGAGGAGATGGATGTCGGGAAAAATGAAAGAAGAGATGTTTAAACTCAAGCAGCAAATGGCTGAGATGTACCAGGCCTGGTCTACAGGGCAGTCACCCCCATCTTACCCAACTAACCCTGCTCCATCAATGGCCCAAACTCAGGATAATCTTACCACTGAATTATCCCCAAATTTCCCCATCTACCAACACTACTGAGGCACCACCTCTCAGACACCGCAGCTCCCCCTCCTAAACCAGTTCCATACTTTCCTCCACCAGTGACTCCTGTTTTCGTAGCACCTCCCTTGGCTACATTCCACAAATCTCCTAGTGAGCCCATATTCCAGGCCCAGGACAATCAATATTACCCCTTGGAACCCACCCTCAAAGCCTCCGAAATCCATTCAACTACTCCTTGTTTTGACCTCCCAACCGAAATTGACAAGCCAACCAAAAATGCTGAACAAGAAGAGATGTTCAGGAAGGTTAAAAGCCTAGAACAATCGTTCCGAGACATGCGAGGGTTAGGTGGGCAAGTCAGTGTAGCATAAAAGGATTTGTGCTTGTTCCCAAATGTACAATTACCAGTTGGCTTCAAGATGCCTAAATTTGACCTATACAATGGGCACGGCGACCCTGTAGCCCACTTAAGGGGTTTCTGCAGCAAGATGCGAGGAGCTGGGGGAAAGGACGAATTATTGATGGCTTACTTCAGTCAAAGTTTAAGCGGATCAGCTTTGGAGTGGTATACACGCCAGGACCATGGGAGATGGTACACCTGGGATGACCTGGCACAGGCATTTGCATACCATTTCCAATACAATCTGGAAATCATCCCAGATCGACTATCTTTGACAAAATTTGAGAAAAAACACAATGAAAGTTTCAGAGAGTATGGCTTCCGGTGGAGAGAACAGGCAGCAAGAGTGGATCCTCCTATGAAGGAGAGTGAAATGGTAGACTACTTCCTTCAAGCCTTGGAACCAACTTACTATGCCCATTTGGTTTCAGCGGTAGGAAAATCATTCAACGAAGTAGTGAAGATGGGAGGTATGGTGGAAGAAGGCCTCAAGACAAATAAAATCATGAGCTATTCGGCTATTAAGGCGACTACTCAAGCTATTCAAGGCGGGGTAGGAGGAATCGGAAGAAAGAAGAGGGAGGAAGCAGCGATAGTTGATTCAGGAACTTGGTCGGGATCCAGAGGTTCACCTCCTTACTATAATCAACATCGACCTCACCAATCAACTCACCACCACAATTCATCTCAACACTACTATCACCCTTCGGAACCTCATTTTTCCATCAACCATGCACAAGCATACAATCATCCACCTGCACACGCTAACTGGCGTGCTCCTGTCATACCAGGTACTTACCCACGAGCCTATCCCAGACCAGGTTTCAGGGCTAGGCCAGCATTCAGGGGAGAAAGGGAACAGAAAAAGAAAACCTACCCTCCATTGGGAGAGTCCTACACTAGTCTGTTCCATAGGTTGAGACAGCTGGACATGCTAAGACCAATACAATCCAAGCTACCCAATCCTCCTCCAAAGAATCTGGACTACACCATTAGCTGTGAGTATTGTTCCGGTACACCAGGCCATGATACGGAAAAATGCTGGCATTTAAAAAATGCAATACAAGAGCTGATTGATACTAATAAAATCGAGGTTCAAACCCCCGAAGCTCCCAATATCAATAGAAATCCAATGCCAGCCCATCAGGAGGCTAATATGATAGAAATAGTACAGGTTGATGGGGAGACAAAGAAGCCGTCACAAACCGTCATGATGATCAGGTCTCATGAAGCCAAGCTGGATAAGCAGTTAACAGAGGAGAAGTCGGTACCTAAGCAGAACAGAAATAGTGATGAACCATTTGTGGTAGTCGAGAAGGGGTCTTCGAGCAAAGTTGCCACAAAGCAAGAAAGGTCAAAAGTGATAGTGCCAGGGGTCGCCAGCAAACCCATTGTATTCGTGGAAGGAGCCCGTATAGATCGGGTTATTATCAAACCTGTAACCCAGCTACCAGTGATCAACAACAAGGCCATTCCATGGAACTATGAACGGGTGACTGTAATGTACAAGGGAAAAGAAGTCAAGGAAGAAGTCTGTGAGGTGCAAGGCTTGACTCGTTCGGGAAGATGGTTTACTCCCGAAGAGTTAAGAAAAACTAAAAATAATCCAACACCAATAAAGAGAGCTGTGACGGAAGAAGAAACGAAAGAGTTTTTAAGAAAAATGAAGCTCTATGACTATTCTATTGTGGATCAACTGAAGAAGACGCCCGCTCAAATTTCATTATTGTCATTACTGATCCATTTAGAGGAGCACCGTCTGGCTTTGATGAAAATCCTGAATGAGGCTCACGTTCCCGATAAAATCTCTGTAAATCATTTGGGTAGAATAGCCAACAGAATCTTTGAGGCGAACAGAATTACATTTTCTGATGACGAATTGCCTGTGGAAGGGACTGAGCACAACAGAGCTCTTTACCTCACCGTGAAATGTGAAAACTCTGTAGTAACCCGGGTATTGGTTGACAATGGGTCAAGTGCAAACATCTGCCCTCTCTCCACTTTAAGCAAATTGAAAATCAAAGAGGAGAGGATCCAGAAGAATAGCATTTGCGTACGGGGGTTTGACGGTGGAAGCAAAAATTCATCTGGCGACATAGTGTTGGAACTAACAATAGGGCCAGTTGAATTCACGATGGAGTTTCAAGTACTGGACATAACTGTTTCTTATAATCTGTTGTTGGGTCGACCATGGATCCATGCTGCTAAAGCAGTCCCATCAACACTACACCAGGTGGTCAAGTTTGAATGGGATCATCAATAAATAGTTGTGCATGGGGAAGAAAGTTTAAATGCTCACAGCAGTGCCATCGTACCGGTCGAAGGAATAGAGAATGACCAGGGACCATGGGTTTACCAGGTGTCCGACACAGTGTCGGTAGAGAAAATTCCAGAGGGGAAGTACCTTCCGAATCCAAAGATAACCTCTGCATCAGTCATGGTAGCCTATGAAATGTTAAAAAATGGTTTTATACCCGGCAAAGGTCTGGGCTCATCTTTGCAAGGAATTATACAACCAGTATCTCTCCCCGAGAACTGGGGAACATTTGGTTTGGGATTCATACCCACTGTCACCGACGTGAGAAAGGCCAGAAAGCTGAAACAAAAGGCATGGGTTCTTCCAAAACCAGTCCCACATCTATCAAAGTCTTTTGTCAAGACCGGTGCTAAAAATCGCCCGATAACAACAATTCCTAAATCCCTGGTCAATCCTGAGGAGGAATTAATTGAAAGATTCGAGAAATTGTTTGACGATGTGAATATGGTGGAAAGCGGGGAAGGTTGTAGCAACGCAGAAGTTCAATTCGTTGGGCCAGAAACAAAGCTTAATAATTGGAAAGCCACTCCTCTCCCCATTCGAAAGGAGTCTTGGTAGTTTATTTTTGATTTTCCTTCAGTTTGTTTGGGTTACCTCAGGGTTGTAATCCCAATGCTTATCTTACAGTTTGTTTGAAGTGTGCAAACCTTGTTATCTTTCATCATCCAATAAAATACAGTTTTCTTTTTCATTATCATTCCTGATAGTTTTCTTTTCCTTTTCTTCTTTTTCTGTACAGTTCTTTTTACGCTGGCTCTAGTGATATGGCATGCATGAGGAATCCTCAGCCCAATCTTAAAAATCAATCTGGTTCCGAAATAATAATTCAAGAAATATATTGTGATTATGAATCAGAATATGATGAAGATGAGGCTTTTGAAGAGATTAGTAAAGAGTTAATTCACTTTGAGGAAAAAACCAAACCTAACCTGAGTGATACCGAAGACATCAACATAGGGGACACGAATAATATTCGAGAAACTAAAATAAGTGTCCATCTCGAACCAAGGATCCGAGAAGAGTTAATTAAAGCACTTATAGAATTCAAAGATGTTTTTGCATGGTCATATGACAACATGCCGGGCTTGAGCACTGATTTAGTGGTTCACAAATTGCCCACCGATCCAATGGTGCCTCCTGTCAAGCAGAGGCTGAGAAAATTCAAGCCTGATATGAGTGTGAGAATTAAGGAAGAAATCACCAAACAGTTGGAAGCAAAGGTCATTCGAGTCACTCGATATCCTATTTGGTTAGCTAATATCGTTCCTGTATCAAAGAAAGACGGCAAAATTAGAGTATGCGTCGACTACCGCAATCTCAACAAAGCAAGTCCAAAGGATAATTTTCCATTACCCAATATCCATATTTTGATCGACAATTGTGCCAAGCATGATATAGGGTCTTTCGTGGATTGTTATGCCGGATATCATCAAATTCTAATGGATGAAGAAGATGCAGAAAAGACGGCATTCATCACACCATGGGGAACTTATTGCTACCGGGTAATGCCATTCGGTTTAAAAAACGCCGGAGCAACCTATATGAGAGCAATGACCACAGTGTTTCATGATATGATACACAAGGAGATTGAGGTATACGTGGACGATGTGATCATAAAATCAAAGCATCAGGCCGACCACGTTGGGGATTTGAGGAAATTCTTCTTAAGACTTCGCAGGTACAACCTCAAGCTTAACCCTGCCAAATGCGCATTTGGAGTTCCATCTGGAAAGTTGCTGGGATTCATAGTCAGTCGGCGAGGCATCGAGCTAGACCCATCAAAAATCAAAGCCATCCAAGAATTGCCACCTCCAAGGAACAAAACTGAAGTAATGAGTTTGTTAGGGAGGTTGAATTACATCAGCAGGTTTATTGCTCAGCTCACGACAACCTGTGAGCCTATTTTCAAATTGTTGAAAAAGGATGCTGCGGTCAAATGGACCGATGAGTGTCAAGAAGCGTTTGATAAGATAAAAGGATACTTGTCAAACCCACCCGTGTTGGTCCCGCCAGAGCCAGGAAGACCTCTGATTCTTTACTTGACGGTCTTGGAAAATTCATTTGGTTGTGTATTGGGGCAACATGACCTCACCGGCAGAAAAGAACAGGCCATCTACTACCTTAGCAAGAAATTCACAGCTTATGAGGTTAAGTATACTCATCTGGAGAAGACATGTTGCGCCCTAACGTGGGTAGCTCAGAAGTTGAAACACTATTTGTCGTCCTACACTACTTACCTTATTTCGCGTTTGGATCCGTTGAAATATATTTTTCAAAAGCCTATGCCCACGGGAAGACTTGCAAAGTGGCAGATATTACTCACAGAATTTGACATCATCTATGTGACTCGGACTGCAATGAAATCCCAAGCACTGGCCGATCATTTAGCTGAAAACCCGGTCGACGAGGAGTACGAGCCATTGAAAACCTATTTTCCCGATGAAGAAATAATGCATATCGATGAGATGGAGCAAATTGAAAAACCTGGCTGGAAACTTTTCTTTGATGGGGCCGCTAACATGAAAGGAGTCGGGATAGGAGCTGTAATCATTTCTGAAACAGGGCATCACTATCCTATTATGGCTCAACTACGATTTTATTGCACCAATAATATGGCTGAATATGAAGTTTGTATTTTGGGGTTAAGGCTAGCCGCAGACATGGGTATCCAGGAAATCTTAGTCATGGGAGATTCGGATCATACCATACCGACAATGTCTACATGATCTTTGTCAGCGGTTTCAATCAGTGGAGTTCCGACATATTCCAAGGATCCATAATGAGGTTGCCGATGCATTGGCTACCCTGGCATCAATGTTGCACCATCCGGACAAAGCTTATGTGGATCCACTACATATTCAAGTCCACGATCAACACGCTTATTGCAATATAGTTGAAGAGGAATTTGACGGTGAACCGTGGTTTCACGACATCAAGGAGTATATCAGGATGGGGATATATCCAGCACAAGCCACAGGGGATCAAAAGAGAACCATTAGGCGATTGGCAAATGGATTCTTCTTAAGCGGAGGAGTTTTGTATAAAAGAACACCAGACCTTGGATTATTAAGATGCATAGATGCTCGACAAGCTACGGCTGTCATGTCTGAAGTACATTCGGGAGTTTGCGGACCCCACATGAGTGGATATGTATTGGCAAAGAAAATTCTCCGAGCTGGTTACTATTGGCTTACCATGGAGCGAGATTGTATCAGTTTTGTGCGCAAGTGTCATCAATGCCAGATACACGGAGATTTGATTCATTCTCCACCATCTGAGTTGAACACAATGTCGGCACCATGGCCCTTCGTCGCCTGGGGCATGGATGTGATTGGACCGATTGAGCCGGCAGCATCCAATGGGAACAGGTTCATTCTGGTAGCCATTGATTATTTTACCAAATGGGTTGAGGCCAAAACATTCAAATCAGTGACCAAGAAAGCTGTGGTCGATTTTGTCCACTCAAATATCATATGTCGATTCGGAATCCCAAAGGTGATCATCACAGATAACGGTGCTAATCTTAACAGTAACTTAATGAAGGAAGTATGTCAACAGTTTAAGATTACACATCGCAACTCTACCCCATATCGGCCCAAGGCGAATGGAGCAGTCGAGGCAGCCAACAAAAACATAAAGAAGATACTTCGGAAAATGGTAGAAGGTTCAAGACAATGGCATGAAAAATTACCATTTGCATTATTGGGATACCGCACTACTGTTCGCACTTCAGTAGGAGCAACTCCTTATTTGTTGGTATATGGCACTGAAGCAGTAATTCCTGCAGAAGTTGAGATTCCTTCCCTTCGGATCATCGCCGAAGCAAAGATTGATGATGATGAATGGGTCAAAACCCGTCTGGAACAGTTAAACTTGATTGATGAAAAACGATTGGCCGCAGTATGTCATGGTCAATTATATCAAAGAAGAATAGAAAGAGCATACAACAAAAAGGTGCGTCCACGGAAGTTTGAAGTGGGTCAGCATGTGCTGAAACGTATTCTTCCACATCAGGTTGAGGCAAAAGGCAAATTTGCCCCGAATTGGCAAGGACCATTCATTGTGACCAGAGTATTATCGAATGGTGCACTATGTTTAACAGATATCGAAGGAAAATGCATAGACATGGCTATCAATTCTGATGCGGTAAAGAGATATTATGCATGATTTTTTTGGTATAATTATTAAATGTTTGTATTCGGCATTATTTCGAAGATTGGAATGACAAAGGCAATTTATTCTGCTATCCAAACACTATACCTTTTGTTTCCCCTTTGAGCCACATTTGTTTCTTTCCTACCCTCCCTTGGAACCAATGAAAATCAAACAATATATATAAAAAAATCACTATTATTGGAGTGAACTACGTTTGACCTGATTCCTCAAAGAAGGATACGTAGGCGCCTCACGGCTTGGTCATAAGGTGCACGATATGCACAATGTGCACAAAAGAAGCATCAAGAGACCCCAATCAAGAAACTGGGGCAGGAATTGTATTGGTAATAAGAAAAAGATTCCAAGAGTTGTAATTTTAATCCCATATCAAAATTGTTTAACTTTTGATTCCAACCACATACCAAAAAGACCTTTTGATCAATCTTAGAAAAATGCCGAGTCGAGCAAATGAAGATGGTTCCTAACACTCTGGTCCAAACAAGAAAAGAAAGTAAAAATGAGAGAGTCTTATAGGTGAAAACCCACACGGGCACCATGAGACGACGAAAGTTGAGAGAAAGTAAAATGAGAGAGTCTTATTGGTGAAAACCTTCGCAGGCACCATAAGGCAAAAAGGAATGAAGAAATAAACAAATGATGAAGGTTTGCCGGTGAAAACTCTTTTAGATACAGCGACCCAAATAAGGTTTGTAAATTGGCAAAAGAAAATTGGGTTGTGGAAAATTTGGGAAAACAAAATGAAACAATTGAAAAGAGGTTGGTTAAAAGACTGGGTTGATTAATCCAAAATGCATACCATGATCATTGGTGCCAGTGACTCCAATCAGATAAGTCCTTTATTTTTTCTCCAACAGTCATCCAAATTTGGATTTTTCTTTTCATTCTAGATTTTCGAAATCGTCATATTTTCGTTACTAATAATCTTACTTCTAAAGCGTTTAAGATGAGTTTTATTCCAAACAAATAAGAAGGAATGTCAAGGTATACTACCAAAATTCAGGGTGGCATAGGACAGAAATACGGCCATGATGGGCAGGAGGTAATAGGATAAAAAAATAAGATATGGGTGGAAGAAAAGTGGAGTCAAAAGTGGATCAGCAATGTCAGAAGAGACATATGATTACAGTTGAAAGGGTTTGAAGTGAAAACAACAGTTGGGGATCCTATAGTCAAGGATCAATTACAAGGACAAAACAGTTTTCTCAACCATTCCAAGGCAATAAAACGAGACGAAGAGAAGCCCCACCGTCGGCAAGAATGCCCCAGTTAACCACCCTGCTTTAAACTAACGAAGTTTTCTGTGATTTGAAACAGGGGCAAAAACAACATTTGTGTCAGGAAACACTCGGTGAAGAATTAAAGAAGAAATCAGGCGTCCACCTAGAGAATGAGGATGAAGAATTTAAGAAAAAAATTAGGCGTCCACCTGGAGAATGAGGATGAAGAATTTAAGAAGAAGTCAGGCGTCCACCTGGAGAATGAGGATGAAGAATTTAAGAAGAAATCAGGCGTCCACCTGGAGAATGAGGATGAAGAATTTAAGAAGAAATCAGGCGTCCACCTGGAGAATGAGGATGAAGAATTTAAGAAGAAATCAGGCGTCCACCTGGAGAATGAGGATGAGAGATAAAAAAGAAGTCAGGCGTCCACCTGGAGAATGAGGATGAAGAATTTAAGAAGAAGTCAGGCGTCCACCTAGAGAATGAGGATGAAGAATTTAAGAAGAAATCAGGCGTCCACCTGGAGAATGAGGATGAAGAATTTAAGAAGAAATCAGGCATCCACCTGGAGAATGAGGATGAAGAGATAAAGAAGAAATCAGGCGTCCACCTGGAGAATGAGGATGAAGAATTTAAGAAGAAATCAGGCGTCCACCTGGAGAATGAGGATGAAGAATTAAAGGAGAAATCAGGCGTCCACCTGGAGAATGAGGATGAAAAATTAAAGAAGAAATCAGGCGTCCACCTGGAGAATGAGGATGAAGAATTTAAGAAGAAATCAGGCGTCCACCTGGAGAATGAGGATGAAGAGATAAAGAAGAAATCAGGCGTCCACCTGGAGAATGAGGATGAAGAATTTAAGAAGAAATCAGGCGTCCACCTGGAGAATGAGGATGAAGAATTTAAGAAGAAGTCAGGCGTCCACCTGGAGAATGAGGATGAAGAAATTAAGAAGAAATCAGGCGTCCACCTGGAGAATCAGGATGAAGAATTTAAGAAGAAGTCAGGCGTCCACCTGGAGAATGAGGATGAAGAATTTAAGAAGAAATCAGGCGTCCACATGGAGAATGAGGATGAAGAATTTAAGAAGAAGTCAGGTGTCCACCTGGAGAATAAGGATGAAGAATTGAAGAAGAAATCAGGCGTCCGCCTGGAGAATGAGGATGAAGAATTTAAGAAAAAAATCAGGCGTCCACCTGGAGAATGAGGATGAAGAATTGAAGAAGAAATCAGGCGTCCACCTGAAGAATGAGGATGAAGAATTTAAGGAGAAATCAGGAGTCCACCTGGAGAATGAGGATGAAGAATTAAAGGAGAAATCAGGCGTCCACCTGGAGAATGAGGATGAAGAATTAACGAAGAAATCAGGCGTCCACCTGGAGAATGAGGATGAAGAATTGAAGAAGAAGTCAGGCGTCCACCTGGATAATGAGGATATAGAATTTAAGAAGTAGTCAGGCGTCCACCTGGAGAATGAGGATGAAGAATTTAAGAAGAAATCAGGCGTCCACCTGGAGAATGAGGATGAAGAATTTAAGAAGAAATCAGGCGTCCACCTGGAGAATGAGGATGAGAGATAAAAAAGAAGTCAGGTGTCCACCTAGAGAATGAGGATGAAGAATTTAAGAAGAAGTCAGGCGTCCACCTGGAGAATGAGGATGAAGAATTAAAGAAGAAATCAGGCGTCCACCTGGAGAATGAGGATGAAGAATTGAAGAAGAAATCAGGCGTCCACCTGGAGAATGAGGATGAAGAATTAAAGGAGAAATCAGGCGTCCACCTGGAGAATGAGGATGAAAAATTAAAGAAGAAATCAGGCGTCCACCTGGAGAATGAGGATGAAAAATTAAAGAAGAAGTCAGGCATCCACCTGGAGAATGAGGATGAAGAAATAAAGAAGAAATCAGGCGTCCACCTGGAGAATGAGGATGAAAAAAATTAAGAAGAAGTCAGGCGTCCACCTGGATAACAAGGATGAAGGATCGAAAAGGCAATCAGGCATCCACCTGGAGAATAAGGAAATACAATTGAAGGATCAGCAGTCAGGCGCCCACCTGAAGAACAGAATGGCAATATAGTTTGACATCACGGGTAAAGTCAAAAGCCCGCCCATGTGAGAAAGGAGCACACGTAAAATCAATAAATCAGAGGATTCCAACCAAATCCCCAGCAAGAACAACAAGAAGTCCCAAACAAATAAAGGAAATACGGGACACAATGAAAGGAAATGCAGAACAAGTCAGAAGCAAAAGATGTCCAAAAGTCACCAAGACATCAAGACAACAAGAAACGCAAGGGCATGATCTAGATAAGATTCTGTAATTCATATACCATAGTCTAGTTTAGCTTTTGTTTTACCTTTGAAGCAAGGTGTAATAAGGAGGTCAGCAAGCAGTAAAAGCAGCACAAAACAGCAGTAACTTCACAGTCCCATGGTAGTCCCAGCTACCCAAAATTTCTCGAACTACAGTGACCTGATTCCTTTATAGCCAAGGATATGTAGGAAACCTTTGAAGCAAAGGTTCGATCAAATCTTTCAAAAAATGCTTCCCACGGAGTATTTGAACGGGCAAAAATCGCTCATATCCGCTCACTTTATCTTTGCACGAAAACTCTTCGAGTTTCCGCACAAAGAGGGGCAGCTGTGAACACGTGATTTTTGCCTCACGAAAATTACTCCAAAACAAAATAAAAAAAAGTAATGATAAAACATTTTTTTGCTTAGTGTGCAATTTTTAGAATTTGAGTGGCATTTATTA
This sequence comes from Nicotiana sylvestris, assembly GCF_000393655.2. Lineage (NCBI taxonomy): Eukaryota > Viridiplantae > Streptophyta > Magnoliopsida > Solanales > Solanaceae > Nicotiana > Nicotiana sylvestris. The sequence continues at coordinate 134,481,291 of NC_091064.1, read as the reverse complement.
AATATTTGTGTTATGTCCGTAAATATCTACTTTGTTTGTTAAAATAAAAAATAAAATAAAAAACACATGTTGCATGCATAATTAGGATTTAATTATGCATTTAAGAGTTAATTAAAATAAAATATAAAAAAAATACGCATTTATTCTATTTTAAATGTTTCACTGTGTGATTAATGTTTTGTCTATGTGTTAATAGTTGTTAAAAGTAATTAATATTTTTGTAAGAGTAATTTTGTTTTTATAATTTTAATTAGGATTTTAATAATTAAAGAATAAAATTGGAAATTGAAAAGAGTTGATTAAAATGTAAAGAAAAACAGACTGGGCCATTTATTTGACAAAAAAATTCAGGCCCAAACAATACATTTTTACCCAGCCCAAGTCAGTCAACCTAAAAACCATCAAACGACGTAGTATAGGGAAAATACTACGCCGTTTGATGATGCCCGGTCATTTAATTACAAATGCAAACCATACGGCGTCGTATGGTTGCAATAGATCGGGGCCGTTCATTACTTCTGATCCAAGGGCTCCCAGGATTTTGACCTAACCCGTGATCCCTACCCGATCCAGTACCCGGGCCGACCCATTCCCCAACTAAACCAAAACGACGACGTTCATGTAAGCATATAGATCCTAGCCATCCATTCTGCCTGATCTAACGACCAGTATCAATCCACCCCATCACTATATAAATCCAAATCCCTACCCCGACCCCCTAACTAAACACCCCCCTCTTCACTATTCATCATCCTCTCCGAAAGCACACCCCTAACCCTAGCCGCCCTCATTCCCCATCGCCTGAAACCTGGCGGCAACAACGCCGCCGGTCACCACCTTAACACCCCGGAACCCCCTGACCATCCTCTATCCAAATATGTTAGCCACTTGGCTTGAATCCTCCTGAAGGTTCTCGAATCTTCATTTGAAGATTCGAGCCAAACTCAGATCTAAACCAACCAGCCCCAAATTAACACCATAGCTTCCCCTAACTACCCTCGTTGTGGATCTGGTGTTGGTTTGGTTCGAATCACCTCAAAACTCTTCTCTTCTTTTGAAGGTTCGAGCCAAATATGAACTCACTCAGATTCCTTCCAAACTAACACCAAATGACCCCTAGGCCTCCCTCACCCTTGTGTCATCTTTGGTTCCCTTCGAATCTGCCCAGAAGTGTTCGAATTTAAGATCCAAGAATCAGAAACCCTAAAAATTTCAAAACATGGAATTTGCCCGAATTAAATAGAAGATTGGGGTCTAATCGACCTTAGTCGAAGTATTTTCAGTTGAAAATACTTCGACTAAGGTCTGTTTGATTTCAAAAAAGGTCCAAATTCAAAGTCAAGTTTGGGTCCACATAATTTAAAGATTCCGAGGTATTTTTTCCTATTTTTCTTTTTGTTTACTACATATATTGTTGCCTATTTTAGTTGTCTGTGTAATTTTTCATATTTTTGTTTGTTTAATTCTGTGATTCTGTCTCATACCCGTCTACTTGATCAAAATATGAATTGTTTCTGTTGGTTGCGATTATTTACAATGTGTGTAATCGACTCGATTAAGTTCGTCGATTAGTTATATTATGAATTCTCGTTTATGATAATACTGATTGAAACAATCTGTTTCTATTTTTATGGACTATTTGTTGACAATCATTGTAGATAGTCAGTTGATTAGTATCGTAAATTAAATCATGTTTGTTTGCAAATCAGTAAGTTCATCAAATAGGTGTTATGTATGTTGATTTCTGAGCATTAAGTTCAGGGCAGTGTCAATACTGACAATGCCTGCATTTGTTGCTCTTTGTTCAGTTTTGAATTTCAGTTGAAATGTTCTGTTGAGTTCTGTATATTGTTAATATGTTTGTATGCAAGATCAGTGTTCAATCTGAATTTAGCTTTTAGCCAGTAGCTATTAGACATTGGGTTTGTTAGATCAATTAGCTATCAGTGAAAAGACAGAATGTTTGTTTGATTTAGGAATTGGTTATTAGCTGCTAAACAGTTTAATTCAGATAATTTTGTTAAAGTTTAGGCAGTTTTGGTCTGGGGCAGTAATAACAGTAATATTAAGGGATTTTCAGGGGTATTTCTGGGATTGAAACAGTAGGGTAATGTGATAATAGTAGTATGCTGATAGTGGAGTGATAATGGCTATTACTTAATGAGATAATGGGAAACAAAGGGTAATGGGAATGCTGAAAAACAATAAAAGATCACTTAATGGGATTTAAAGTAGTAAAAGCAGTTTTTAATGGGAATTTCTGATTTTTAAAAGAAGAAAGGGGTCCAAGCAACACTAAAAGTAAAGGGGCAGACCTGTATAAATACAGGGACTCAGATTTTAAAGAGGAGGAGATTTTAGAGAGAGATTTGAAGAAGAAACTGATATCTGCTTTTAAGAGAGAGAGAATTCAGATTTTAAGAGAAGAAAAAAACCAGAAAGAGAGAGAAATCTGAAAATTAGATAGACACATTGAAGAGAAAGAATACACATAGAGGGAGATAAAAACAAAGAAACTTAAACAGAAAAAATCAGAAATAGAAATCTGAAGAGGAGGAAGAAAACAGAAAAAGAAACAAAAAAGAGAACACACACACACACATACAATCTGAAACAGACGTAGAAGAAGAAAAGAAAAATCAGAAACATTGTTTTCTGTAATCTGTCCGGGTCTATTTTATTGGTATTGTTTGGTTCAAATCTGAAATTTTTCTTAAAATTCTGTTACTGCTCGTCCGGTTTCACGGGTCTTGATCAAACCTGCTGAGTATTTGGTATATTCTGTTGCTTTGTTACTGCTGCTACTGCTGAAATCTACTTCTTATACCTTCATTTCCAGGTACATATCTGTAAACTCATGTCATGCAAAGCTTTCAACATGACAAATAAATGAAGCTCGAATTGTAATTCTGTCTTTTATTCATTTAAGTTCGTTAGTTTAAATTTCAGCTTTGTTTCATGTTGGTTAACTAGTAGTGAGTTCGACACGATGGCTATAAGTTAATTGTCTTATTTTGAAATTCGTATAAAAGTTTTGTAATAATGTTATCCATTTCGAAATCTCATTAGTATAGTTATATTTGAATTGTCAAAATAGGGAATATGGCATAAAAATGGGCCATTGATTACATCCCGTAATATTTTTAGCTAAATGTAAAGTAGAATGGAAGTATCAAGAAATTACATTATTAGTATATCTTGTAAAAAATATGATTTTGTTTAGATTGATATAAGTTATATGTTCATATATGGCATGATGACGGGTATATATATAATCATATGAGTAAGGTGAGTTGATATAGCTCGTTACGATGTTAGAATATTATGAACGGTTCAGGCGTACAACTATGTTGCATGTAATGCAATTTTATTGAATCGATTCGAATAATAACCCCTTTTTCATCAATTTGATTATTTATCGTCATAAACAAATTAACTAAGCAATTATAATTTTGGATTAAAAACAAGTATATGAGAATGAGATGGGATGTATAAGCACGAATTGCAATATTTTATATCAATGGTATGTAGAAATAGAGTTTGCATTAAATAAAATAATGAAAATTCTTCGAAAACATCTCTTCCTTTCATAAATCAATTTTTTTAGTTTCATATGCAATTCACTTTTTGGGTATACATATATTGGATTTACGAGAAAAATGGTAGTATTAATCACACTTTGTTTATTTTTACTCCTAAAATTTGAATGGCTTGGAGGAATATAGTTCACACGTGAAAATATAATTAGCGGTCAACACTTAATAAATTGCGAATTCTTTTCAAAGAATTTAAAGGTATCTCAAATAAGGATTTCTCATGATTTTCATATAAAATAATATGGATGTAATAAACAATTTGTAAACAAATTTATACTACCATCAAGAATATTTTTGTGACTAGGGATACGTTCGCGTAACTTCGAGCGAATATTTAATAAAAAGGGGTTCTTCGGAGACTATCAATATTAACTTCATAAAAACCCGAGATGTGCGGTTCACTACTTAATCATACAAAAAGTGTGAATGTTATTGATTTTATTTAAAACACAATTTCGAAAATAATTATTTTATAATAAATATATTATCAATATCATTGTGTACACGTACGCGTGACACGATTCCTCACATTTAAAAATATATAATATATAAAACGAATATACGTACGCGTGATTCGATTCGAAGAAGGGTCTTTAATTATAAACAAAATAAACAAAAGAGGTAACAAAATCATGCAATAAAAATTAAAATCGAGATAATTAAGCCAATAATAAAAACAGTTAAGCGACCGTGCTAGAACCACGGAATTCGGAAATGCCTAACACCTTCTTCCGGATTAACAGAATTCCTTACTCAGGATTTCTGGTTCGCAGAATAATAAACAGAGTCATATTCTCTTCGATTCAGGGATTAAAACGGTGACTTGGGACGCCTTAAAATTCTCAGGTGGCGACTCTGAAACAAATAAACAAATCCCGTTTCGACTGTCCTTTAATTGGAGAAAACTCCCACGCACCCCCGCGGGCGCGGTAAAAAGGAGGTGTGACAAGTATGCTCAGTTGTATATCAAAGAAATAGTCAGATTGCATGGCACTCTAGTCTCAATCATTTCAGATCGAGGGGCTCAGTTCACGGCCAACTTTTGGAAGAAATTTCAGCAAGGTTTGGGTACGCAGGTAAACCTTAGCACAACTTTTCATCCACAAACCGATGGGCAAGCAGAGCGGACTATTCAGACACTTGAAGACATGTTGCGTGCTTGTACTATTGATTTCAAGGGTAGTTGGGATGACCATTTGTCACTCATAGAATTTTCTTACAACAACAGCTTCTATGCTAGTATCCAGATGGCACCATTCGAGACACTATATGGTAGGAGATGCAGGTCTCCCATTGGGTGGTTCAAGTTTGGAGAAGCAGAATTGATAGGACCGGACCTCGTGCATCAGGCCATGGAGAAAGTCAAGATTATTAAGGAGAAGTTGAAAACTGCTCAGAGTCGCCAAAAGTCTTATTCGGACATTCGTCGCAGATATTTGGAGTTCAAAGAAGATGATTGGGTATTTTTGAAAGTTTCCCCCATAAAGGGAATTATACGATTTGGGAAGAAAGAGAAATTAAGTCCGAGGTATGTCGAACCGTACAGAATCATTCAGAGGATTGGTCAGGTGGCATACAAGCTCGAGCTGCCACCCGAGATGTCGTTGGTATATCCGGTCTTTCATGTGTCTATGTTGAAGAAGGTAGTGGGAGATCCGTCCACTATTGTGCCAGTTGAAACTATTGAGGTTAATGAAGAACTATCTTATGAAGAAATTTCAGTTGCTACTCTTGATAGGCAAGTCCGAAAATTAAGAAATAAGGAAATTTCCTCCGTAAAAGTGTTATGGCGGAACCAACAGGTTGAGGAAGCCACTTGGGAAGCCGAGGAAGAAATGATAAAGAAGTACTCACATTGGTTTGAATAGTCACGTAATAGCTTTTATGCATTTGGTTCCTATGAACTCTTATCTTTTGATTTGATCCATGTTAAACTATTCCATTTTGATTACATGTGTTGCCTACGCGGCCATGGTTGGCGTTGTACAAGTTATGTTATGTCTATGAAACATGTATATGCTGTTAGGATATGTATCTGGGGCCCTCTGACATGTGGATAGGTCTAGTTACAAAGGAAACTCTGGCGAAATTTTTCGAGAATTTAAGGAGTTAGCCAAATTCGGGGCTGTTGATATATTTCATGATGTGAACAAGCCGAAGTTACATAAGGATAGCTAGTGAATGAACCTTGATCCTCATTCGAGGACGAATGATCCTAAGCGGGGGAGAATGTAAAGCCCCAGAAAATTTTGCTAAGTAATCTAAGATTTTGTAGTGCCAAGATAGGCTAATTATTTTATCTTGAGTTCAAGTGAGGGTTCATGATATAATGGATATCAATTAGATAAGTTAGTTAGTGTATAAGTCATATTATAAGTAGTTTGGGGTCTAAGGAGAGGCCTAAGTCTAAGCCAAGTTGGAAAAATTTCATAATAGGCTAAAGTTGTAAGTGAATGCGCACAAGACCTCACTTTGTACAAGCATATCTCTAGTTATATAAATTTTTGAGTGATAAAAAACCTATCAAATTAAACCACATTGAGTCTAGTTCCCAACGCAACAAACCGTTCGTCATTTGGAGGTGTATACAGAAGGTTATGACCATTTTACCGGACATGCGTCACCAGCGCGCCTAGGAGCGCAAACCGCGGCAACCCAAGGTTTTTCTGCCTGTAAATTGCGGCAGACCGAGGCGGAACGTGGAGGAACGCGGTGGAACATGTAAAATGTCTAAAATACCCCTGGTCAGTGTAAAAACCGAAGGGGTATTACATTTCCTTCATTTTTTGATCATTCAAGCTCGAATTTTGGGGTTTTTTTCACCCTCTCAAGACCTCCAACCCCTCCCATCTTCAAGGTAAGCAATCTTCATAAACTTGGTGTAAAGGTCCATTATTATTACACTAGTATTGATGAAATCTACTCATAAAACACATATATCTTAAAGAAATTCCTTCAAGAACTCAAAGGAGGGTTTTGCAAGATTTCCTCCAAAAGGTAATTCAACCCCCCTTAGACTTATATGTATGAATTTATTATGGGTATATGAGTGTGAATTAAGTATTGGGACTCTTGTTGTGGTGATTAGAAGTCATAATTTCCTAATATAAATACATAGTCATTGTAGAGATTGGAAGGTGATTATTTGATGGAATTTTGATGGTTGGGTGATGATGGGTTGTCACACACACATATGTTGTTAGGAATGATGGTGGAATGAATTGTTGGTTAATGGTGATAGTTGGGTGAACCAATACTATAGTTATGGGGTGTAAAGATCTATACCTACAAGGTGTTTGATGATATGCCTAAATGGCATTAGTTACGGAATTTATTACTAATATTAGCCCTATTGAATGTTGTATTGTAGATTGAGGTTGCTTATGTGTATTGGATCATTGTAGTATCACTAAGGGCGAATTTGAGGTATGTATGACTAACTTTAACCTTTGTAAAGTCACCTTGTTTGGTGTACGAGTAATTGGTATGTGTTATTTATGTGGACCATTTGTGAATTCTTGTGATTAATATGCCTTGAACGTTGTTGGCTAAGTTTCCTGATATAATGGTGTAAGTAAATGGCAACAAGCCAAGCATGTGTGTGTGAAAGGGCTTATGTGGTAAGAGGTGTGTAACAAATGATGGAAAGAAATCGTAATTGATGCATTTGAAACAACTGTAGTAATATCATACGTGACTTGTCGCGGCAATTAGTGACTTAAATTGTATACGGACTGTTGCATATAATGGAAATGGTATTGATGTCTATGAAAACTCTTTGCGAATTGTTGTGTTGTCGTGTGAAATGTAATTGTCCGGTGGGATCGGGTTGCGCGCCATAACACGAAGTTATAAGGTGTGGGTTGTGGTGATAAGGGTGGCCGAGGTAATAAGGGTGGAAAAGTGATCGAAATCACTATTGAAATGAAAATATGTGAAAGTTGTGAAACCATTGATGTGATGAAATAATGTTGAAAGGGGAAAAGGAGAGATTGTGGAACTTGTTTGGCTTTGATTGTTCCTTTCATGTGCATTGGATTGTTGATCTGTTTGTTACCTGTGTATTTCTTAATTTTACTTGGGGTAAAGTTTGTTCATACATACTAGTACAATTCAAATGTACTGACGTCCCTTTTGCCGGGGACGCTACATTCATGTTATGATTGTAGGTAGTTCTATAGCAGGTACTCCAGTCCACCAACAGTAGCACTCCTCCACTTTCCGTCAGCTATATTGGTGAGCCCCTTTCCTCTCGGGGCCCTGCGTGGCTCATGCCGCTTTTCTTCCCGGAGTCTTATTTTGGTATTTGTGTAAGGTATAGCCGGAGCCTTGTTGCCGCCATTTCCGTATTATTCTTCAGTTGTATTTAGAGGCTCCGTAGACAGGTCGTGGGTAGTGTCGGGTATTGACATTTAGAATAAAAATATTGATGTTTGGCAATGAAGTATAAAACTTGTAATACTTGTATAATGGCGAATGAGGTTGTTAATGAAATTGAAATGGAAATCGTTAATAATATGTTTACAGAATTTGATTAATGGAGTCCATGTCCTATTTATTCAGGAGTTGGTTCGGGTAGAATGAGACCTAACAGGCTTGCTCGGTCGGGTTTACTCGGTTGAGCACCGGTCGCGCCTCCCGAAGTTGGGGCGTGACAGGATGGTTGGAGCAATAGAGTTTAAAAAGTGTCAAGGATACCCCTGATATAGGAGGGGAAATCCAAACATAGTATACTATACATTAATGATAAAGAAAGAGGGATGGGACAACTGACTAGCTTCATGATGCAGGCGTAGACCAGCTTTAAACTAGCCTGATAGACTTAACCGGCCCCGGCTGCATTCTTCGAAAACTCCCCATGCCCGCTGGGGTCTAGGCCAATATTATCCCCAGGCCGGGTGTCGATAGATCTCGAGGGGGGGTACTCAATCCATGGTCTCGAGCCTCCGAGGTGATCTCCCGAAATGCCTTATTAACGAGAAATTGGTCCCCTCGTTTTTGTCGTATACAGTACATGTGCATATCTTCTCTATATGAAATTGTTGGCATGTTGTCTGCTATCAATACATATCTTCTTTATATGTTGGACTATTAAGAGACTTGCGCACATCCTCTCTATGTGCACTGTTTGTTTGTACCTATATTTCTTGCTTAGATTTTATACTGTTGCTGGGTATGCTTATATGCTATTAAGCTATACAGGTTAAGTAACGTTAGTATCCTCAACCGGAGACTCGTGACTACTTTACCAAGGTTAGTCAGGATACTTACTAAGTACATGGGTGTCACGACCCCAGTTCGCCCTCCGTGAATTATCGTGACGGCACCTAGTCTCTACGACTAGGTAAGCCTAATAAATTGCGGAAAAAGAGACAGCAGAATAAAGCTAGCCAAAAACTACAGAAATAACATAATGAAGTGTTTAAGATGCCGCTCGACATATACAATACAAACTCTCAAACTGAAACCGCATTTCCCAAAACCCAGAATCTCATGAAATCACAAGTTGTTGAATAACTACAAGTTTCTAACTCCAAAATGTCTAAACAAAACTAAATACATAAGGGCTCATACTATAAGAGGGGAATGGAAAGGGACTCCTCGGTCTGCGGACACGGCAGATATACCTCAAAGTCTCTAGGGAATCTCCTCGCCTCAAGGGTAGTAGGGATAAGTCGAAGTACCTGGATCTGCACATGAAAAACATGCGTAGAAAGGGCATGAGTACACCATAGTGGTACTTAGTAAGTGCCAAGCCTAATCTCGGTCGAGTAGTGACGAGGAAGGTTAGGGATCTACTAATTATAGCTGAAAAACAAGGTAAAATAGTATAGAATATGACAATATAATTAAATGCTAACAGTATGAAGTAACACAAGATAATAAGAATAACAACAACTATAACAGAGACAAAATAATCACAGAAGGAATACAGCTCAACACAGAGATAACAATCGGGGATCTCCAAGGATACCATCATGTAGTCCCAAATATAAATATCTAGTGGATCTCCCGGGTGCCGTCCCGTAGTCCAACTCATAGTATGCGAGGATCTCACTGAATACTAATCTGTAGTCCCAAATATAAATACCAGTACTGGGGGAATCTACCTGGTGCAGTCCCGTAGTTCCAATATAAAAGTGCAGGGGATCTCCCGGAATGCAAATCCATAGTCCCAAAGTAAACATGCATGGGGATCTCCCGGGATACCGTCCCGTAGTCCTAAAGTAAACACACATCAGCAACACGAAGAATATTCAATTCAGTCCAAATTTTCATACCAAGGTAAACAGATAATTCTAACCTAGCATGTTGCACGGAATTCAAATAAAGCAATTTGAGAAAGTAAGGCAATTAAGTCAAGTAGACATGATTCCCTAAGCTAACAGTAGGATTAAATTGCAGGTAGCATAAACAGGAAAGAAAACTCAGTTATAGTTACTTAATGAAAACAGGATTTTCAGCAATTAGCACATGTACGCACTCGTCACCTCATGTACAAGGCATTTCATATAACACAAACACCAAATCCTAAGGGGAGCCCCCCCCCCCCCACACACACAAGGTTAGACAAGCCACTTACCTTGAATCGGTTCAAAAATCAACCTGAAACCACGCTCTTGCCCCGACTACTCAACTCCAAATAACCCAAATCTATTCAAATCAATTGCATAATGTAAATATAACTTCAAGCAACTAATTCCACTAATTAATTCTAAGCTAATACGCGAAATTAAGAAAAATGACCAAAGAGTCCCCCAGGTCCACGTCTCGGAATCGGATAAAATTTACAAATTCGGAATCCTCACACTCTCACGAGTTCAGTCATACCAAAAGTACCAAGATCAGACCTCAAATGGTCCCTCAAATCACCATTCAAAGCTCTCCAATTAACCAAGCCCTAACCCCCAATTTACCACTGATTTTCCTTCAAATTTCATGCTTACAATGATCAAAATCACCATAATAATGAGCTTAAGGACCAAAGACCTTACCTTAATGAATCCCTCTGAAAATCCCCCTTGAAAATGCTCCCCAAAGGTTCTTCCCGTTGAAATATTATGAAAAATAACCCAAATTCGTGAAGGAAATCTTTTTATACTTTCTGACCCAAGGTTTTCGCACTTATGGTCAGTTTTCGCTTCTGCACTACCGCTCCTGCGGTCAAGGGCACCGCTTCTGTAGTTTTAACTTAAGTCCCCTTCTCCGCACCTGGACCTAGGCTCTACATCTGCGGTCCCGCAGGTGTGGCACGCCTCCCGCTTCTATGTCTTCTGTTGCCTTCACTTGTGGCCGCATCTGCGGCTTGAATCTTGTTTCTGTGGTCATTGCACCTGCGGCCCCCTAACCGCAGGTGCGGTTATGACAAAAAAACTCAACAGCTTCAGCTGCAAATTCCCAACTCCAAACTTCCCGTTAACCATTTGAAATCACCTCGAGGCCTCCGGGACCTCAACCAAAAGCACGAACAAGTCATATACCACTATCCAAACTTATAAAAATCTTCAAAACACCTCAAACAACATCGAATCAACCAATTAACATCGGAATCAAGCCTAAGGTTTCATGAATCTTCCGAATTCTGCTTTTGATCAAAAAGTCTACCAAACCTCGTACGAATGACCTGAAATTTTGCACACATGTCACATTCAACACTACGGACCTACTCCAACTCTCGGAATTCCATTCCGACCCCTAGATCAAAATCTCACTATCGAACCGAAAACTTTAAAAAATTCAACTTTCGGCATTTTAAGCCTAATATAGCTACGGACTTCCAAAATACAATCTGAACACGCCCCTAAGCCCGAAATCATCCAAGGGAGCTAACGAAACCAGCGAAATTCCATTTCGAGGCCATCTTCACACTGTTCCGACTACGGTCCAAATTCTAAAACTTAAACTCTCATTTAGGGACTAAGTGTCCCAAAATTCTCTGAAACTCCAAATAAATCCTCTCGGGAACTCACAATAGCAGAAACAAACACGGGGAATGCAGTTAATAAGGGATCAGGGCATTAATTCTTAAAACGACCCGCCGGGTCATTACATCCTCCTACATTTAAACATTTGTTCATCATCGAACAAGTACAGAGACATACCTGAATTAGTGAAAAGATGAGAGTAATGGTTGCGCATATCCTGCTCGGTCTCCCAGGTCGCCTCCTTGACTGGCTGACCCCACCACTAAACCTTCACTGATGCAATGTTTTTGACCTCAGCTTCCGAACCTACCTGTCCAACATTGCCACCGGCTTATCAACATAAGATAGATCCTTGTCCAACTGGATTGAACTGAAATCTAATATGTGTGACGGATCATCGTGATACTTCTAGAGCATCGAAATATGAAATACCGGATGAACTCCTGCCAAGCTGGGAGGTAAGGCAAGCTCATAAGCAACCTCCCCAACACGTCGCAATATCTCAAAAGGGCCAATAAACCTCGGACTTAATTTCCCTTTTTTCCCAAATCTCATAACGCCCTTCATAGGCGAAACCCGAAGCAGAACCCGCTCTCCAACCATATAGGAAACATCACGAACTTTCCGGTCCGCGTAACTCTTCTATCTGGACTGGGCTATATAGAGTCTATCCTGAATCACCTTAACCTTCTTCAAAGCATCCTGAACCAAGTCTGTGCCCAATAATCTAGCCTCACTCGGCTCAAACCAACCTACTGGGGATTTACACTGCCTACCATATAGAGCCTCGCACGGTAACATCTGAATGCTGGACTGATAGCTATTGTTGTAGGCGAACTCCGCCAATGGCAAGAACTGATCCCAAGACCCTCCAAACTCAATCACACATGCATGGAGCATATCCTCAAGAATCTGAATAATGCGCTCGGACTGTCCGTCCGTCTGAGGGTGAAATACCATATTCAACTCCACCCGAGTACCCAACGCATGTTGTAAGGCCCTCCAGAACCGTGATATAAACTGAGTACCTCTATCCAAAATGATGGAAACTAGAATACCATGCAGACGAACAATCTCCCAGATACGATCAAACAAGGAAGACCGAGAAACCATGCAAGCTAGAACCCGATTGGGCTCCGAAAGACCCAATCTCACAAACTGGCTAGCTAAAGCCTGAAATCCATCACCATGGGCCTCTCTACTGCGGGTAAATAAGCCAAACTCCCCAAACTCTCTACCCGACGACTCAAAGCATCAGCAACCACATTGGCCTTGCCTAGGTGATACAAGATAGTGATATCATAGTCTTTCAGCAGCTCTAACCATATCCTCTAATGCAAATTAAGGTCCTTTTGCTTGAACAGATGCTGCAAACTCCGGTGATCAGTATAAATCTCACAAGCCACACCGTACAAATAATGATGCCAGATCTTCCAGACATGAACAATAGCAGCTAACTCGAGATCATGGATAGGATAATTCTTCTCATGTACCTTCAACTGTCTGGACGCATAGGCAATCACTCTACCATCCTGCATCAACACCGCTCCAAGGCCAATCCTCGAGGCATCACAATAGACAGTATAAGACCCTGAACCTGTAGGCAATATCAAAACTGGGGTTGTAGTCAAAGTTGTCTTGAGCTTCTGAAAGCTCGCCTCACACTCTTCCGTCCACTGGCACGGAGCATCCTTCTGTGTCAGCCTAGTCATAGGGGCTGCAATAGATGAAAACCCCTCAACAAATCGACGGTAATAACCCGCCAAGCCAAGAAAACTACGAATCTCTATAGCTGAGGATGGTCTAGGCTAACTCTGCACTACTTCCACTTTCTTAAGATCCACCTGAATTCCCTCACTCGATACCACGTGGCCCAAGAATGCCATAGAATCCAAACAAAACTCACATTTTGAGAACTTCTCACATAACTTCTTTTCTCTCAAAGTCTGAAGCACTATCCTCAAGTGTTGCTCATGATCTTCCCGACTCTGGGAGTACACCAGAATATCATCAATAAACACAATGACGAATGAATCAAGATATGGCCAGAACACACTGTGTATCAAATGCATGAAGGCTGTGGGGGCATTGGTCAGCCCAAATGACATAACAAGAAACTCGTAATGGCCCTACCGAGTCTTGAAAGCAGTCTTCGGGATATCTGGCTCCCGAATCTTCAACTGATGGTAACATGAACGCAAGTCAATCTTAGAAAACACTCGTGCACCCTGTAGTTAGTCAAACAAATCATCAATATGAGGTAAAGGATAACGGTTCTTCACTGTAACTTTGTTCAACTTGCGATAATCAATGCACATACGCATAGAACCATCATTTTTCTTCACAAACAAGACAAGAGCACCCCAAGGTGATACACTAGGCCGAATAAAGCCCTTATCAAGCAATTTCTGTAACTGATCCTACAACTCAGAAGGGGCTATATGATACGAAGGAATAGAAATAGGTTGAGTGCCCGGTAACAGATCAATGCCAAAATTAGTATCTTTATCGGGCGGCATGCCTGGAAGATTAGCTGGAAACACATCAGAAAAATCTCGTACTACTGGGACTGAATCAATTGTAGGGGTATCAATACTGACATCTCTCACATAAGCTAGATACGCGTCACATCCCTTCTCAACCATACGCTGAGCCTTAAGGAATGAAATAACTCTACTGGAAGTATGATCTAAGGTACCCCTCCACTCTACTAGCGGTACACCTGGCATAGCCAGCATCACAGTTTTGGCGTGACAATCAAGAATAGCAAAATGGGGTGATAACCAGTCCATGCCCAAGATAACATCAAAATCTACCATGTTGAGCAATAATAAATCGGCTTTGGTCTCAAAACCACTAAGAGCGACCACACACAACCGATAAACGCGGTCCATAACAAGAGAATCTCCCACAGGAGTAGAAACATAAATAGTGGAACTCAAAGAATCCCGAGATACACCCAAATACGGGGTAAAATAAGAAGACACATAAGAATAGGTGGAGCCTGGATCGAATAAAACCGTTGAATCTCTATGAAAAACCATGACAATACCTGTGATGACAAAATCGGAGGCGACAACCTCGGTACTGTTGATACGCAATTCTTTCCTCAAACTATTTTTAAATTTGCATATATACCTTCAAAATCACTTTTTATAATAATTGGTATTTTTCCATAATTTTCCATATTATAATTTTTTTTCTTATTTATTCAGTAATTTATATCCAATAATTATTCATAAATTACATTACAAGTAATTTCAAAGTATTTCTAATATATCATTTTTAATCCTATTAGGATTTAATTATTTCATAAATTAGCCAATTTGGTATTGTTTGGCTATAATTACAATAATTTTGCAATTATAGCCTAATTGCACACTTTATGCTATTTTAATTTAATAATCGGTCATTTTATATTTTAAACATTAGTTAATTACCTTAATTTCACCTATTTAGCTTTAATTTTATTTTACCTAATTATTAACTATTTTTATTAATTATTTATCTAATTTTGATGGGTATTTAACAATTAGCCATTCCTATTTAAATTATAACCTAATCAAACCAGCCCCAAACCCAATTAAATAACCCACCAGACGCAAGCCCAATGTACTATACCACCCAGCCCAATCCCTCACTCAATCTGTACCGTTGATTAATTTCAATCAACGGTCCAGATCCCCCCATACCATAATTAAACCTAATAGACTACCCCCTTCTCTCATCCCCCCCCCTCTCATTCTCTCTCAACTGGTCTCTCTATCTCCCTCTCTCTATCTCTGGTTTTCTCTAGAACCTTCTCTTCTCCCCTCCTCTCCGATGGACCCTGTCTACCTTCTCAGGTCACCTCCCTCGCCAGAAACCATGACCTTTCATCATCTCCTGGCCATTGCTTCACCCCACGCCGGTTTGACACTACCCTGACGTCTTCAAGTGAATCTGGAGCGGTTCAACTCCTACCCATGGTTTCTCATACCATTTTCCGGCAATCCATGGTCGTTCGAGTAAGATCTATAACCTTTCTAGCTAAAACCGATAACATTTTAAGGTTTTCTCATCTTCTCTAGGTTCTCTGAAACCCTATTTTCCGATTTCTTTTAGATATGTCTTAGATCTGTGTATATTATAAGCTTTTTTTTGTTTTCCTCAAAGGTTATTTTTCGATTTTTCTAAAGTAACTCTTCGTCTTCAAGACTAGGGTTTCTTAGCCCCTTTTAAAAATGACTCCTTCTTTGATTTTCAGTATTATCATATGATTTTTACTATGTTTAAACGGTTTATTTAAGTTTTTCTTTTACATGATTCATCATGTTGAAAACCCTAATTATTTTGGTTTTATCCAGGGTTTTGGAACTGTCTTTGCTTATCTGATACCTGTTTCTCATGCATATGTTCTGAGCTTCTATGATTTTATACCTCCTCGTGCTCATTTGGGTTTCTGATTTTGATTCTCCTGCATATATCGTGTTTACTTTGCTCGTTGACAAAAATTTGTGGTTATTTCTTCTCATCAGTACCATCATTAACTTTGAATCCCGAATTTATGTGATTCTTTTACCCTATTCTTGTTTGTGTTATATTTGCTTTCTTTTAGTTGTGATACTTTCCCTTGGTCAGTGTTACCTTTAATGGAATCCCTGATTCCCTGTGATTGGTATACTTTGTTCCCTACTGATTTTCAACCTCTGAATATTTTCTTGTCTTAATTTGTGGTTGATTATGCTGTCAAATTGATTCTTAGACATTTTCCTTAATTAGAATTTGTCGAACCTAGCCTCTATTACATGCTATGTACTATGCTTATTTCCTTATGTGTTATATTCCAGTCTCATATGATCTCCTTCCTTATTTATCACTTGCTTTCTACAGTTGGTAAATTACTCCCTTAATTAAGGGAGACTTGGCTGATTTTTGATTCCTAATTGATTCTGAAGTTCTATAATTGCTTCTTGCCTTATTGACCTAGCTTTCAAACCATTATATATACTCTCCTCTCTTTTCATTACACGCACGAACACAGTAGTTCAAAACTCTCTCTCACACAACTAAAAACTCTCTATTCTCTCTTCTGTGCTACTTGCTACTATTCTAAGCTAGCCGGCTGCAAGCCAAGGCTAACTGTTGCGCCTCTCCTATTTCTGCTTTGTGTTTTTGCTTTCTTCACTGGTATGTTCTAATTCAGATTTCAGTCCTCAAACCAATATGTTTCTATTACTGTTACAATTCCTTGTACTTTTAATATGCTTATATTCACTATTTTTGTGGTTTAACATGTAATTAGGATCCTGAGTTCCCTCTACCTGTTAAGTTATGCTTTACTTGTCAATAATCAACATGTTTTTTATATACTTAGCGCATGTTTCTTATGTGAATCTCCATGATTGGTACGATCATGGTCTTAGTTGTTTGGTGTTAATATGTTAATCTAATTCAATACCCTACTGTCCCCCTGATCCTCTAAACCTGTAGGTGTTTCTGATTATGTGCTCGTATATGTTCTTGCCTGCTACATGTTTTCCCTCACATGCTCCATATTTGTCCCTCCAATCCCATTCCCTTGCTTGCGTTTGCTGGACTATTCTTGGTCCTTGGTGTGATGCTGACTTTGTTTTGGTTCTGAGATTGGTATGCATGCTCCTTCAAATGGTTTTCATCAGTCAAACTTTGGCATAAAACTATTCCAATTAAGTCTCTCTTTTTCAAAATTGTTTCTTGCTTACCCTTTTCCAAATTGTTTTGTTACTTTAACTCTTCAAAACTCTGTCGAGCACTCTCACTCTACTCTTAGAGCACTAGATTCTGCCCCTTTTGTGTGGGCATTACCTTGGGACCCCTGAGCTCCCTCCGAACATTGACACACAAAAGATGTCCTTTCCACACTGCACTTACTCTATCTTGGCTATGAAATATGGGTGTGAGCACTTCCCAGGATCCTTTGAGGTCCTTAGGGAACTCTGACACACCCAGATATGAGAAAGGCTATGGAATAATCTTGACATTTGAGGTGATTTATTACATAACTCAGAGAGGAAGTCCTAATCAGTATTGGCATGTAATAATCTATAGTAAACAAGTATTGGGGCTGGCTAGTGAAAAGGGGAGGGTAGTTATATATGCTATCAACATCAAAGGTAGAAAACATATCTTAGGTTTACATTTCGTATATGTGCATTAGAATCCATGTGTAAGATCAACCCATTCAAAGCATGTCATGCATTAGATATCATGTTCTTAGGTTTATTTTTTCAGCATCTCATTTGGAATCACTTTACCACTTAGAAATCCTGCTTTAGGCTAAATAACAGCATTAACATAAAACTGTTGCTTCTGCACGTCTTGAAGTCGTGTTGTAACTATTTGGGCATTTAGAAATCATGCTTTAGGAATTCTGCAATCATTCTGTAGTTTTTCATATGTGCACGTTAGATACCCTGTTTTAGGATCTTGTTTACACTTGCTCAGTTACACCTAGTTAAACTACTGATGCAGGAAAAGAAGGACATAAAATAGTCTCATGTTTGATTATCCCATTTAAGTAAAACTGGTCACTGTCCCTGCATGTCTTTGCAATATTTAGAATAGCATGCTTTAGATAAAATAATTTCCAAATTGTTTTATAATTCTGGTAACTGTTGCATATTATTTTACGCTTAGGCAAATCTTAGGTAATCAACTTAAAATAAAATCATAACTATCTTTGCAATTATTGTTTAACTGTCAGCATATTAAAATCAGTAGGCAGGCCTGATTAGGACTTCCTATTTGAGTTATGACTCTGTTGTTATTAATTAGATACCATGTTTAGGATCTGAATTTAGACCTTAATTGTTTATGAGTCATGTTGTTTATGTGTACTGTATGTGGAGGTATATTTGAGCTTTCACTGGTCTTCCATGCTCCCCTTAATTGAAGTCCTACTTATTTATTATATGTCGCCTTAGCATTTTACCTTTAGACTTGAGGGTCGGTTGAAAACCCTCATTTATAGGATAGGAGTCCTAAATTACTCCGGGACTGATAGGAAGGGACGGGTAATAGCATGCAATAGGGGTCGAGACCAACCCTCGCTTTAATTACCTTCATGGGGCGGGAAAACGGTAGATATGAATATGATGACCGGTGTGTTAATACCACGTGTAGCCCCTCTTTGAGGAGTGTCATACCGGGTATTGCATTGATGTGATCCATGTTATAAACAAACCTAGGATACCCCCTTTACATTCCCAAATATGCTTAGATTGTAATTCTTTTTAAAATCTTACTTTTCATTAACTGCTTTCCAAACATCTGTGTACTTAAACTTAAATCCCCTACTATTTGAGCCATACTTGTTTATTTGCTACTTGTACAAATTCACAAAAATTGTTTGTCCGGAAACCACACTAGTGGATCCTGAGGGGTGCGTAACACCTTCCCTTTAGGATAATTTCAAGCTCTTGCCCTGTCTCTGGTTATCAAACGTAGTTTAAATGAACCCTATAAGTGCCCTAAAGCACCTTAAATCGTTAGGTGGTGACTCTTCAAAAATGCAAACCCCCTTTCCAAAAGGAAAGAGTTGTCCCAACCAAAATGGCATAAACCCGATTTCGTGAGAAAAAAGGGCGCGACAGCATGACGACTCTATGAGGAAATTCAGGCTTTTACCATTTCATACCATTTTTGTTAATTTTTACCCTCCCCCCCCCTATGTGCAAATATTCGTTTAATTCCTTTAAGCATTTAATTTTTTCTTCACTACAAAACTAACATATCTTTCTTGTTTATTTCCTTTAAATTGTAAAACTGTTGTATTTATCGCTTTCTTAACGTGCAAATACATGTCAACATGCTTTTAATTATTGCATAATCATGCTCAACATCATACTCCACTCGTGCCAAACAAATACTATAGCAACGCTTGATGAGTGGTTGCGCCCTTCCTATATCATTACCCCCATAAATTCATAAAGGCTTATTTGCTATAAAACTAGTCGATCAGCGGTGCAGTCGACAGTTCCGTGCCTTCCACCTTGAGTTGTCCGCTCAAGGGTACCAGTCTAAAACCCCATAGAAACCTTACTCGGTTTAAATTGTGCATGCATCTTGGTCAAACCTAGTCGGGTCAGTTATGTTGTCCACATAACAATCCTTTAAGATAGCCTTGTTCAAAAGTCCATTGGGTTTCCCTAAACCCAGATGGACATCATCACGTTCTGTGCATTTATTTGGAGAACTAAATGCTTCATGCTAATTGTTGATGTTAAATAGTCGAGTCTGGTAGGGGTAAGGGCCTAACCTTATTTGCCTTGCAGAAATATGAGGCACGAAGTCCCCAGATTCGGCATGGTCACCAATATCCACCCAAGATTACTAAGTTGGTGGGAAGATTTACATTCTAGTAACAAAACCCTCGTCGGAAAATATCTGGGTAATCTACCATCCCTCCTAGAGATTCAGCCTAACAACATGATAATAGAAGTTGCTACCTTATTTTGGGATTGTGAAAGGGTCGTGTTCCGATTTGGGGACATCGAAATGACACCTTTTCTAGAAGAGATAGGAGGACTGGCCGGTCTAGTGTGGGAAACCCCAGGTTTGCTAATGCCTGAGAACCGCACAGGCAAGGGTTTCCTAAAAATGATGGGTTTGAAGAAGAATGCAGAATTGGTATGCCTAAAGGAATCGTACATCCCTTTTGACTACCTGTATAAAAGGTACGGTCACAGCAAATCATATTGTACCTACCATGACGAGTTTGTCATCACGTCCTTGGGACATATCCATCGTAGGGTATTCGTCTTCATGCTTTGCTTCTTGGGTCTGATCGTGTTTCCAATGAAGAAAGGGAGAATCCATACTAGGCTAGCTATGGTAACTAAGACCCTAATGGAGGGGATTGGTAGGCAGACATTCAGCATTGTACCCATGATCATGGCAACATATATCGAGCCTAAGAGAAGTGTCAATGAGGAGCGAGACACTTCGAAGGCTGCAATCTACTACTTCAGCTTTGGCTCATGGAACATCTCCAATAGGGCAAATACCGACAAGAAATTCAGCGGAGGACCTAGGATGACCACATCGCTTTCTACCATCCAAAGCGAATGAATTACATCCCCGACATGTTCGCTCAGCCTGAGAATGCCAAAGGATGGGTTGAGCTCTTTGATAATCTGACTGAAGGGCAGGTTCAATGGATGTTCGAGTGGTTTCCGACAGAGGAGTTCATCGCCCGATCCAGAGATGCACCTTTCCTGATACTAATTGGTCTAAGAGGAACATACCCTTACGTCCCTCTTTGAGTTATGAGGCAAGAAGGTAAGAAGCAAGTCATACCCAGGGTCGACAAGATAAGCCACATTCGAGATGACTTCCAAAATGATGATAGTCCCCACAAGTGCCAAGCCTAGCACATGTGGCACTGCAAGATCGTAATAGAGAAAGACACTATCGAGCCAGACAGATAGTATGCCGGTTGTACCCCTTTCTATTCTGGTTGGTTGGAAGACAATTGGGATGGTCTGGGCCAGCTAGGGTTCGTTTGAGGTCACAGAATTATAGATAAAAAGGCCGAGGCGCAAGTCAAGTACAACCATCTGCGCAAAGGATCCGTGAATGCGAGAGCGAACACCGCAAGATACAAGAGTCCAACAAGAAACTGATTGAGGAATGGAAAGACATGGCTATCAGTGCCAACAAAAGGCTAGGATACTTGGAGCGAGGCATAGTAGAACTAGAGGGAAAATTTCTCAAAAGGGTTGAAGACTGTCAAAAGGATGAAGGGACCGAAGGCGGACATCTAGCCAGAGCATACCTGTTGCTGGGACTTCGCGAATTGGGGAAGCTGTTCGACGGAGCCAAGGATGTCAAATCTGGGGAAGGTCCTTCTAGGACCAAATAGATATTACTTTTTCGCTTTATGAATGTAACAAGGCCAATGGCCATTAGTGACTTTTATTTCTGCTTATTTAGTGTCGTTTTGGGCTTCGCCTATCTTTATCAATAAAATGAAGCATTTAGCATTAAAAGTTCTCCAAGTCTATTTGTCGCTAGGCCTACCTCGGGCACAAAGAGGTTCCCAAATCAGGGCATATTTTACATTCCCGCACTATGTGTTTAAATATTGCAATACATTTTATAATCCTTACTGACTTGATTACCTTTTGTTTTTATTATTGCCCTCCCCAAAGGTTAGTTCGTGCACTCTGGCATTATCATCTTATTTCACAAGATCCATGGGCCCTCTACCCACTCCTCTTCTTATTCCCTCTAAAGGCAAGAACAAAGGCAAGTATAAAATGGAAGATTTAAACAACGTCAGGATGGAGAACACAGTTGAACGGGTAGAGGCCACTGATGGCCAGGGTATTCGGGTTCTTAACGAGAATGTGTCATAGCTTGAACAGAAACTATTGAAATTCCAGAAAGAGCTCGATCAGGTTCGAAATCTGGCAAACCTGTCATTTTTCCTCAACACCCTAGATATCAACTTCCCCAACGCTCAAAACCCTACACCACCTCAAAATATCCCAAAACAACAGAATCATCCCGCGCCTCATCATCATGCTACTCCACCAAAGAACCAATGCAACACCTGCCATACCCCAAACAACACTCCACTACTCTTCCCAAAACCTCAGAACTCCGCAAACGACCATTTCCCCACCCATACACCAGGCCACCATAACACTCCTATCTACGTGGAGACCATGCCACACCCCACCCAACCTATCTCATGCACACCTGAGTCTGATGAAAAGGATCTGCTTATCCGGAACTTGGCCGACGAAGTTAAGAAACTGACCAGTCGGATTCAAGGCATTGAGGGAAGCAAAGGAATCGAGGGGCTGAACTATGAAGACCTTTCATACAATCTGATGTCGAACTACCTGAGGGGTACAAACCTCCCAAGTTCCAAATATTTGATGGTACGGGTGATCTAAGGGTCCATCTGAGGACATATTGCGACAAGCTGGTTGGAGTAGGGAAGAATGAAAGGATCCGCATGAAGCTGTTCATGAGGAGTTTGAAAGGAGATGCATTATCTTGGTACATCAGCCAAGATTCCAAGAAGTGGTTAAGCTGGGTGGGCATGGCATCTGACTTTATGGACAGATTTAGGTTTAATACAGAGAACGCACCAGACGTGTTCTATATCCAGAATTTGAAGAAGAAGCCCACGGAGATGTTTCACGAGTATGCTACTCATTGGAGGTCCGAAGCTGCTAAGGTCAGACCCGCCTTAGAGGAGGAGCAAATGAACAAGTTCTTTGTCCGGGCTTAGGACCTGCAGTACTATGAATGGCTGATGATGATTGAGAACCACAAGTTATCCGACATTATCAAATTAGGTGAAAGAATTGAAGAAGGTATTAAATGTTGTATGATTACAAATTTCGAAGCCTTACAAGCTATGAATAAGGCTTTGCAGTCCGGTGGTGTGTCCAAGAAAAGGGACGTAGGGGTCGTGATGGTTGCACAAAGGACCAAGTCTCCCCTTAAATACCAAGCTTACCCAACACATTCACTCACATACCAGCTAACCCCAAATTACCAAGCACCCTCATACCAAGCTCCGCCACCAACTTATTAGTTATCTCCACCTCCTACATATCAACCTACTTCACCAAGATACCCCCAACCCGCTCATGTCTACCAAACTTATAATGCTCAACATCCCACTATCAATTACCCCCTGCACGCCAAAATTTCCCTAGATCCCAACCTAATTTTGATCGCAAACCTCCAAAATAATATACAGCCATCGCTGAACCCATCGACCAGCTATATGAGAGGCTCAAAGTTTTTGGTTATGTCACCCCCATCCTTGCTGCAACCCCGGAGAATCCTTCTCAGTGGGTTAACCCAAACAAGTACTGTGCATACCACTCTGGCATGAAAGGACACACCATCGATGAATGCCGCTCCTTGAAAGACAAAATACAGTCTTTGATTGATAACAAGATCATTGAGGCAAAGGAACCCACTCTAAACATCCGCAACAAGCCTCTGTCAGACCATAAGGGTGGAGGTATCCACATGATTGAAGTAGAAGATGACTGGAATCCCGATGGATCAATCAGGTTGATCGCAGAATGTGATGACCCGAAAAAACTGACAATTACTCTCAATCCAATCATAGTGCAGATCCAACCGTTTGAGAACACTGAGGTGAACATGTCTATACCTCTTGAGTTTGAAGTAGCGCCACCTGCAAAGACACCGGTACAAATTGAGGTTGAATTCGTGTCTTTGGCAAATGCACCAGCACCATTTGAGGTTGCATTCTTGCCACCTAAGGCACATGTCCTATTCAAAGTGAGGATAGTCACGCCGGTCCTAGTGGCGATGTCTACCATGCCACCATTCTATACAAATATTGTACCCTTGGACTATACAGCCGAGGCGAGAAGGAAGGGCAATGTCAAGATTGAAGAAACTGTCGCAGCACAGGGTATGACAAGAACTGGTAGAGTCTATACCCCTGAACATCTAGCTGAATCAAGCAAGAAGGCCTCCAATAGGCCGCCCCTCATTGAGACAGGTCCGTACGACCTTTGGAGAAAAATACAGGCCAAAGAATATTCGGTCATCGACCAGTTAAACAAGATGCCAGCACAAATATCCTTTCTCTCTTTGCTGCAAAATTCTGAGATGCACAAGAATTCTTTATTAAAGGTGCTAAATGAAGCGTACGTACCAAAAAACATCACTAGCAGGGAAGTTGCTAATATGGTAGGACAAGTGTTGGAAAGCCATAAGATCAGCTTTTATGAAGACGAGCTTCCACCTGAAGGATTGGGGCACAACAAAGCACTGCACATCACCGTGCAATATGGAGATTATTTCATCAATAGAATCCTAATCGATGGAGGTTCCAGTCTTAACATTTGTTCGCTGGTAACACTTAAGAAGTTGGGTAAAGGGCTGCATAAGATAAAGGATGGAGCAATCAATGTGAAAGCCTTCGATGGTTCTTAGAGGTCCACCATTGGTGAGATTAGTCTATGCCTGCAGATGGGACCAACCTGGTTTGTGGTTGATTTCCAGGTGATAGATGTACTAGCATCTTAAAACTTGCTGCTGGGATGGCCATGGATTCATGCTACTGGGGTCGTAGCATCAATGTTGCATCAGGTAGTAAAGTTCGACTGGAATCACCAGGAAGTGATCATTCACGGCGACGGTAGCAACCCTATATACAGTCGCCAGACCATTCCGGCGATCGAGGGAAAAAGGAAGCTGGGTGGAGAAACTTACCGCCACATTGAGCGGGTCAATGCTATCGACAAAGACAAATGGTGGGATAGCAAAATCGAGGGTATACTGAGTTGGAGTGGGTAAGAACCTAAAAAGGGCTCGGCAAGAACCTCCAAGGAATCTCTATACCCATAAAACTCAAGAAACATGGCACTGCCTTCGGTTTGGGATATGAATACACCTGGGAAGAATTCAATAGTTGGTTGTCACCATGGTGCAGTCCTTACTATCCACTAGAGCAGCCAATACCGCATCTGGAGCAGACCTTCCAACCGGCCAACATTATTTATGGGTCGGATGAAGAAGAAGCACTTGCAGCAGTGAAGAACTTGTTTCTAGAGGACAGTGATATGAACTATTTCATTATTCTCGAGGAGGAGGGGGAGGAAGGCCCTTCCATACAGGCTGTGAGCAGAGGGTCACATCTCAAGAATTGGACCATCAGGACAACCAAAGCCCGACGAGCCTCGGGGTAGCAAGGCTAAAACAAGCATTATTTACTGTTTTATTTACTAACTAATTTTTTTTTTCCCATTTTTCAATTCCCGCAATAAGATCTTCGATGTTCAAAACAGTTATTCAACTTATCTAAAGCATTTTGATTTTTCTAATGAATTAATATTTATTGCTATCGTTTTCTCTCCTTGATTTACCAATACAACATTACTATTATTTGTCTTGATGAACCAATGACTGTCACATGCAATAAAATAATGCAACAAACGGACATGGATTCAGAGAAAGATGACATACCTGACGAGATTGTCACAGAAGTTGAGAACTTTGTGAACAAACCTAAGTCCAACCTGGATGAGACCGAAATTGTCAACCTGGGAGATGCAGAAAACGTCAAGGAAACATGAATCAACATTTACCTATTGCCATTAGATAAGAAAGAATACACAGAATTTCTAAAGGATTATGAGGACATATTTGCCTGGTCGTATGATGACATGACTGGTCCGAGTACGTCTATTGTGGCTCACAAACTACCAACCAATCTAATGTATCCACTGATAAAGCAAAAGCTCAGAAAATTCAAGCCTGATATGAGTTTAAAAGTCAAGGAAGAAGTTACCAAATAGATCAACGCTAAGGTTCTCAAGGTAGTAGAATACCCGACATGGTTAGTCAACATTGTGCCAGTGCCAAAGAAGGATGGGAAGGTCAGAGTCTATGTCGACTACCGGGATCTCAACCGGTCCAGTCCGAAAGATGACTTCCCTTTGCCAAATATACACATTCTGATTGACAATTGCGCCAAGCATGAGCTACAGTCATTCGTAGATTGCTTCGCTGGTTATCATCAGATCTGGATGGATGAGGAAGATGCTGAGAAAACGGCTTTCATTACGCCGTAGGGAGTGTATTGTTACAAGATGATGCAATTCGGCCTGAAGAATGCAGGGTCCACTTACATGAGGGTCATGACTACCATTTTCCATGATATGATACACAAGGAGATAGAGGTATATGTGGATGATATTATTATCAAATCCAAGAAGGCCACTGACCACATAGAAGATCTAAGGAAGTTCTTCAATAGACTGCGGAGATACAACCTGAAACTAAACCCCGCAAAGTGCACATATACTACATATCTCATATCGAGAATGGATCCCTTGAAGTACATCTTTCAGAAACCCATGCCCACCGGCAAGCTAGCCAAGTGGCAAATCGTGTTGAATGAGTTTGACATTGGTTATGTAACTCAGAAAGTGGTCAAGGGATAGGCACTGGCAGACCACCTTGCTGAAAACCCCGTGGATGGAGGATACGAACCCCTGAAAATGTATTTTCCTGATGAAGAGGTATCATTCATAGGAGAAGACATTGCAGAATCCTATGACGGTTGGAGAATGTTCTTCGATGGAGCAGCAAACTTCAAAGGAGTTGGCATAGGAGCAGTCCTCATATCAAAAACCGGTCAGCATTATCTGGTGTCTGTCAAACTCAGATTTCCCTGCACCAACAATATGGCCGAGTATGAAGCCTGCATCTTAGGACTCAAAATGACCATTGATATGAACGTTCAAGAGATGCTAGTGATTGGAGATTCAGACTTGCTTATACATCAAGTACGAGGAGAATGGACAAATAAGAACTCCAAGATACTCCTGTATCTACATCACGTACAGAAATTGAGAAAGAGGTTCACGAAGACGGAATTCCAGCATGTCCCCAGAATCCAGAATGAGTTCGCTGATGCATTGGCTACTCTATCATCTATGATAGCATCCCAACAAGAATTTCATTGATCCCATTCTGGTGAAAATCCATAATCAGCCAGCTTATTGTGCCCATGTTGAAGAGGAAGCAGACGGAAAGCCTTGGTTTCATGATATCAAGGAATATTTAGCAAAAGGAGAGTACTCGGAGCTTGCGAATCCTACTCAGAAATGCACACTTCGGAGAGTGTCCAACAACTTCTTTCACAACATAGGAATCCTGTATAGGAGGACTCCCGATTTAGGATTATTAAGATGTGTCAACGCAAAAGAAGCATCCAGGCTACTAGAGGAAATTCATGTTGGGACCTGCGGTCCACATATGAATGGTTTTGTCTTAGCAAAGAAGATACTCCGGGCTGGTTACATTTGGATGACTATGGAAATAGACTGCATCTAGTATGTTCGGAAATACCACCGCTGTCAAATACATGCAGACATTATAAAGGTACCTCCAAGCGAGCTTAACACGACAAGCTCACTGTGGTCGTTCGCCGCCTGGGGAATAGACGTTATTGAACCAATCAAGCCTGCTGCTTTCAATAGACATAGGTTTATCCTAGTAGCCATCGACTATTTCACCAAATGGGTCAAAGCAACATCCTACAAAGTAGTGACCAAGAAAGTCATGGCAGACTTTGTCCGCGACCGCATTGTTTGCCGATTCGGAATTCCAGAGTCAATCATTACTGATAATGGCTCCAACCTCAATAGTGACTTGATGAAAGCTATGTGCGAAACCTTCAAGATCAACCACAATAATTTCATAGCCTACAGACCTCAGATGAATGGAGCTGTAGAAGCTGCCAACAAGAATATCAAGAAGATATTGAGGAAAATGATAAAGAATCAGAGATAGTGGCACGAGATGTTATCATTTGCTCTATTAGGGTATCGCACCATAGTCCGTACATAAATCGGGGCAACCCCCTATATGCTGGTTTACGGTACAAAGGCTGTTATTCCCGCTGAGGCGGAAATTTCTTCCCTAAGGATCATATAAGAAGCTGAGCTCGACGACACAGAATGGGTAAAAAGTCGTTATGAACAACTAGCCCTTATAGACGGAAAGAGAATGAATGCAGTCTGTCATGGTCAACTCTATCAGAACAGAATGTCCAGAGCCTTTAACAAAAGAGTCAAGCCAAGACAGTTCGCACCGGGACAGCTGGTATTAAAGAAAAAAATTTCGCATCAAGACGAAGCCAAAGGGAAGTTCTCTCCCAAATGGTAGGTTTCATACATGGTTCACCAGGTTTTGACAGGAGGAGTCCTCATACTTGTAGAAATGGACGGAGAAGTCTGGCCAAAGCCGATCAATTCAGATGAAGTCAAGCATTACTATGTGTAATCTGTATGCTTTCCTTATATGATGTAAATTGAACTACGCCCGACCTGATTCCCATTTAAGAGGGGATACGTAGGAAGCCCTATGGGTTCGGTCACAGTTCAATAAAAATTTCATTTCCCCCCGCAATTGGAAACTGGGGCAGAATTTTGAGGAGGACCCCCAAAATTCTGAAGTAATTTTAGCCGATCGTCGCACGAGCAACAGTCAAAAACATCAACCCATCAAACTGGGGTAGAATTTTGAGGAGGACCCTCAAAATTCCGTAGTAGGGGAGGTTGCAATTTTCTAAACTATATCACAGTCGTTGGTTTATCTAAAAGCTATTTTTAATTTATGTCATACTTTTACAAAATCATGCATGTTATTATTGAAACTGCTTTGTTTAGCAACGCTACCCCAATAATACAGACAGTATCACCAGATCAAAGCCGAACGAGTCAAGCAAAAGCCAGCGGGGATACGAACTAACCTCTCCCTTATAAAACTCATGATTTTTCTTTGGATGCAGGCACTAGGATTGTGAAATCATTAGACATACTGTACGCCCACGGGACAAACATTGTTCAAAATATGATTCTCAGAACTGTTGCACTTACCAACATTTACTATCAGCACACACCAGTGATGTTCCGTATGTCACAATGTTCTCAGTAATCACAATGCTGCAATCTGCTATCAGCTAAGAAAACTCTACTGTCATTTGTTATTTTATTTCTTGCATAAGGCAACTATTCTACCTTCCAATATGCATAAGGCTACCATTCTGCCTTCCGAGACTAAACGTTGTCTCCATCTGCATTTTCACTACATAAGGCTACCATTCTGCCTTCCGAGACTAAACGCTATCTCCATCTGCATTTGCATTGCATAAGGCTACTATTCTGCCTTCCAATATGCATAAGGCTACCATTCTGCCTTCCGAGACTAAACGTTGTCTCCATCTGTATTTGCATTGCATAAGGCTACTATTCTACCTTCCAATCTGCATAAGGCTACCATTCTGCCTTCCGAGACTAAACTATGTCTCCATCTGCATCTGCATTGCATAAGGCTACCATTCTGCCTTCCGAGACTAAACGTTGTCTCCATCTACATCTACATTGCATAAGGCTACCATTCTACCTTCAGAGGTTAAGCTCTACCTCCATATACATCTGCATTACATATGGCTACTATTTTGCCTTCCAATCTGCATAAGGCTACTATTCTGCCTTTAGAGGCTAAGCCCTCTAATTTTCTTCGAAACTAAGTGTTATCCCAAACACTATATCGCTTCTCTTACGGGCTAAGCTTCGCCCTTCAATTTTCATGACTAGGCTCTGTCTTGTCCACATCATACTACTGCATCCTTCATGGACTGAAATATCACCAACTCATCCAAAGGCGTCATCGTTCGGAGGCACCATCTTAATAGCCCGAGAACACCATGTCATGGCTTGAGGATCTCATTCAATCTTTTGTATATCATTATTCAAAGGCGTCATGGTTCGGAGGCACCATCCTCATAGCCTGAGAACATCATTTCATGGCTTGCAATCCTGCATCAAACAACCCATGGCCCAAGACATCATGTTATGAGGACGCCATTCCTAACCATCCAAAGACAACATTCATGATCCGACGGGAATTTGCATTATGTTTAAATTTATGCACAGTATATGCTTGTGTTGCTTCTATTTACATGTAAGACAGCGAGCAACGGCTATCCCAGCAGGAACGATCCGGCTCCAGTTCCCTCAAGCCATATCAAGCCTAACCATTCTCGTAAACCGTTCACTCACCCAGCCCTAGATGTTGCGTCCGTTCTTGAAATGGCTTCATCGGTATACTCCGCCAATGGATCTTGAACTACATACGGCCTAATTCCTGTAAAACCATGGATATGTAGGCAACTAAGAAACCAGGGTGCGGCCTAAACCTCTTCAAACCGTTTCGCTCGGTCAAAATTGGCCATCATATCTTTACATGACAACTCTTTCATCCTTCCTAGGTAAAGAGGGGCAGCTGTTGATACCTAATTTTTTCCTCAAACTATTTTTAAATTTGCATATATACCTTCAAAATCACTTTTTATAATAATTGATATTTTTCCATAATTTTTCATATTTCAAATTTCATATTATTTCTAATTTATTCAGTACTTTATATCTAACAATTATTTATAAATTATATTACAAGTAATTTCAAAGTATTTCTTAGCTCAATATATAACTTTTAATCCTATTAGGATTTAATTATTTCACAAATTAGCCAATTTGGCATTGTTGGCTATAATTACAACAATTTTGCAATTATAACCTAATTGCACACTTTATGTTATTTTAATTCAATAATCGATCATTTTATATTTTAAACATTAGTTAATTACCTTAATTTCACCTATTTAGCTTTAATTTTATTTTACCTAATTATTAGCTATTTTTATTAATTATTTATCTAATTTTGATGAGTATTTAACAATTAGCCATTCCTATTTAAATTATAACCTAATCAAACCAGCCCCAATCCCAATGTAATACCACCCGGCCCAATCCCTCACTCAATTTGAATCGTTGATTAATTTCAATCAACTATCCAGATCCCCTCATACCATATTTAAACCTAATAGACTACCCTCTTCTCTCACCCCCCCCCCCTCATTCTCTCTCAACCGGTCTCTCTATCTCTGGTTCTCTCTAGAACCTTCTGTTCTCCCCTCCTCTCTGATGGACCCTATCCACCATCTCCGGCCACTTCCCTCGCCGGAAACCATGGCCTCTCATCATCTCTTGGCCTCTACTTCACCCCGCGCCGGTTTGACACTACCTTGAGGTCCTCAGGTGAACCTAGAGCGGTTCAACAACTACCCATGATTTCTCATGCCATTTTTCGGCCATCCATGGCCGTTCGAGTAAAATCTATGACCTTTCCAGCTAAAACCAGTAATATTTTAAGGTTTTCTCATCTTCTCTAGGTTCTCTGAAACCCTATTTTCTGATTTCTTTTAGAACTATCTTAGATCTGTGTATATTATGAGCTTTAGTTGTTTTCCTCAACGGTTTTTTTCCGATTTTTCTAAAGTAACTCTTTGTCTTCAAGACTAGGGTTTCTTAACCTCTTTTTAAAATGACTCCTCCTCTGATTTTCAGTATTATCATATGATTTTTACTATGTTTAAACGGTTTACTTAAGTTTTTCTTTTACCTGATTCATCATGTTGAAAACCCAAATTATTTTAGTTTTATCCGGGGTTTTAGAACTATCTTTGCTTATCTGATACCTGTTTATCATGCATATGTTCTGAGCTTCTATGATTTTATACCTCCTCGTGCTCATTTGGGTTTCTGATTTTGATTCTCCCGCCTATATAGTGTTTACTTTACTCGTTGACAAAAATTTAGGGTTATTTCTTCTCATCAGTACCATCCTTTACTTTAAATCCCAGATTTATGTGATTCTTTTACCCTATTCTTGTTTGTGTTATATTTGCTTTCTTTTAGTTGTGATACTTTCCCTTGGTCAGTGTTACCTTTAATGGAATCCCCGATTCCCTGTGATTGGTATACTCTGTTCCCTACTGATTTTCAACCTCTGAATATTTTCTTGCCTTATTTTGTGGTTGATTATGCTGTCAAATTGATTGTTAGACATTTTCCTTAATTAGAATTTGTCGAACCTAGCCTCTATTACATGCTCTATACTATGCTTATTTCCTTATGTGTTATATTCCAGTCTCATATGATCTCTTTCCTTATTTTTCACATGCTTTCTACCGTTGGTAAATTACTCCCTTAATTAAGGGAGAATTGGCTAATTTCGATTCCTAATTGATTTTGTTGTTCTATAATTGCTTCTTGCCTTATTGACCTAGCTTTCAAACCATTATATATATTCTCCTCTCTTTTCATTACACGCACGAACACAGTAGTTCAAAACTCTCTCAACTAAAAACTCTCTATTCTCTCTTTTATGCTACTTGCTACTATTCTTAGCTAGTTGACTGCAAGCCAAGGCTAACTACTGTGCCTCTCCTATTTCTGCATTGTGTTTTTGCTTTCTTCACTTCACTGGTATGTTCTAATTCATATTTCAGTCCTCAAACCAACATGTTTCTATTACTGTTACAATTCCTTGTACTTCTAATATGCTTTTATTCACTATTTTGTGGTTCAACATGTAATTAGGATCCTGAGTTCCCTATACATGTTAAGTTATGTTTTACTTGTCAATAATCAACATGTTTTCTGTATACTTAGTGCATGTTTCTTATGTAAATCCCCATGATTGGTACGATCATGGTCTTAGTTGTTTGGTGTTGATATGTTAATCTAATCCAATACCCTACTGTCCCCCCTGATCCTCTGAACCTGTAGGAGTTTCTGATTATGTGCTCATATATGTTCCTGCGTGCTACATGTTTGCCCTCACACGCTCCATACTTGTCCCTCCAATCCTTTTCCCTTGCTTGTGTTTCCTGGACTATTCCTTGTCCTTGGTGTTATGCTGACTTTGTTTTGGTTCTGAGATTGGTATGCATGCTCCTTCAAATGGTTTTCATCAGTCAAACTTTGGCATAAAACTATTCCAATTAAATCTCTCTTTTTTAAAACTGTTTCTTGCTTACTCTTTTTCAAAATTGTTTTCTTACTTAAACTCTTCAAAACTATGTCGAACACTCTCACTCTACTCTTAGACCACTAGATTCTGTCCCTTTTGTGTGAGCATTACCTTGGGACCCCTGAGCTCCCTCTGAACTTTGACATACAAAAGTTGGCCTTTCCATACTGTACTTACTCTATCTTGGCTATGAAATATGGGTGTGAGCACTGCCCGTGATCCCTTAAGGTCCTTAGGATACTCTGACACACCCAGATATGAGAAAGGCTATGGAACAATCTTGACATTTGAGGTGATTTATTACATAACTCATAGAGGAAGTCCTAATCAGGTGTTGAGAATCTGGGCCTGTTTTCAGGCTCTCTATAGTGTAACTTTTTATTTTTCTTTTCTACTTAAGTTAATTCATTTCAGTATTGGTCTATAATAATCTGTTGTAAACAAGTATTGGGGCTGGCTAGTGAAAAGGGGAGGGTAGTTATATATGCTATCAACATCAATGGGAAGAAACCATGTCTTAGGTTTACATTTCCTATATGTGCATTAGAATCTATGTGTAAGATCAACCCAATCAAAGCATGTCATACATTAGATACCATGTTCTTAGGTTTACTGTTTCAGCATCTCATTTGGCATCACTTTACCACTTAGAAATCCTGTTTTAGGCTAAATAACAATATTAACATAAAATTGTTGCTTCTGCACGTCTTGAAGTTGTGTTGTAACTCTTTGGGCATTTAGAAATCATGCTTTAGGAATTCTGTAATCATTCTGTATTTTTCATATGTGCACGTTAGATATCCTGTTTTAGGATCTTGTTCACACTCGCTCAGTCACACCTAGTTAAACTACTGATGCATGAAAAAAGGACATAAAACAGTCTCATGTTTGATTATCCCGTTTAAGTAAAACTTGTCACAATCCCTACATGTCTTTGCAACATTTAGAACAGCATGCTTTAGGTAAAATAACTTCCAAACTGTTTTATAATTTTGGTAACTGCTGCATATTATTTTACATTTAGGCAAGTCTTAGGTAATCAACTTAAAATAAAATCAGAACTGTCTTTGCGTTTATTGTTTGACTGTCAGCATGTTAAAATCAGTAGGCAAGCCTGATTAAGACTTTCTATTTGAGTTATGACTCTGCTGTTATCACTTAGATACCATGTTTATGATCTGAATTTAGACCTTAATTGTGTATGAGTCATGTTGTTTATGTGTACTATATGTGGAGGTATATCTGAGCCTTTCACTGGTCTTCCATGCTCCCCTTAATTGAACTCCTACTTGTTTATTATATGTCGCCTTAACATTTTACCTTTAAACTTGAGGGTCTGCCTAGAACCCCTTTTTATAGGATAGGAGTCCTAAATTCCTCCGGGACTGATAGGAAGGGACGGGTAATAGCATGCAATATGGGTCGAGACCAACCCTCACTTTAATTACCTTCACGAGGCGGGAAAAGGGTAGATATTGATATGATGACTGGTGCGTTAATACCACATGTAGCCCCTCTTTGAGGAGTGTCATACCAGGTATTGCATTGATGTGATCCATGTTATAAACAAACCTAGGATACCCCCTTTACATTCCCAAATATGCTTAGATTGTAATTCTTTTCAAAATCTTGCTTTTCATTAACTGCTTTCCAAACATCTGTGTACTTAAACTTAAATCCCTTGCTATTTGAGCCATACTTGTTTATTTGCTACTTGTACAAATTCACAAAAATTGTTTGGCCGGGAACCACACTAGTGGATACTGAGGGGTGCCTAACACCTTCCCCTTAGGATAATTTTAAGCCCTTGCCCTGTCTCTGGTTATCAAACGTAGTTTTAAATGAACCCTATAGGTTCCCTAACGCACCTTAAATCGTTAGGTGGCAACTCTTCAAAAATGCAAACCCCCTTTCCAAAAGGAAAGAGTTGTCCCAACCAAAATGTCATAAACCCGATTTCGCAAGAAAAAGGGGGCGCGACAGGTACGGGCAGGAAGGGCATAATATTTGGCCTGGCCTCCCACTCTGGGCGACCTCTACCTCCCCGACCTCCACCTCTAGCTGGCAGAGCAGGTGGGGTAGCAACTAGAGCTATAACCATGGCCTGAGAACTCTGGGGGCACGCTGTGGATAAGAAGTCTGTGGAGGTTCACCCCTTCTAAGTCTGGGGCAATCCCTCACCATATGGCGTGTGTCACCATACTCAAAGCAAGCTCTAGGAGGACGTGGCGGCTGTGACTGGCTCGGGCCAGGTATGCTAGACTAACCACTGAAAGCACCCCACGCACGAGGCGCACTAGATACTGGAGGTGCATAATAAGGCTCATGAGGCTTAGGAGGAGCTGGAATACCACTGGCTGCTGGAAGAGCTGAATGAATGGGGCGACTCATATAACCCCTACCATGACAAACTGTAGTTGGAGCACGGGTACCAGAATAATGGCCCGACTATCGAGACCTCTTGGCCTCCCTCTACTCTCTATCCTGAGCATGCATACCCTCCACTCTCCTAGAAATGCTCACCGCCTGCTGATAAGACATATCCATCTCAACTCACGAGCCATGCTAGACCTGATGCTAGGAACAAGCCCCTCAATAAACCAGTAAACCCTCTTGCGAACAGTAGAAACCAAGGCTGGTGCATGTCTAGCCAAGCTAGTGTAACAGACAGCATACTCCGAGACAGTCATAGTACCCTGGCGCAAATGCTCAAACTCTGCGCGCCATGCGTCCCTGAGGTTTTGAGGAACATACTCTCTTAGGAACATATCTGAAAACTGAGTCCAAGTTAGGGAAGCTGCCTCATCCGGACTGTCTAACTCATAAGTACCCCACCACTCATAGGCAGCTCCTCAAAGTTGGAAAGTAGTGAAGGAAACCCCGCTCGATCCTGATATACCCATGGTACGGAGAATACGGTAGCACTCATCTAGAAATCCCAGAGCATCATCTGATGCTAGGCCACTAAATACAGGAGCCTTATACTTCTTGAACCTCTCAAGCTCTGCTGCTCATCCTCGGAAGTCGCTGCCCTGTCCTCGGGCTAATCTGGGGCTACAGGTTGTACAGGAATAATCTCTAGGACCTGATCAACATGCACTCGCTACTTAGGAGTGCGAGCGGCGGGAGTCTGTGCTCCTCCCCCGGCCTGAGTTGTAGCTGCAACAAGGGAAAGAAACCCTGCCTGAGCCAGAGTGGTGTACATGCTCATGAACTACGCAAGAGTCTCTTGGAGAGTTGGAGTAGTAGTAGCAGTAGGCGCATCAGGTGCCTGGACTCCGGCTGGAACTGTTGGTGGTACCTCGATGGCAGATCGCGTGGGTGCTCTGGCTGCACCACGTGCGCGTCCTCGGCCTCTACCCTGGCCCCGGCCTCTGACGGCTCTAGTAGGGGGCGCGGGTACCTGATCATCTCTGGTATCACGTGTCCTCACCATCTGTGAGAGAATAGAAGACAAAAGTTTATAATTGTGATATCAAAAATCTCGCACGACAAGGAAATCAAATGAAGTGGAATTTTCCTAACAGTTACATAGCCCCCCGTAGATAAGTACAATCGTCTCTGTACAGATCCGTGAGACTCTAATAAACCGGCTTGTGATTCATTACTCCTATGAACCTAGAGCTCTAATACCAACTTGTCACGACCCCAATTCGCCCTCCGTGAACTATCGTGATGGCACCTAGTCTCTACGACTAGGTAAGCCTAACAAATTGCGGAAAAAGAAACAATAGAATAACCTAGCCAAAAACCGCAAAAAATAACATAATGAAGCGTTTAAGATACCGCTCGGCATATACAATACAAA
Organism: Nicotiana sylvestris; assembly: GCF_000393655.2. Classification (NCBI taxonomy): domain Eukaryota; kingdom Viridiplantae; phylum Streptophyta; class Magnoliopsida; order Solanales; family Solanaceae; genus Nicotiana; species Nicotiana sylvestris. The sequence continues at coordinate 134,444,545 of NC_091064.1, read as the reverse complement.
CTCTCAAACTGAAACTACATTTCCCAAATTCCGGAATCTCATAAAATCACAAGCTGTTGAATAACTACAAGTGGCTAACTCCAAAATGTCTAAACAAAACTAAATATAGAAGGGCTAATACTATAAGGGGGAATGGAAAGGGACTCCTTGATCTGCGGACACGACAGATATACCTCAAAGTCTCTAGGGAATCTCCTCGCCTCAAGGGTAGTAGGGCTGAGTCGAAGTACCTGGATCTGCACATAAAAAACATGCGCATAAAGGGCATGAGTACACCATAGTGGTACTCAGTAAGTGCCAAGCCTAATCTCGGTCGAGTAGTGACGAGGAAGGTCAGGGACCTACTAATTATAGCTGAAAAATAAGGTAAAACAGTATAGAATACGATAATATAATTAAATGCTAATAGTATGAAGTAACACAAGATAATAAGAATAACAACAACTATAACAGAGACAAAATAATCACAGAAGGAATACAGCTCAACACAGAGATAATAACCGGGGATCTCCAAGGATACCATCATGTAGTCCCAAATATAATATCTAGTGGATCTCCCGGGTGTCGTCCCGTAGTCCAACTTATAGTATGCGAGGATCTCACTGAATACTGATCTGTAGTCCCAAATATAAATACCAATACTTGGGGAATCTATCGGGTGCAGTCTCGTAGTTCCAATATAAAAGTGCAGGGGATCTCTCGAAATGCAAATCCATAGTCCCAAAGTAAACATGCAGGGGGATCTCCCGGGATACCGTCCCGTAGTCCCAAAGTAAACACACATCAGCAACACGAAGAATATTCAATTCAGTCCAAATTTCCATACCAAGGTAAACAGATAATTCTAACCTAGCGTGTTACACGAAATTCAAATAAAGCTTTTTGAGCAAGTAAGGCAATTAAGTCAAGTAGGCATGCTTCCCTAAGCTAACAGTAGGATTAAATTGCAGGTAGCATAAACAGGAAAGAAAACTCAGTTATAGTTAATGAAAATAGGATTTTCAACAATTAGGACATGTACGCACTTGTCACCTCATGTACAAGGCATTTCATATAACAATAATACCAAATCCTAAGGGGAGTTCCCCCACACAAGGTTAAGCAAGCCACTTACCTCGAACCGGTTCAAAAATCAACCCGAAACCACGCTCTTGCCATGAGTACTCGACTCTAAATGGCCCAAATCTATTAAAATCAATTGCATAATGTAAATATAACTTCAAGTAACTGATTCCACTAATTAATTCTAAGTTAATACGCAAAATTAGGAAAAATAACAACAACGCCCCTGGTCCCACGTCTTGGAATCAGGTAAAATTTTCAAATTTGGAATCCTCACACTCTCACGGGTTCAATCATACCAAAAGTACCAAGATCGGACCTCAAATGGTTCCTTAAATCACCACTCAAAACTCTCCAATTAACCAAGCCCTAACCCCCAATTTACCACTAATTTTCCTTCAAATTTCATGCTTACAATGATAAAAATCACCATAATAACAAGCTTAAGGACCAAAGACCTTACCTCAATGAATCCCTCTGAAAATCCCCCTTGTAAATGCTCCCCAAAGCTTCTTCCCGTTGAAATATTATGAAAAATAACCCAAATTCGCGAAGGAAATCTTTTTATACTTTCTTACCCAGGTTTTTCGCACCTGCGGTTAGTTTACACTTCTGCGCTACTGCTCCTGCGGTCAAGGGCACCGCTTCTGCGATTTTCACTTAAGTCCCCTTCTCCGCACCTGCGACCCAGTCTTCGCATCTGCGATCTCGCAGGTGCGGCACACCTCCCACTATGCGTCTTCTATTGCCTTCACCTGTGGCCACATCTGCGGCTTGAATTTTGCTTTCGTGGTCATCGTACTTGCGGCCCACTAACCGCAGGTGTGGTATGACAAGAAAACTCAACACCTTCAGCTGCAAATTCCCAACTCCAAACTTCCTGTTAACCATCCAAAATCAACCCGAGGCCCCCGGGACCTCAACCAAAAACACGAACAAGTCATATACCACTATCCAAACTTATACAAATCTTCAAAACACCTCAAACAACATTGAATCAACCAATTAACATCGGATTCAAGCCTAAGGTTCCAAGAATCTTCCGAATTCCACTTTTGATCAAAAAGTCTATCAAACCTCGTCCGAATAACCAGAAATATTTTGCACACACATCACATTCAACACTACGGAGTTACTCCAACTCTCAGAATTCCATTCCGACCCCTAGATCAAAATCTCACTATCGAACCGGAAACTTCAAAAAATTCATCTTTCGGCATTTCAAGCCTAATTTAGCTACGGACCTCCAAAACACAATCTGAACACGCCCCTAAGCGTGAAATCACCCAATTGAGCTAACGGAACCAGCAGAATTCCATTTCGAGGTTGTATTCACACTGTTCCAACTATGGTCCAAATTCTAAAACTTAAACTCTCATTTAGGGACAAAATGTCCCAGAACTCTCCAAAACTCCAAATAAATCTTTCCAGCAACTCACAATAGCAGAAACAAACACGGGGAATATAGTTAATAGGGGATTGGGGCGTTAATTCTTAAAACGACCGGCCGGGTCGTTACAATGGGATCGGTTATACTCATACTACACTTCTACACATTGCATGCAGATCTTGGAGGTGAGTTCTTGTGGATGATGGAAGCTGGCATTGAAGATGTAGCTATTTTCCAGTTATAGCTATCACTTGCTCTTGATATTTTAGGATTTGGACTTCTGTTCATGTATTTTCCAAACAGATAGTGTATTTCATTTCCACCAGCATTGTAAATCTAAATGTTAGTGGTTCATGACTTATACTATCAATCATTAGATGTTGTATGGAATTCAACTACTTTATTCCTTGTTATAATGATCTTTCACTTGAGTTACATTATTTTATGTTTGGCTTACCTATCATGTTGGGTTAAGTGTCATCACAACTAGGTGGATATTGGGTCGTGACACTTGTAAATGTGCATAAAATCACCACAGTTGCACCCCTCGCACCTGTGCACCCAAATCTCGCAGGTGCGACGTACCTGATACTAGAAAAATTCTCAACATACCAAATTGTTCCGGAACCATCTCGGACCACACTTGAGTCCCTCGAAACCTTGTCCAATCATACCAATAAGTAGAAATACATTATCCAAACTTATCCAAAGGCTCAAAACATCATAAATAACATTAAAATCAAAAAATTGAAGATCAAAATCAATCTCTTAACTTTTAGACCTTCAAACTTTATCGTATGCGTCCAAATCACGCTTAAACCATGTGGATCACAACCAAACTTTGCTCACAAATTCCAATCAACTAAATGAACCTATTCAGTGTCTTAAAACCATGATAGACCAAATAATAATGAAGTCAATATCTAGTCAAACCTATGAACTCTCCAATTCTTCTAATTGCCAACTTTCAACAAATAGAGCCAAAATCTTCTAGGAAAATCCAAATTCAAATCCGAACATACGCCTAAGTCCAAAATCTCCATATGATCCTTGTAAAACCATCAAATCTCGATTTCGAGGTCGTTTACTCAAAAGCCAAACTTTGGTCAATTCTTTAAATTTAAAGCTTCCTAGTTGAGATTCACTCTATCAAATTAATCTTGAACCACTCGAAAATCAAAACTAATAATTCACACAATTCATAATACACTATATGAAGCCACTCAAAGTCTCACATCACAGAACGAAATGTTGGAAATCAAAATGATCAGTCGAATCATCACAGATTCCCTCTCGTACGCCAGCACCCAAACTTCATTGATTCTCCTAGTCAGCAACAGAAGAAGTATTCACCTTGGACTCCACATCTGATGCATTTTTCTGCAACTTTTTCACTTCCAAACTACTCTCCAAACACCTCAAAACATTGGAGCCCCCCGGGACCTCGTTCAACCATTCCAACAAGTCCAAATTCCTTATCCAAACTTATCCAAATGCTCAAAATACCATAAATAACATCAAATCATGAATCGAATATCAAAGTCCATCTCTTAGCTTCCAAACTCTCCAACTTCGCCAAACACGTCCGAACTATACTTAGACATTTTAGATTACACCCAAACACGGAATACATGTTTAATTCAGCTACAGAATGTATCCACAGTCTTAGAAAACCAATCAGAGTTCAATAACATCAAAGTTAACTACTGTTCAAACTTATGAACTCTTAAGTTCTCCAAATTGCCATCTATCGACAAATGGTATCGAATTCTTTTAGGAACCTCAAAAACCAAATCCACAAATACAGAAAAGTCCAAAATCATCATAGAAATCTATTAGAACCATAAAAACTCGATTCTGAATCCATTTAACCAAAAGTCAAACCTTGGTGAACTCTTCCAACTTAAAGCTTCCATTTAGGAACACTCTTGGGACCAAAATCACTCATACCCGCAAGTAATAAAACATCAAATGGACCTACAAGGAATATCATTTCATAGAGCAAGATTCTAGAACTCAAAACAACTGGTCGAATCATTACACCAATGGGTCAGCCCAGACCAGGTACAGGAAAATAAATTTTTCCACAACCCAGCTCGATTTTCTTTAGTTTTTGGCTATTTTGATCTAATCAAAACACTAAGTTTTGTCCCAAATGTTATTTAGGATTAATTTCAATTACATATTTTTCGAAAAAAAATCATAAAAAACTATTCCAAAAATAGAAAAAATAATAGGTTTTTTCCGCAGGCGGGCTTATTGGTTTTCGGCCAAAACCCATATTTTCCAGCCATATTTCTTCAATAAAATTATTTTTTTACGTCCTAAACATATTTTACGATTGATTTAAACCATCAAATCAAGGTCCATATGATTAAACATTGATTAGTTTATTTTTCAAATCGTAGCGGATTTTTCTTAACATCTGACCCAAATTTTCAATAAAAATCTCAAATGACTATATAGTTTTGGCAAAAAAACATATGGGTAATAGATTACCCAACTCAATTATTAAAACATGAATTATTAAATTATTAAATTATTAAAACATGAATTATTAAATTATTAAACATATGGCATGAAACATGAATTATTAAATTGTTTGGATTAAATTCGTGATAATTAAGTCCTAAAACTTTAAAATTTAATATCTCACAATTATTGGGCCACAAAATAAGATCTGCTTATCGACATAATCATCATATCACATTTTGTTATGCGAGATAATAAAATCAGCATCAATAAGTCTAGGTTCGAGATAATACTTTGTTCCATAGCCCTGGGGCTATTCACAACTAGCCAGCTCTCAACGAGCTCTACAAAAGCCCTAAAGTTTTATGCAAAAACTAGGTAGATACGAACATGGGATTTTATTATTATTATTATTCGGTATTATATAAAAAAACTAATTTGTATGGTATTGCACATAAATCATGTAACAACCGAAATACGAGCCTATGGATCTGATACACATTTAGTATTTAGCTTGTAAACACTAGTTAGGACACTTACCGATTTTTCCTTTTTAGAAGCAGATCTGCAACAATCACAACTTGAGTTATAAGTTAGTAGGAATTATTACAAAGTGGAAAAGTTCTTTGGTTTTCACAGCCTAGATATCCCCTCAGAGATGCAAGGAGTTTTTTTTTCATAAACCAAGTCGTCATCGTCATAAAAAGGGTTTTAGGTATAATGACCCGACAGGTCACGCGTTTTGTGTATTTTAGACCCGTTCCCCTATTTGATACTCCCCGTGTGTATTTTTGTTGTTATATGACATGCGGGGATAGTTGGTTTAGTTTCTTGAAGGTTTTGGATTGAATTGGAACACTTAGTTCCTAGCTTGGAAGCTTAAGTTGGAAGTATTGATCACATTTAACATTATTTATTTGACCTGGGATTGGAGTTTTAATAGTTTTGTTAGGTCCGATGGTGATTTGGGACTTAGGGGTATGTCCGAATTTTGATTCAGAGGTTCCTAGATTGATTTGACTCTAATTGGCAAAAGTTGGAAGTTTGAAGATTTAGAATTTCATAGGTATAACCCATAATTGTTTGTGGTTATAGATGTCAGTTTGGGATTTCGGGCCTTGAAATAGGTTCGTACAATGATTTGTGACTTGTGTAAAATTTAAGGTCATTTTGACTTTTTTGGTCATGTTCGACGTAAGCATGGAATTCCAAATTTTGGATTAGTTCATTAAACTTGGATTGAGGGGATATTCATGGTTTTAATGTTATTTTATGTTATATGAGGCTTCGAGTAGTTCCGTATTATTATTTGGGATTGTTTGTTATGATTGGGAGGGGTGTCGGGGGCCTTGGGTGTGTTCGGGTGGGTTTCAGACCATTTTTCCTTGTTTTCGATCAATTGTCTTCTGGTGTTCTAGTGTTCATCACAATCGCGGAAGGTTATCACGATCGCTGAGAGTGTTTTAGTGGCTGGTGATGTATTTTCTTCGCGTTCGAGATGGGTGTTCGGCATTCGCGGAGAATGGGGTAGTGGCCTTCGCATTCGTATCCTGGATGTCGCATTTGCGTAGAAGGGAAGGGCGTATGGGCTCATTAGGCCTTTAGCCTTCGCGTTCGCGTGCGAGTAACCGCGTTCGCCTAGGCTTAGAAATGGTACGCATCGCGTTTGCGACTAAGTCCTCTTGTTCGCATAGAAGTGGCAGCTGGGCAAGAGCTTGGCCTTCGCGATCGTGAAGCAGGTCCTGGAATAGTGAAGGTTATCACTCGGTAGATACTTAAGTACTCTATTTCGAGGGTTTAAGTTATTTTATATATTTTGAGATTGGGAGCTCATATTTGGGCAATTTTTAGGGGATTTTCACGATTTGGATTGGAGTAAGTGTTTTTGACTCGTATATGGTTATTATTCATGATTTCAACCTTGATTTTAGCATTTGAATGATGAATCTAAGTGAAGAAAATTAGGAATTTTAGTAAAACTTTCCTAAAATAAAAAACGGGGATTTGAACCTTGATTCTTGGTCAGATTTGGATGAAACTTGTATGGTTAGACTTGTATCGTATGGGTATTTGGAATTTATGACTTTTGCTGGTTATGGGAGGCAAGCCCGATTTGAATTTTTTGTTGACTTTTTGATTTTTGATAAAAATCAGAGCTTTATTAATTAAAATTGATTTCTATAGCCGAATTTGATAGTATTGAGTTATTTTTGGATAGATTTGACCCGTTTGGAGGCCGACTCGAGAAGCAAGGGCTTTTTAGAGTATTGATTTGGCTTAATAGAGGTAAGTATCTTGCCTAACCTTATGTGGGAGAATACCCCTTAGGAGTTAGCTTTAATTTTTTATTTGCGTTATGTGGAAAGCGACATGTATATGAGGTGACGAGCATGTACATGGGTGCTATGTGTGGTTTATGACCAAAATTGACCATAAGCTATTAATGTACCTTAATTTGATAATGAATTTATATATGAAACATGTTTAAAACACTTTGTGACTACATAATCATGATCGCTAAATTGACTTAGCCTTAGTCATGTTTTATTATTGAATACTCCTCCGCATTTCATATCATTGACATGTCCTTATACTCTTTGTTATTAAGTTGTGAGCTTATATCTTGATGAAACTTTGGATATTGTTGTTTTTATGATATTGTGGCATATGTGGACATGTTGTGTGGGTTGATTAATGTTGTGTGGAGTATAAGGGTAGCGAGATACGCATGCGGCGACATAAGGGAGGCATTTCATTGTGATGTGAATGTAGTGAGATAAGGGTGGATTATGCATGTGCGGCGATATAGGAGTGGCATTTCATTGTGATGTGCATACGGGGAAATAAGGGTGACATCATTGATGATGTCATGTGATAAATCGGGTGTGCATTTTTTTATTCTATTTATGTGTGAAACGAGGTTGATATTTTGATTTCATACATGTTTCTTAAAAGCTTCCACCTTGTATTTTAATAAATTGTTAGTTGAATTTGACATGCTATAACATGCCCCACTTCTTTGATGATTTGATGACTAAGAATGAGTTTTCTATATGTGCTCACATGCTCTACAAGATAATTGCTCTTCCTTACATATATTCTGATTCCAGTTATCGAGATATTGCACATATTTTTACTAGTGAGTATCACATGACTTGAACTTTGTCACTACTTCACCGTGGTTAGTCTTCATACTTACTAGGTAATGATTGTGGTGTACTTATATTATGCTTCTGCATATATTTTGTGAAGATCCAGGTACTTTTGATCGAGCGGATCGATATAGAAGCGTGCTTGAGCTTGTTGGACACTTCAAAGTATGCATATTGTTCCGTACGCAGGCCTTGGAGTCACCCTCTTTACTTTATTTCTACTATTTATATATTCCAAACAATATTGTACTTTTCGAGACTTGATATGATGTAACGAACCGATCGGTCATTTATTGTATTTGCGCCCCATTTCGCCTTTTGATGCTTCACACATGTGGAATTTAGGTTTTATGACTTAAGGGGTTTATTTGTTTTGTTTCGGGAAGATTTCGGGTAGATCTAGACCCTTTGGCTCTTGGATTAGAAGCCTAAGCTGATTATGTTGAACAATATTTGAATTTTATGAAAATGAACCCGGAACGGTGTTTTGATGGCTCCAATAGCTTCGTATCGTGATTTTGTACTTGGGTATATGCCAGAAATCGAATTCGGAGGTCCATAGGTTGATTTGTGTTGTTTTGCCGTAAATTGTCAATTGATTTTTGGAAAACGGGTTCATAATTTGGTTTTGGGACTTGAAATAGGTCCTTTATGCTATTTAGAACTTGTCTGCAAAATTTGACTTCATTTAGAGTTGATTTAATAGGATTTAGATGCTTGGTTGCAATGTAAGAAGTTCTTGAACTTTACTTTTGAATTCATGCATTTTGGTATCCAATTTGTAAATCTAGATATTATTTTGGTGTTTTGATTGTGCGAGCCAATTCGTATAATTTTTTAAACTTGTGTAAATGTTTGGTTTGGAGCCCCGAGGGCTCGGATGAGTTTCAGACGCGTCGTGGAATGATTTTGGAATGAATCTGTGCTGCTGGTGTGTTGATGCCTCTGGTGTCGCATTTGCAAACATCAGGATCACAATTGTGACATTAGTAGGGGGGATAATTGCGACGCCTAGGTCGCAATTGCGAAGTTGGCTTGGGCTGGGCTAGGTTCGCATTTGCGATAATTGTGTCGCTTTTGCGAAATGTTGACCTATTTTTGCATTTTCAATGTTTCCCTTAAGACTGTCAGTGCCGCAATTGCGAGCTTTTCTTCGGAATTGCGAGGATTCACAATTGCGAACCCATGTCGTAATTGCGACAACTGCAACCGTACATAAGGGTTGGAAAGTCGGGATATAGTCTCGTTTCTCATGTTTTAGAACCCTAGACTCGATAGGAGGCGATTTGGAGAGGGTATTTTCATCTACAAATATTGGGTAAGTGATTCTAAATAATTTCCAACTATATTTCATGAATATATCTTAGATTAAATATCAAATTTATTTAAATCAAAGAGGAAAATTTGGGAAATTTTGTCATGTTTTTTGAAAAATGAAGATTGAGTTTTGAGAGTCGATTTGGACTCGAATTTAAAAACTAATCACATATATGGACTCGTGGGTCTACGGGTAGTCGGAATCTACCCTTGGACCCAGGTTTTGATCAGACGGGCCCGGGGTTGACTTTTTTTGAAATTTTAAAAATTTTATAAAGATCAAAGTTTTATCTATTGTAATTGTTTTTCCTTGCATTGGTTGATGATATTAAGTCACTTTTGGTTAAATTTGAGTCGTGTGGAGGCGAATTTTAAGGGAAAAGCTATTTCCAAGGGTTGATTTGACCTAGTTGAGGTAAGTATCTTGCCTAACTTTGTGTGGAGAAACTACCCCTTAGGATTGGGATTGATTGTGTTATTTGTGCTATGTGAAAGCCACGCACGCAAGATGACGAGTGGGTACACGGGCTATATATGGTATTTGACAGATTTAGGCTATTTTGACTCTTTCCATGCCTATATAGAATTATCATAACATGTTATAATTCTTATTGTTAATCTACCCTTACATGTTAGTCTACCCTTACACTTATTTGACATTGTTAACACTTGTTCTGCATCTTACTTGTCATCTTGCTCTTTTATGCTTCAGTTGAAGTTATTGCCTTCCTTATTACGTTGCTACGTCTTTAATTGTCGAATTACTTTTACTTGAAGTTATTATTTCGTGAAATATCTTCTTGTTGAGTTATTGGTGTTGAAGTTGTGAAAGTCGTTATCACATTGAGGCGAAGTTGTTATTTGTCGATATATCTATTATCATGACCCGGAATCCCAACCTCGGGGTCGTGATGGAACCCACCATCCATTTGCTAGGTAAGCCAATCTAAGATAGTTAAATAGCCAAATTTTAACAGCTTAAAACAAGGTGATGATAAATAATGAGGGATAGGAATTCAATCTAATACAACACTAGCATAAGTCATGTAATAATATTAACTCCCAAAGATCCGGAGTCATGAGTACACGAGCTACTAGAAGTTTTACCAACAGAGTCTGAAAATACAATTGTTTCGAATGAAATGAACAGTAAAAGAGGGAAGAGGAAGTAGAATCCAAGGTCTACAGACGCCAGCAGATCTATATCAAGTTTCCGTATGCGATAATCCAAGATGACGCACCTCATGTACCGTTGGGACCAATACCAAAATCTGCACAAAAAGTATAGAAGTTTAGTATGAGTACAACTGACCCAATATACTCCGTAAGTGTCGAGCCTAACCTCGCCGAGGTAGTGACGAGGCTATGATGGACACCCACGCAATTAAACCTGTACAAAATGTATATATGTATAAAAATAGCAACAAAACATAGATTTAACAATGTACAATTGGGAGGGAACATGCAAAAGGGGAAAGAGATACAATAGCTACAATAGGTGTGACATCACAGGATAGTCAAATAAAATATCAACAAATAATGACGGATAAACATAAGGTATAAGGATGGCACGGCATCACCCTTCGTACTTTTACTCTCATCCTTACCATGAAATGAGGACGTAAGTAATGTATAATGGTACGGCGTCACCCTTCATGCTTTTACTTTCGATTCATCCATGTAACAATGAATAATTGATATAGATGGCATGGCATCACCCTTCATGCTTTTACTCTCAATCTCACCATGTAATAATGAATAAATGATATAGATGGCACGATATCACCCTTCATGCTTTAATTCCCTCCCTTTATGTATTAAATAATAAACAAGATAATGCAATGGCATGGTATCACCCTTCATGCTTTAATAATATCCCTTACCATGTAGTAAAGATAATGTAAATTCAGAAGATAAATAGCGCAGAGAATGTGTCTTACGTCAAATATGATGCCAAGATACCAAACCTCAACTTCCAAAGTACTCCACCATTACTAGTTAAGCAATAATCATAGGAGAAATAATCAAATAAGAAATAATATAACCTAAGCATGGATATCATAATTAAAAGGCAACAAATCATAAGGAAACAAGTTCCTCCCGCATGCTTTATCCCAACAGCAACGCATAAATGCTCGTCACCTCATATATACGTTATAACCACACGTTAATCACGTAGAAAATAGCAAACAAGTCTTAATCCCTCAAGTCAAGATTAACCACAATACTTACTTCACTCTGCAATCAAATCAAAGCTCAACCCATGCCTTTCCTTTAAAATCCACCTCCAAACCAATCGAATCAAACAAAATATCATTCAAATAATTCAAAATAAGCTTTAGAAACTATCCATGAGTGACAAGGATTCAATCTTTAATGATTTCAGAAAGAGTCAACAAAGTCAACCCCGAGCCCGCTTGGTCAAACTCGAGATTCGGACCAAAACACAATCACACATTCACCCCCGAGTTCGATTATGCAATTAGTTTCTAAATCTGACCTCAATTCGAGGTCTAAATCTCAAATTTACAAAAATCTTTAATTCTACTCAAATCCCTAATTTCTGCCATGAAAATCCTAGATTTCATGTTGAAAACTTATGAAATGTAAAGGGTAATTGAAAACAAACAGATTAAAGTCACTTACCAATGAATTTAGGAAGAAATATCTTTTGGGGAAATCGCCTCTAGGGTGCTTAGGGTTGAGCGTTTGAAAGAAATGAGCTAATTCCCGTTTTTCCCTCTTTTGTCCAGGCGCAGATGTCACAATTGCTGTGAACCCCAAAAATACGAGAAAAGCTTCGAAAATGCGAAGAATCCCACATCTCTGTTGCCATCGCAATTGCGATAGTTTGTTCATAAATGCAAAAATTGGAGCTTCGCAAAAGCGACCAATTGATCGCAATTGTGATCCCTATTGTCCCAGCCCCACTTCTCAATTGCGAAGAATTTGTTCGTAAATGCGAACTTGATAGATGCCCTATATTATCGCAAATGCGAACCAAACCTCGCAATTGCAAGGTCTGAGGCCTTCGCACTAGAACCAGCAAGTTCAAACTCTTTCAACACTCTGCCACGCGTTCGAAACTCTCTCGAACCCTCGGGGCTCCAAACCAAACATGTACACAAATCAAAAAATATTATACGAACTTTATCGCACGATCGAAACACCAAAATAATACCTAGAAGTTGGACACCAAAACGAATAAAATTTTCAATAAAACTTAAGAACATGCAATTTTTCAACCGGACGTCCGAATCACGTCAAATCAACTCCGTTTTGCACCAAATTTTGCAGACAAGTTATAAATACTATAATGAACTCATATCAAGTTTCAGAATCAAAATTCAAACCCAGTAGAAACAAAGTCAACTTAAGGTCAAACTTAGGAATTTTTTAAACCTTTAAATTTCTAGTTTTCGACAAATTGCGTTAATTCAATCTATGCGATTCCGGGTATAGGCCCAAGTTCCAAATCACGATACGAACCCACAGAGACCGTCAAAACACTTATCTGGGTCCATTTGCTCAAAACGTTGACCGAAGTTAACTCAAATGAGTTTTAAGGTAAAATTTCATATTTTTATCAATTTTCTCATAAAAACCTTTTGGAAAAAAGACAAGAGCTGCGCACGCAAATTGAGGAAGGCGAAATGGAGTTATTTGAGGTCTCAAAATACTAAAATGAAGGTAAAGACTATAAATTACCTATCAGGTCATCACATCTATCTTGTTGAGCAATTCACATTCATTTGTTATTGTTGTTATTATTGTACACATTGTTATTTATTGATTTTTAAAAAGTTGTGGTATATGGGCACTTGTGGTGCGAGTTATTATTGTGCTGTGATATTGATGCACATGCGGAGGTATAAGGATAGGGGTTAATGTGCATGCAACGGCATAAGGTGGGATTATGTGTGTGTTGCTAGTAAGGAAATTACTTTAAGCCACACGGCGACATAAGGTGGGCTAAAATGCGTGTAGCTATTTAGGAAAAAATATTGTCAAATCTATCTAAATGAAACGGTCACGCGGTGGTATAAGGAAAGATTGTGATTCTGTTTTTTGGTTCCTTCTTGTTGTCTTTATGCCTACAATTCTGTTATTAGTTTACGTTATTAAATTGCTTCGTCATTGTCATGACCCAAAATTTCCACCGTCAGGACCGTGATGGCGCCTAACATTTTACTTGCTAGGCAAGCCAACGTTAGAACATTTATCCATTTTTAACAGTTTAAAATTAATTAATGAGAAAGAACTGAAATAACTGCAATAATCCAAAGTAAAATTTTGCGAAAGCTAAAACAACCAATCGTCGGATACAACCCTAGACCCGGTGTTACAAGTGTACGAGCTACTAGAATAGCACAAACATGGGTGTGAGATAACATAAACGCTGTCTGAAAATGAAGTACACAACCAAATGAAAAGGGAAGGGGACTGCAGGAGTTGCGAGCGCTGAGCAGCTGTATCTCAAGTCTCCAACAACTGTCCAATCTGAGCATGCTAATAACCGTCTCTAGGACCGACTCCAAAATCTGCACAAGAAGTGCAGAGTGTAGTATGAGTACAACCGACCCCATATACTCTGTAAGTGCCGAGCCTAATCTCGACGATGTAGTGACGAGGCTAAGGCAGGTCACCTTCACTACGACATGTACGCAATATATAATAAAGGCAGAAAAAGAAATACAGAACAAAAGAAGACAATCAACTGAAAATAATACCTACAGCCTCAAGAATTAAGCTAGTGACGTTCAGAATTACCAATCCTTAGAGTTTCAAATAAAAATACTGAAAACCAACATAGCTCAAGGAAATAGAAATACATAGGTTGTAGCGACGCGGAACCCGATCCCACCGTACAACACATAATCCTCCCTTATTTCACCGTGACAACATTAACAACAATAAATAATATATATATATATGTTGCGGCGCGCAACCCGATACCACCATATAATAATATCAGTATCATAATTCACCCTTATTTCACCGTATCAATTCACCCTTATTCCACCTGTTGCGGTGTGCAACCCGATCCCACTGTATCAGCACAAATTCACCCTTATTCTACCATATCAATCCACCCTTATTTCACATATTGCGGTTGTGCAACCCGATCTCACTATATTAGTACCAAATACTCAATGTGCATAGTTAAATCAATAATTCAAATCACGAGAACCTTTACGCTAAATAAATATCAAACTGAACCAAAAAGAAAAACTGGTACAACACAGGAATTCATACAGGTAATACTACACAGTAAGTCAAGTCTGGTAAATGACAATTAGAAGGTGCAAGTAAGTCAGTTAAGGCAAGTAGCAGCGAATCATGAAAATATGAAAGGATCTTGTCACGCCCCAACCTCGGGAGGCGCGACCGGCGCTCAATCGAGTGAACCCAACTAAGCAAGCCTTACCATATACTTCCTACCCACCTTGATATGAATAAAGAAACCATAAATTTGTTTATCCATTTAGACGGGGAAAGACAATACATTCTACATTGATAGTTCATTTTAAACACCACATTAAACCGTAGATGAGTTAGTTTCCAAGATCCCCATAGAGTTACAATTTATAGGCAACATAAGTTTAGAATTACAACATGGTTCGTAGACCCATCCAACTCCCGTACATAACCCACACATATGTCTACGGAGCCTCTAGGATACAAAAGATGAGTTTGACAATGCCGGCAACAAGGCCCCGACTATACCTCAAAAGTGAAAGTCCACAATACAAAGATATACAATATAGCCCCTTGAAAGAGAAAGGGGCTCACCAAGATCTTGAGAAGAGGGATGCTTCGCTACACACGACCGACACTATCCGTTATGGAGTCACCTACATTCATTTAAAAAAATGTAGTGCCCTAGTAAAAGGGACGTTAGTACCATGGAACAGTACTAGTATGTATAACTAAACACCATCAAATTAGAGAGAACTTTCATACACAAATAAGGAATTCACAGGTATCACTCCAAAGCTTTAAACGATCACAACATTATCAACATGAAAGAATTACACAACCTTCACATCATGTTTCCATATCCTTTAGTTGGGCATTTCATACTGTTCCATATTTTTCACATTACCAATGCTATCTTGAGCAGAGTCTGATCTCGACCCGATCGGCTAGGCCGTCTCCCGAAGACGTTACCAATATTCTATTCACACTTTCCAGTTTCAATCATCAATGCATAACCTCCATGTGTATATGTCATGGTGCCCGATCACGGCCCGATCTACTAGGCCACCTTACCGAGGCATTACCATTTTCTATTATTCATTTCACTCCAATCTTTGGTTACACATGTATTAGTTTACAGACACTTGGGGCCACAATTTTCACATTCCACAATTTACGTTTCACATTGTTCCCATTTTCAATATTAGGTTTGTAATTCAAGAGAGTATGGCACACAAGAGCAAATAAGGTTGTAGGCATAGATGAGACTTCATGTAAATGGCACAACAACGCACTTCAATTTCAATCTAAGATCTAAGCATTTCGATACATGATTCATAGTCCTTGCACCTTTTCAAATTATCAAGAATAGCACGTTGATCAATTTGAGACATAGTTTCCACGCATATAAGGTTGCAACACCAAGTCAAGTGAAATAGCAATCAATACAACAATTCAATTTAATCTTACCATACTCACACAACCAACGATGAAGCTCAATTTATAAAAGACGGGATTTAGCCATACATACCTCAATAAAGCTTTCCTTATTCCTTACAAAATTCGGAACTTTTAGCACTTCGATCTATTGTGTAAGAATTATAAATTAAACCGAGAATTAGAGACGAGATTGAGATTCTAGCTGTTTTAAGCATACTATCAAACACTAAAGGTGCATTGTGATCTTAGGCCCTTTTGAGACAAATTTCTATCATTTTATACCCCAATTGCTTTCTTTTTAGTTCACTACCTCCCAATATTCTATGGTGTGATATGCATGCAAGAAATTCATTC